>NW_027101958.1:0-338799 GCF_035609145.1 Eleutherodactylus coqui | reverse complement strand
TACTGGCCCTTTAAGAGGTGGACCTGGGAAGCTTAGGGACCTTTAAAATTGGCAATACTTTAAGGTGACTGGCCTATGAAGAGGATGACCATGGAAGTGGACAGTCCTTAAAGATGCATTATTGTGTGTGGGTGGCCTTCTAAGAGACAACCCTGGGAATGGACAGACCTTTGGAAATGTCAATGTGGCTTATGAAGTGGAAAGCCACTTGAACATGTGACATGTTTTGCGGACTGGCCCTTTAAGAGGCAGACCCTAGAAGTGGACAAACCCTTGAAGAGGTGACAAATTTAGGGAATTATGTCCTTTAAGAGGTTGACCAGGGTTGTGTACAAACCCTCGAAACAACAGCATTTTAAGTGTACTGGCCCTTTAAGAGGTGGACCTGGGAAGCTTACGGACCGTTAAAATTGGCAATACTTTAAGGTGACTGGCCTATGAAGAGGATGACCATGGAAGTGGACAGTCCTTAAAGATGCATTATTGTGTGTGGGTGGCCTTCTAAGAGACAACCCTGGGAATGGACAGACCTTTGGAAATGTCAATGTGGCTTATGAAGTGGAAAGCCACTTGAACATGTGACATGTTTTGCGGACTGGCCCTTTAAGAGGCAGACCCTAGAAGTGGACAAACCCTTGAAGAGGTGACAAATTTAGGGAATTATGTCCTTTAAGAGGTTGACCAGGGTTGTGTACAAACCCTCGAAACAACAGCATTTTAAGTGTACTGGCCCTTTAAGAGGTGGACCTGGGAAGCTTACGGACCGTTAAAATTGGCAATACTTTAAGGTGACTGGCCTATGAAGAGGATGACCATGGAAGTGGACAGTCCTTAAAGATGCATTATTGTGTGTGGGTGGCCTTCTAAGAGACAACCCTGGGAATGGACAGACCTTTGGAAATGTCAATGTGGCTTATGAAGTGGAAAGCCACTTGAACATGTGACATGTTTTGCGGACTGGCCCTTTAAGAGGCAGACCCTAGAAGTGGACAAACCCTTGAAGAGGTGACAAATTTAGGGAATTATGTCCTTTAAGAGGTTGACCAGGGTTGTGTACAAACCCTCGAAACAACAGCATTTTAAGTGTACTGGCCCTTTAAGAGGTGTACCTGGGAAGCTTACGGACCTTTAAAATTGGCAATACTTTAAGGTGACTGGCCTATGAAGAGGATGACCATGGAAGTGGACAGTCCTTAAAGATGCATTATTGTGTGTGGGTGGCCTTCTAAGAGACAACCCTGGGAATGGACAGACCTTTGGAAATGTCAATGTGGCTTATGAAGTGGAAAGCCACTTGAACATGTGACATGTTTTGCGGACTGGCCCTTTAAGAGGCAGACCCTAGAAGTGGACAAACCCTTGAAGAGGTGACAAATTTAGGGAATTATGTCCTTTAAGAGGTTGACCAGGGTTGTGTACAAACCCTCGAAACAACAGCATTTTAAGTGTACTGGCCCTTTAAGAGGTGGACCTGGGAAGCTTACGGACCTTTAAAATTGGCAATACTTTAAGGTGACTGGCCTATGAAGAGGATGACCATGGAAGTGGACAGTCCTTAAAGATGCATTATTGTGTGTGGGTGGCCTTCTAAGAGACAACCCTGGGAATTGACAGACCTTTGGAAATGTCAATGTGGCTTATGAAGTGGAAAGCCACTTGAACATGTGACATGTTTTGCGGACTGGCCCTTTAAGAGGCAGACCCTAGAAGTGGACAAACCCTTGAAGAGGTGACAAATTTAGGGAATTATGTCCTTTAAGAGGTTGACCAGGGTTGTGTACAAACCCTCGAAACAACAGCATTTTAAGTGTACTGGCCCTTTAAGAGGTGGACCTGGGAAGCTTACGGACCTTTAAAATTGGCAATACTTTAAGGTGACTGGCCTATGAAGAGGATGACCATGGAAGTGGACAGTCCTTAAAGATGCATTATTGTGTGTGGGTGGCCTTCTAAGAGACAACCCTGGGAATGGACAGACCTTTGGAAATGTCAATGTGGCTTATGAAGTGGAAAGCCACTTGAACATGTGACATGTTTTGCGGACTGGCCCTTTAAGAGGCAGACCCTAGAAGTGGACAAACCCTTGAAGAGGTGACAAATTTAGGGAATTATGTCCTTTAAGAGGTTGACCAGGGTTGTGTACAAACCCTCGAAACAACAGCATTTTAAGTGTACTGGCCCTTTAAGAGGTGGACCTGGGAAGCTTACGGACCTTTAAAATTGGCAATACTTTAAGGTGACTGGCCTATGAAGAGGATGACCATGGAAGTGGACAGTCCTTAAAGATGCATTATTGTGTGTGGGTGGCCTTCTAAGAGACAACCCTGGGAATGGACAGACCTTTGGAAATGTCAATGTGGCTTATGAAGTGGAAAGCCACTTGAACATGTGACATGTTTTGTGGACTGGCCCTTTAAGAGGCAGACCCTAGAAGTGGACAAACCCTTGAAGAGGTGACAAATTTAGGGAATTATGTCCTTTAAGAGGTTGACCAGGGTTGTGTACAAACCCTCGAAACAACAGCATTTTAAGTGTACTGGCCCTTTAAGAGGTGGACCTGGGAAGCTTACGGACCGTTAAAATTGGCAATACTTTAAGGTGACTGGCCTATGAAGAGGATGACCATGGAAGTGGACAGTCCTTAAAGATGCATTATTGTGTGTGGGTGGCCTTCTAAGAGACAACCCTGGGAATGGACAGACCTTTGGAAATGTCAATGTGGCTTATGAAGTGGAAAGCCACTTGAACATGTGACATGTTTTGCGGACTGGCCCTTTAAGAGGCAGACCCTAGAAGTGGACAAACCCTTGAAGAGGTGACAAATTTAGGGAATTATGTCCTTTAAGAGGTTGACCAGGGTTGTGTACAAACCCTCGAAACAACAGCATTTTAAGTGTACTGGCCCTTTAAGAGGTGGACCTGGGAAGCTTACGGACCTTTAAAATTGGCAATACTTTAAGGTGACTGGCCTATGAAGAGGATGACCATGGAAGTGGACAGTCCTTAAAGATGCATTATTGTGTGTGGGTGGCCTTCTAAGAGACAACCCTGGGAATGGACAGACCTTTGGAAATGTCAATGTGGCTTATGAAGTGGAAATCCACTTGAACATGTGACATGTTTTGCGGACTGGCCCTTTAAGAGGCAGACCCTAGAAGTGGACAAACCCTTGAAGAGGTGACAAATTTAGGGAATTATGTCCTTTAAGAGGTTGACCAGGGTTGTGTACAAACCCTCGAAACAACAGCATTTTAAGTGTACTGGCCCTTTAAGAGGTGGACCTGGGAAGCTTACGGACCTTTAAAATTGGCAATACTTTAAGGTGACTGGCCTATGAAGAGGATGACCATGGAAGTGGACAGTCCTTAAAGATGCATTATTGTGTGTGGGTGGCCTTCTAAGAGACAACCCTGGGAATGGACAGACCTTTGGAAATGTCAATGTGGCTTATGAAGTGGAAAGCCACTTGAACATGTGACATGTTTTGCGGACTGGCCCTTTAAGAGGCAGACCCTAGAAGTGGACAAACCCTTGAAGAGGTGACAAATTTAGGGAATTATGTCCTTTAAGAGGTTGACCAGGGTTGTGTACAAACCCTCGAAACAACAGCATTTTAAGTGTACTGGCCCTTTAAGAGGTGGACCTGGGAAGCTTACGGACCTTTAAAATTGGCAATACTTTAAGGTGACTGGCCTATGAAGAGGATGACCATGGAAGTGGACAGTCCTTAAAGATGCATTATTGTGTGTGGGTGGCCTTCTAAGAGACAACCCTGGGAATGGACAGACCTTTGGAAATGTCAATGTGGCTTATGAAGTGGAAAGCCACTTGAACATGTGACATGTTTTGCGGACTGGCCCTTTAAGAGGCAGACCCTAGAAGTGGACAAACCCTTGAAGAGGTGACAAATTTAGGGAATTATGTCCTTTAAGAGGTTGACCAGGGTTGTGTACAAACCCTCGAAACAACAGCATTTTAAGTGTACTGGCCCTTTAAGAGGTGGACCTGGGAAGCTTACGGACCTTTAAAATTGGCAATACTTTAAGGTGACTGGCCTATGAAGAGGATGACCATGGAAGTGGACAGTCCTTAAAGATGCATTATTGTGTGTGGGTGGCCTTCTAAGAGACAACCCTGGGAATGGACAGACCTTTGGAAATGTCAATGTGGCTTATGAAGTGGAAAGCCACTTGAACATGTGACATGTTTTGCGGACTGGCCCTTTAAGAGGCAGACCCTAGAAGTGGACAAACCCTTGAAGAGGTGACAAATTTAGGGAATTATGTCCTTTAAGAGGTTGACCAGGGTTGTGTACAAACCCTCGAAACAACAGCATTTTAAGTGTACTGGCCCTTTAAGAGGTGGACCTGGGAAGCTTACGGACCTTTAAAATTGGCAATACTTTAAGGTGACTGGCCTATGAAGAGGATGACCATGGAAGTGGACAGTCCTTAAAGATGCATTATTGTGTGTGGGTGGCCTTCTAAGAGACAACCCTGGGAATGGACAGACCTTTGGAAATGTCAATGTGGCTTATGAAGTGGAAAGCCACTTGAACATGTGACATGTTTTGCGGACTGGCCCTTTAAGAGGCAGACCCTAGAAGTGGACAAACCCTTGAAGAGGTGACAAATTTAGGGAATTATGTCCTTTAAGAGGTTGACCAGGGTTGTGTACAAACCCTCGAAACAACAGCATTTTAAGTGTACTGGCCCTTTAAGAGGTGGACCTGGGAAGCTTACGGACCTTTAAAATTGGCAATACTTTAAGGTGACTGGCCTATGAAGAGGATGACCATGGAAGTGGACAGTCCTTAAAGATGCATTATTGTGTGTGGGTGGCCTTCTAAGAGACAACCCTGGGAATGGACAGACCTTTGGAAATGTCAATGTGGCTTATGAAGTGGAAAGCCACTTGAACATGTGACATGTTTTGTGGACTGGCCCTTTAAGAGGCAGACCCTAGAAGTGGACAAACCCTTGAAGAGGTGACAAATTTAGGGAATTATGTCCTTTAAGAGGTTGACCAGGGTTGTGTACAAACCCTCGAAACAACAGCATTTTAAGTGTACTGGCCCTTTAAGAGGTGGACCTGGGAAGCTTACGGACCGTTAAAATTGGCAATACTTTAAGGTGACTGGCCTATGAAGAGGATGACCATGGAAGTGGACAGTCCTTAAAGATGCATTATTGTGTGTGGGTGGCCTTCTAAGAGACAACCCTGGGAATGGACAGACCTTTGGAAATGTCAATGTGGCTTATGAAGTGGAAAGCCACTTGAACATGTGACATGTTTTGCGGACTGGCCCTTTAAGAGGCAGACCCTAGAAGTGGACAAACCCTTGAAGAGGTGACAAATTTAGGGAATTATGTCCTTTAAGAGGTTGACCAGGGTTGTGTACAAACCCTCGAAACAACAGCATTTTAAGTGTACTGGCCCTTTAAGAGGTGGACCTGGGAAGCTTACGGACCTTTAAAATTGGCAATACTTTAAGGTGACTGGCCTATGAAGAGGATGACCATGGAAGTGGACAGTCCTTAAAGATGCATTATTGTGTGTGGGTGGCCTTCTAAGAGACAACCCTGGGAATGGACAGACCTTTGGAAATGTCAATGTGGCTTATGAAGTGGAAATCCACTTGAACATGTGACATGTTTTGCGGACTGGCCCTTTAAGAGGCAGACCCTAGAAGTGGACAAACCCTTGAAGAGGTGACAAATTTAGGGAATTATGTCCTTTAAGAGGTTGACCAGGGTTGTGTACAAACCCTCGAAACAACAGCATTTTAAGTGTACTGGCCCTTTAAGAGGTGGACCTGGGAAGCTTACGGACCTTTAAAATTGGCAATACTTTAAGGTGACTGGCCTATGAAGAGGATGACCATGGAAGTGGACAGTCCTTAAAGATGCATTATTGTGTGTGGGTGGCCTTCTAAGAGACAACCCTGGGAATGGACAGACCTTTGGAAATGTCAATGTGGCTTATGAAGTGGAAAGCCACTTGAACATGTGACATGTTTTGCGGACTGGCCCTTTAAGAGGCAGACCCTAGAAGTGGACAAACCCTTGAAGAGGTGACAAATTTAGGGAATTATGTCCTTTAAGAGGTTGACCAGGGTTGTGTACAAACCCTCGAAACAACAGCATTTTAAGTGTACTGGCCCTTTAAGAGGTGGACCTGGGAAGCTTACGGACCTTTAAAATTGGCAATACTTTAAGGTGACTGGCCTATGAAGAGGATGACCATGGAAGTGGACAGTCCTTAAAGATGCATTATTGTGTGTGGGTGGCCTTCTAAGAGACAACCCTGGGAATGGACAGACCTTTGGAAATGTCAATGTGGCTTATGAAGTGGAAAGCCACTTGAACATGTGACATGTTTTGCGGACTGGCCCTTTAAGAGGCAGACCCTAGAAGTGGACAAACCCTTGAAGAGGTGACAAATTTAGGGAATTATGTCCTTTAAGAGGTTGACCAGGGTTGTGTACAAACCCTCGAAACAACAGCATTTTAAGTGTACTGGCCCTTTAAGAGGTGGACCTGGGAAGCTTACGGACCTTTAAAATTGGCAATACTTTAAGGTGACTGGCCTATGAAGAGGATGACCATGGAAGTGGACAGTCCTTAAAGATGCATTATTGTGTGTGGGTGGCCTTCTAAGAGACAACCCTGGGAATGGACAGACCTTTGGAAATGTCAATGTGGCTTATGAAGTGGAAAGCCACTTGAACATGTGACATGTTTTGCGGACTGGCCCTTTAAGAGGCAGACCCTAGATGTGGACAAACCCTTGAAGAGGTGACAAATTTAGGGAATTATGTCCTTTAAGAGGTTGACCAGGGTTGTGTACAAACCCTTGAAACAACAGCATTTTAAGTGTACTGGCCCTTTAAGAGGTGGACCTGGGAAGCTTACGGACCTTTAAAATTGGCAATACTTTAAGGTGACTGGCCTATGAAGAGGATGACCATGGAAGTGGACAGTCCTTAAAGATGCATTATTGTGTGTGGGTGGCCTTCTAAGAGACAACCCTGGGAATGGACAGACCTTTGGAAATGTCAATGTGGCTTATGAAGTGGAAAGCCACTTGAACATGTGACATGTTTTGCGGACTGGCCCTTTAAGAGGCAGACCCTAGAAGTGGACAAACCCTTGAAGAGGTGACAAATTTAGGGAATTATGTCCTTTAAGAGGTTGACCAGGGTTGTGTACAAACCCTCGAAACAACAGCATTTTAAGTGTACTGGCCCTTTAAGAGGTGGACCTGGGAAGCTTACGGACCTTTAAAATTGGCAATACTTTAAGGTGACTGGCCTATGAAGAGGATGACCATGGAAGTGGACAGTCCTTAAAGATGCATTATTGTGTGTGGGTGGCCTTCTAAGAGACAACCCTGGGAATGGACAGACCTTTGGAAATGTCAATGTGGCTTATGAAGTGGAAAGCCACTTGAACATGTGACATGTTTTGCGGACTGGCCCTTTAAGAGGCAGACCCTAGAAGTGGACAAACCCTTGAAGAGGTGACAAATTTAGGGAATTATGTCCTTTAAGAGGTTGACCAGGGTTGTGTACAAACCCTCGAAACAACAGCATTTTAAGTGTACTGGCCCTTTAAGAGGTGGACCTGGGAAGCTTACGGACCTTTAAAATTGGCAATACTTTAAGGTGACTGGCCTATGAAGAGGATGACCATGGAAGTGGACAGTCCTTAAAGATGCATTATTGTGTGTGGGTGGCCTTCTAAGAGACAACCCTGGGAATGGACAGACCTTTGGAAATGTCAATGTGGCTTATGAAGTTGAAAGCCACTTGAACATGTGACATGTTTTGCGGACTGGCCCTTTAAGAGGCAGACCCTAGAAGTGGACAAACCCTTGAAGAGGTGACAAATTTAGGGAATTATGTCCTTTAAGAGGTTGACCAGGGTTGTGTACAAACCCTCGAAACAACAGCATTTTAAGTGTACTGGCCCTTTAAGAGGTGGACCTGGGAAGCTTACGGACCGTTAAAATTGGCAATACTTTAAGGTGACTGGCCTATGAAGAGGATGACCATGGAAGTGGACAGTCCTTAAAGATGCATTATTGTGTGTGGGTGGCCTTCTAAGAGACAACCCTGGGAATGGACAGACCTTTGGAAATGTCAATGTGGCTTATGAAGTGGAAAGCCACTTGAACATGTGACATGTTTTGCGGACTGGCCCTTTAAGAGGCAGACCCTAGAAGTGGACAAACCCTTGAAGAGGTGACAAATTTAGGGAATTATGTCCTTTAAGAGGTTGACCAGGGTTGTGTACAAACCCTCAAAACAACAGCATTTTAAGTGTACTGGCCCTTTAAGAGGTGGACCTGGGAAGCTTACGGACCTTTAAAATTGGCAATACTTTAAGGTGACTGGCCTATGAAGAGGATGACCATGGAAGTGGACAGTCCTTAAAGATGCATTATTGTGTGTGGGTGGCCTTCTAAGAGACAACCCTGGGAATGGACAGACCTTTGGAAATGTCAATGTGGCTTATGAAGTGGAAATCCACTTGAACATGTGACATGTTTTGATGACTGGCCCTTTAAGAGGCAGACCCTAGATGTGGACAAACCCTTGAAGAGGTGACAAATTTAGGGAATTATGTCCTTTAAG
Organism: Eleutherodactylus coqui; assembly: GCF_035609145.1. Classification (NCBI taxonomy): domain Eukaryota; kingdom Metazoa; phylum Chordata; class Amphibia; order Anura; family Eleutherodactylidae; genus Eleutherodactylus; species Eleutherodactylus coqui. The sequence continues at coordinate 330,161 of NW_027101958.1, read as the reverse complement.
AGGTTGACCAGGGTTGTGTACAAACCCTTGAAACAACAGCATTTTAAGTGTACTGGCCCTTTAAGAGGTGGACCTGGGAAGCTTACGGACCTTTAAAATTGGCAATACTTTAAGGTGACTGGCCTATGAAGAGGATGACCATGGAAGTGGACAGTCCTTAAAGATGCATTATTGTGTGTGGGTGGCCTTCTAAGAGACAACCCTGGGAATGGACAGACCTTTGGAAATGTCAATGTGGCTTATGAAGTGGAAAGCCACTTGAACATGTGACATGTTTTGTGGACTGGCCCTTTAAGAGGCAGACCCTAGAAGTGGACAAACCCTTGAAGAGGTGACAAATTTAGGGAATTATGTCCTTTAAGAGGTTGACCAGGGTTGTGTACAAACCCTCGAAACAACAGCATTTTAAGTGTACTGGCCCTTTAAGAGGTGGACCTGGGAAGCTTACGGACCTTTAAAATTGGCAATACTTTAAGGTGACTGGCCTATGAAGAGGATGACCATGGAAGTGGACAGTCCTTAAAGATGCATTATTGTGTGTGGGTGGCCTTCTAAGAGACAACCCTGGGAATGGACAGACCTTTGGAAATGTCAATGTGGCTTATGAAGTGGAAAGCCACTTGAACATGTGACATGTTTTGATGACTGACCCTTTAAGAGGCAGACCCTAGATGTGGACAAACGCTTGAAGAGGTGACACATTTAGGGAATTATGTCCTTTAAGAGGTTGACCAGGGTTGTGTACAAACCCTCGAAACAACAGCATTTTAAGTGTACTGGCCCTTTAAGAGGTGGACCTGGGAAGCTTACGGACCGTTAAAATTGGCAATACTTTAAGGTGACTGGCCTATGAAGAGGATGACCATGGAAGTGGACAGTCCTTAAAGATGCATTATTGTGTGTGGGTGGCCTTCTAAGAGACAACCCTGGGAATGGACAGACCTTTGGAAATGTCAATGTGGCTTATGAAGTGGAAAGCCACTTGAACATGTGACATGTTTTGCGGACTGGCCCTTTAAGAGGCAGACCCTAGAAGTGGACAAACCCTTGAAGAGGTGACAAATTTAGGGAATTATGTCCTTTAAGAGGTTGACCAAGGTTGTGTACAAACCCTCAAAACAACAGCATTTTAAGTGTACTGGCCCTTTAAGAGGTGGACCTGGGAAGCTTACGGACCTTTAAAATTGGCAATACTTTAAGGTGACTGGCCTATGAAGAGGATGACCATGGAAGTGGACAGTCCTTAAAGATGCATTATTGTGTGTGGGTAGCCTTCTAAGAGACAACCCTGGGAATTGACAGACCTTTGGAAATGTCAATGTGGCTTATGAAGTGGAAAGCCACTTGAACATGTGACATGTTTTGCGGACTGGCCCTTTAAGAGGCAGACCCTAGAAGTGGACAAACCCTTGAAGAGGTGACAAATTTAGGGAATTATGTCCTTTAAGAGGTTGACCAGGGTTGTGTACAAACCCTCGAAACAACAGCATTTTAAGTGTACTGGCCCTTTAAGAGGTGGACCTGGGAAGCTTACGGACCTTTAAAATTGGCAATACTTTAAGGTGACTGGCCTATGAAGAGGATGACCATGGAAGTGGACAGTCCTTAAAGATGCATTATTGTGTGTGGGTGGCCTTCTAAGAGACAACCCTGGGAATGGACAGACCTTTGGAAATGTCAATGTGGCTTATGAAGTGGAAAGCCACTTGAACATGTGACATGTTTTGCGGACTGGCCCTTTAAGAGGCAGACCCTAGAAGTGGACAAACCCTTGAAGAGGTGACAAATTTAGGGAATTATGTCCTTTAAGAGGTTGACCAGGGTTGTGTACAAACCCTCGAAACAACAGCATTTTAAGTGTACTGGCCCTTTAAGAGGTGGACCTGGGAAGCTTACGGACCTTTAAAATTGGCAATACTTTAAGGTGACTGGCCTATGAAGAGGATGACCATGGAAGTGGACAGTCCTTAAAGATGCATTATTGTGTGTGGGTGGCCTTCTAAGAGACAACCCTGGGAATGGACAGACCTTTGGAAATGTCAATGTGGCTTATGAAGTGGAAAGCCACTTGAACATGTGACATGTTTTGTGGACTGGCCCTTTAAGAGGCAGACCCTAGAAGTGGACAAACCCTTGAAGAGGTGACAAATTTAGGGAATTATGTCCTTTAAGAGGTTGACCAGGGTTGTGTACAAACCCTCGAAACAACAGCATTTTAAGTGTACTGGCCCTTTAAGAGGTGGACCTGGGAAGCTTACGGACCGTTAAAATTGGCAATACTTTAAGGTGACTGGCCTATGAAGAGGATGACCATGGAAGTGGACAGTCCTTAAAGATGCATTATTGTGTGTGGGTGGCCTTCTAAGAGACAACCCTGGGAATGGACAGACCTTTGGAAATGTCAATGTGGCTTATGAAGTGGAAAGCCACTTGAACATGTGACATGTTTTGCGGACTGGCCCTTTAAGAGGCAGACCCTAGAAGTGGACAAACCCTTGAAGAGGTGACAAATTTAGGGAATTATGTCCTTTAAGAGGTTGACCAGGGTTGTGTACAAACCCTCGAAACAACAGCATTTTAAGTGTACTGGCCCTTTAAGAGGTGGACCTGGGAAGCTTACGGACCTTTAAAATTGGCAATACTTTAAGGTGACTGGCCTATGAAGAGGATGACCATGGAAGTGGACAGTCCTTAAAGATGCATTATTGTGTGTGGGTGGCCTTCTAAGAGACAACCCTGGGAATGGACAGACCTTTGGAAATGTCAATGTGGCTTATGAAGTGGAAATCCACTTGAACATGTGACATGTTTTGCGGACTGGCCCTTTAAGAGGCAGACCCTAGAAGTGGACAAACCCTTGAAGAGGTGACAAATTTAGGGAATTATGTCCTTTAAGAGGTTGACCAGGGTTGTGTACAAACCCTCGAAACAACAGCATTTTAAGTGTACTGGCCCTTTAAGAGGTGGACCTGGGAAGCTTACGGACCTTTAAAATTGGCAATACTTTAAGGTGACTGGCCTATGAAGAGGATGACCATGGAAGTGGACAGTCCTTAAAGATGCATTATTGTGTGTGGGTGGCCTTCTAAGAGACAACCCTGGGAATGGACAGACCTTTGGAAATGTCAATGTGGCTTATGAAGTGGAAAGCCACTTGAACATGTGACATGTTTTGCGGACTGGCCCTTTAAGAGGCAGACCCTAGAAGTGGACAAACCCTTGAAGAGGTGACAAATTTAGGGAATTATGTCCTTTAAGAGGTTGACCAGGGTTGTGTACAAACCCTCGAAACAACAGCATTTTAAGTGTACTGGCCCTTTAAGAGGTGGACCTGGGAAGCTTACGGACCTTTAAAATTGGCAATACTTTAAGGTGACTGGCCTATGAAGAGGATGACCATGGAAGTGGACAGTCCTTAAAGATGCATTATTGTGTGTGGGTGGCCTTCTAAGAGACAACCCTGGGAATGGACAGACCTTTGGAAATGTCAATGTGGCTTATGAAGTGGAAAGCCACTTGAACATGTGACATGTTTTGCGGACTGGCCCTTTAAGAGCAGACCCTAGAAGTGGACAAACCCTTGAAGAGGTGACAAATTTAGGGAATTATGTCCTTTAAGAGGTTGACCAGGGTTGTGTACAAACCCTCGAAACAACAGCATTTTAAGTGTACTGGCCCTTTAAGAGGTGGACCTGGGAAGCTTACGGACCTTTAAAATTGGCAATACTTTAAGGTGACTGGCCTATGAAGAGGATGACCATGGAAGTGGACAGTCCTTAAAGATGCATTATTGTGTGTGGGTGGCCTTCTAAGAGACAACCCTGGGAATGGACAGACCTTTGGAAATGTCAATGTGGCTTATGAAGTGGAAAGCCACTTGAACATGTGACATGTTTTGCGGACTGGCCCTTTAAGAGGCAGACCCTAGATGTGGACAAACCCTTGAAGAGGTGACAAATTTAGGGAATTATGTCCTTTAAGAGGTTGACCAGGGTTGTGTACAAACCCTTGAAACAACAGCATTTTAAGTGTACTGGCCCTTTAAGAGGTGGACCTGGGAAGCTTACGGACCTTTAAAATTGGCAATACTTTAAGGTGACTGGCCTATGAAGAGGATGACCATGGAAGTGGACAGTCCTTAAAGATGCATTATTGTGTGTGGGTGGCCTTCTAAGAGACAACCCTGGGAATGGACAGACCTTTGGAAATGTCAATGTGGCTTATGAAGTGGAAAGCCACTTGAACATGTGACATGTTTTGCGGACTGGCCCTTTAAGAGGCAGACCCTAGAAGTGGACAAACCCTTGAAGAGGTGACAAATTTAGGGAATTATGTCCTTTAAGAGGTTGACCAGGGTTGTGTACAAACCCTCGAAACAACAGCATTTTAAGTGTACTGGCCCTTTAAGAGGTGGACCTGGGAAGCTTACGGACCTTTAAAATTGGCAATACTTTAAGGTGACTGGCCTATGAAGAGGATGACCATGGAAGTGGACAGTCCTTAAAGATGCATTATTGTGTGTGGGTGGCCTTCTAAGAGACAACCCTGGGAATGGACAGACCTTTGGAAATGTCAATGTGGCTTATGAAGTGGAAAGCCACTTGAACATGTGACATGTTTTGCGGACTGGCCCTTTAAGAGGCAGACCCTAGAAGTGGACAAACCCTTGAAGAGGTGACAAATTTAGGGAATTATGTCCTTTAAGAGGTTGACCAGGGTTGTGTACAAACCCTCGAAACAACAGCATTTTAAGTGTACTGGCCCTTTAAGAGGTGGACCTGGGAAGCTTACGGACCTTTAAAATTGGCAATACTTTAAGGTGACTGGCCTATGAAGAGGATGACCATGGAAGTGGACAGTCCTTAAAGATGCATTATTGTGTGTGGGTGGCCTTCTAAGAGACAACCCTGGGAATGGACAGACCTTTGGAAATGTCAATGTGGCTTATGAAGTTGAAAGCCACTTGAACATGTGACATGTTTTGCGGACTGGCCCTTTAAGAGGCAGACCCTAGAAGTGGACAAACCCTTGAAGAGGTGACAAATTTAGGGAATTATGTCCTTTAAGAGGTTGACCAGGGTTGTGTACAAACCCTCGAAACAACAGCATTTTAAGTGTACTGGCCCTTTAAGAGGTGGACCTGGGAAGCTTACGGACCGTTAAAATTGGCAATACTTTAAGGTGACTGGCCTATGAAGAGGATGACCATGGAAGTGGACAGTCCTTAAAGATGCATTATTGTGTGTGGGTGGCCTTCTAAGAGACAACCCTGGGAATGGACAGACCTTTGGAAATGTCAATGTGGCTTATGAAGTGGAAAGCCACTTGAACATGTGACATGTTTTGCGGACTGGCCCTTTAAGAGGCAGACCCTAGAAGTGGACAAACCCTTGAAGAGGTGACAAATTTAGGGAATTATGTCCTTTAAGAGGTTGACCAGGGTTGTGTACAAACCCTCAAAACAACAGCATTTTAAGTGTACTGGCCCTTTAAGAGGTGGACCTGGGAAGCTTACGGACCTTTAAAATTGGCAATACTTTAAGGTGACTGGCCTATGAAGAGGATGACCATGGAAGTGGACAGTCCTTAAAGATGCATTATTGTGTGTGGGTGGCCTTCTAAGAGACAACCCTGGGAATGGACAGACCTTTGGAAATGTCAATGTGGCTTATGAAGTGGAAATCCACTTGAACATGTGACATGTTTTGATGACTGGCCCTTTAAGAGGCAGACCCTAGATGTGGACAAACCCTTGAAGAGGTGACAAATTTAGGGAATTATGTCCTTTAAGAGGTTGACCAGGGTTGTGTACAAACCCTTGAAACAACAGCATTTTAAGTGTACTGGCCCTTTAAGAGGTGGACCTGGGAAGCTTACGGACCTTTAAAATTGGCAATACTTTAAGGTGACTGGCCTATGAAGAGGATGACCATGGAAGTGGACAGTCCTTAAAGATGCATTATTGTGTGTGGGTGGCCTTCTAAGAGACAACCCTCGGAATGGACAGACCTTTGGAAATGTCAATGTGGCTTATGAAGTGGAAAGCCACTTGAACATGTGACATGTTTTGTGGACTGGCCCTTTAAGAGGCAGACCCTAGAAGTGGACAAACCCTTGAAGAGGTGACAAATTTAGGGAATTATGTCCTTTAAGAGGTTGACCAGGGTTGTGTACAAACCCTCGAAACAACAGCATTTTAAGTGTACTGGCCCTTTAAGAGGTGGACCTGGGAAGCTTACGGACCTTTAAAATTGGCAATACTTTAAGGTGACTGGCCTATGAAGAGGATGACCATGGAAGTGGACAGTCCTTAAAGATGCATTATTGTGTGTGGGTGGCCTTCTAAGAGACAACCCTGGGAATGGACAGACCTTTGGAAATGTCAATGTGGCTTATGAAGTGGAAAGCCACTTGAACATGTGACATGTTTTGCGGACTGGCCCTTTAAGAGGCAGACCCTAGATGTGGACAAACGCTTGAAGAGGTGACACATTTAGGGAATTATGTCCTTTAAGAGGTTGACCAGGGTTGTGTACAAACCCTCGAAACAACAGCATTTTAAGTGTACTGGCCCTTTAAGAGGTGGACCTGGGAAGCTTACGGACCGTTAAAATTGGCAATACTTTAAGGTGACTGGCCTATGAAGAGGATGACCATGGAAGTGGACAGTCCTTAAAGATGCATTATTGTGTGTGGGTGGCCTTCTAAGAGACAACCCTGGGAATTGACAGACCTTTGGAAATGTCAATGTGGCTTATGAAGTGGAAAGCCACTTGAACATGTGACATGTTTTGCAGACTGGCCCTTTAAGAGGCAGACCCTAGAAGTGGACAAACCCTTGAAGAGGTGACAAATTTAGGGAATTATGTCCTTTAAGAGGTTGACCAGGGTTGTGTACAAACCCTCGAAACAACAGCATTTTAAGTGTACTGGCCCTTTAAGAGGTGGACCTGGGAAGCTTACGGACCTTTAAAATTGGCAATACTTTAAGGTGACTGGCCTATGAAGAGGATGACCATGGAAGTGGACAGTCCTTAAAGATGCATTATTGTGTGTGGGTGGCCTTCTAAGAGACAACCCTGGGAATGGACAGACCTTTGGAAATGTCAATGTGGCTTATGAAGTGGAAAGCCACTTGAACATGTGACATGTTTTGCGGACTGGCCCTTTAAGAGGCAGACCCTAGAAGTGGACAAACCCTTGAAGAGGTGACAAATTTAGGGAATTATGTCCTTTAAGAGGTTGACCAGGGTTGTGTACAAACCCTCGAAACAACAGCATTTTAAGTGTACTGGCCCTTTAAGAGGTGGACCTGGGAAGCTTACGGACCTTTAAAATTGGCAATACTTTAAGGTGACTGGCCTATGAAGAGGATGACCATGGAAGTGGACAGTCCTTAAAGATGCATTATTGTGTGTGGGTGGCCTTCTAAGAGACAACCCTGGGAATGGACAGACCTTTGGAAATGTCAATGTGGCTTATGAAGTTGAAAGCCACTTGAACATGTGACATGTTTTGCGGACTGGCCCTTTAAGAGGCAGACCCTAGAAGTGGACAAACCCTTGAAGAGGTGACAAATTTAGGGAATTATGTCCTTTAAGAGGTTGACCAGGGTTGTGTACAAACCCTCGAAACAACAGCATTTTAAGTGTACTGGCCCTTTAAGAGGTGGACCTGGGAAGCTTACGGACCGTTAAAATTGGCAATACTTTAAGGTGACTGGCCTATGAAGAGGATGACCATGGAAGTGGACAGTCCTTAAAGATGCATTATTGTGTGTGGGTGGCCTTCTAAGAGACAACCCTGGGAATGGACAGACCTTTGGAAATGTCAATCTGGCTTATGAAGTGGAAAGCCACTTGAACATGTGACATGTTTTGCGGACTGGCCCTTTAAGAGGCAGACCCTAGAAGTGGACAAACCCTTGAAGAGGTGACAAATTTAGGGAATTATGTCCTTTAAGAGGTTGACCAGGGTTGTGTACAAACCCTCAAAACAGCAGCATTTTAAGTGTACTGGCCCTTTAAGAGGTGGACCTGGGAAGCTTACGGACCTTTAAAATTGGCAATACTTTAAGGTGACTGGCCTATGAAGAGGATGACCATGGAAGTGGACAGTCCTTAAAGATGCATTATTGTGTGTGGGTGGCCTTCTAAGAGACAACCCTGGGAATGGACAGACCTTTGGAAATGTCAATGTGGCTTATGAAGTGGAAATCCACTTGAACATGTGACATGTTTTGATGACTGGCCCTTTAAGAGGCAGACCCTAGATGTGGACAAACCCTTGAAGAGGTGACAAATTTAGGGAATTATGTCCTTTAAGAGGTTGACCAGGGTTGTGTACAAACCCTTGAAACAACAGCATTTTAAGTGTACTGGCCCTTTAAGAGGTGGACCTGGGAAGCTTACGGACCTTTAAAATTGGCAATACTTTAAGGTGACTGGCCTATGAAGAGGATGACCATGGAAGTGGACAGTCCTTAAAGATGCATTATTGTGTGTGGGTGGCCTTCTAAGAGACAACCCTGGGAATGGACAGACCTTTGGAAATGTCAATGTGGCTTATGAAGTGGAAAGCCACTTGAACATGTGACATGTTTTGTGGACTGGCCCTTTAAGAGGCAGACCCTAGAAGTGGACAAACCCTTGAAGAGGTGACAAATTTAGGGAATTATGTCCTTTAAGAGGTTGACCAGGGTTGTGTACAAACCCTCGAAACAACAGCATTTTAAGTGTACTGGCCCTTTAAGAGGTGGACCTGGGAAGCTTACGGACCTTTAAAATTGGCAATACTTTAAGGTGACTGGCCTATGAAGAGGATGACCATGGAAGTGGACAGTCCTTAAAGATGCATTATTGTGTGTGGGTGGCCTTCTAAGAGACAACCCTGGGAATGGACAGACCTTTGGAAATGTCAATGTGGCTTATGAAGTGGAAAGCCACTTGAACATGTGACATGTTTTGATGACTGGCCCTTTAAGAGGCAGACCCTAGATGTGGACAAACCCTTGAAGAGGTGACAAATTTAGGGAATTATGTCCTTTAAGAGGTTGACCAGGGTTGTGTACAAACCCTCGAAACAACAGCATTTTAAGTGTACTGGCCCTTTAAGAGGTGGACCTGGGAAGCTTACGGACCTTTAAAATTGGTAATACTTTAAGGTGACTGGCCTATGAAGAGGATGACCATGGAAGTGGACAGTCCTTAAAGATGCATTATTGTGTGTGGGTGGCCTTCTAAGAGACAACCCTGGGAATGGACAGACCTTTGGAAATGTCAATGTGGCTTATGAAGTGGAAAGCCACTTGAACATGTGACATGTTTTGCGGACTGGCCCTTTAAGAGGCAGACCCTAGAAGTGGACAAACCCTTGAAGAGGTGACAAATTTAGGGAATTATGTCCTTTAAGAGGTTGACCAGGGTTGTGTACAAACCCTCGAAACAACAGCATTTTAAGTGTACTGGCCCTTTAAGAGGTGGACCTGGGAAGCTTACGGACCTTTAAAATTGGTAATACTTTAAGGTGACTGGCCTATGAAGAGGATGACCATGGAAGTGGACAGTCCTTAAAGATGCATTATTGTGTGTGGGTGGCCTTCTAAGAGACAACCCTGGGAATGGACAGACCTTTGGAAATGTCAATGTGGCTTATGAAGTGGAAAGCCACTTGAACATGTGACATGTTTTGATGACTGGCCCTTTAAGAGGCAGACCCTAGATGTGGACAAACCCTTGAAGAGGTGACAAATTTAGGGAATTATGTCCTTTAAGAGGTTGACCAGGGTTGTGTACAAACCCTCGAAACAACAGCATTTTAAGTGTACTGGCCCTTTAAGAGGTGGACCTGGGAAGCTTACGGACCTTTAAAATTGGCAATACTTTAAGGTGACTGGCCTATGAAGAGGATGACCATGGAAGTGGACAGTCCTTAAAGATGCATTATTGTGTGTGGGTGGCCTTCTAAGAGACAACCCTGGGAATGGACAGACCTTTGGAAATGTCAATGTGGCTTATGAAGTGAAAAATCCACTTGAACATGTGACATGTTTTGATGACTGGCCCTTTAAGAGGCAGACCCTAGATGTGGACAAACCCTTGAAGAGGTGACACATTTAGGGAATTATGTCCTTTAAGAGGTTGACCAGGGTTGTGTACAAACCCTCGAAACAACAGCATTTTAAGTGTACTGGCCCTTTAAGAGGTGGACCTGGGAAGCTTACGGACCGTTAAAATTGGCAATACTTTAAGGTGACTGGCCTATGAAGAGGATGACCATGGAAGTGGACAGTCCTTAAAGATGCATTATTGTGTGTGGGTGGCCTTCTAAGAGACAACCCTGGGAATGGACAGACCTTTGGAAATGTCAATGTGGCTTATGAAGTGGAAAGCCACTTGAACATGTGACATGTTTTGCGGACTGGCCCTTTAAGAGGCAGACCCTAGAAGTGGACAAACCCTTGAAGAGGTGACAGATTTAGGGAATTATGTCCTTTAAGAGGTTGACCAGGGTTGTGTACAAACCCTCGAAACAACAGCATTTTAAGTGTACTGGCCCTTTAAGAGGTGGACCTGGGAAGCTTACGGACCTTTAAAATTGGCAATACTTTAAGGTGACTGGCCTATGAAGAGGATGACCATGGAAGTGGACAGTCCTTAAAGATGCATTATTGTGTGTGGGTGGCCTTCTAAGAGACAACCCTGGGAATGGACAGACCTTTGGAAATGTCAATGTGGCTTATGAAGTGAAAAATCCACTTGAACATGTGACATGTTTTGATGACTGGCCCTTTAAGAGGCAGACCCTAGATGTGGACAAACCCTTGAAGAGGTGACACATTTAGGGAATTATGTCCTTTAAGAGGTTGACCAGGGTTGTGTACAAACCCTCGAAACAACAGCATTTTAAGTGTACTGGCCCTTTAAGAGGTGGACCTGGGAAGCTTACGGACCTTTAAAATTGGCAATACTTTAAGGTGACTGGCCTATGAAGAGGATGACCATGGAAGTGGACAGTCCTTAAAGATGCATTATTGTGTGTGGGTGGCCTTCTAAGAGACAACCCTGGGAATGGACAGACCTTTGGAAATGTCAATGTGGCTAATGAAGTGGAAAGCCACTTGAACATGTGACATGTTTTGCGGACTGGCCCTTTAAGAGGCAGACCCTAGAAGTGGACAAACCCTTGAAGAGGTGACAAATTTAGGGAATTATGTCCTTTAAGAGGTTGACCAGGGTTGTGTACAAACCCTCGAAACAACAGCATTTTAAGTGTACTGGCCCTTTAAGAGGTGGACCTGGGAAGCTTACGGACCTTTAAAATTGGCAATACTTTAAGGTGACTGGCCTATGAAGAGGATGACCATGGAAGTGGACAGTCCTTAAAGATGCATTATTGTGTGTGGGTGGCCTTCTAAGAGACAACCCTGGGAATGGACAGACCTTTGGAAATGTCAATGTGGCTTATGAAGTGGAAATCCACTTGAACATGTGACATGTTTTGATGACTGGCCCTTTAAGAGGCAGACCCTAGATGTGGACAAACCCTTGAAGAGGTGACAAATTTAGGGAATTATGTCCTTTAAGAGGTTGACCAGGGTTGTGTACAAACCCTTGAAACAACAGCATTTTAAGTGTACTGGCCCTTTAAGAGGTGGACCTGGGAAGCTTACGGACCTTTAAAATTGGCAATACTTTAAGGTGACTGGCCTATGAAGAGGATGACCATGGAAGTGGACAGTCCTTAAAGATGCATTATTGTGTGTGGGTGGCCTTCTAAGAGACAACCCTGGGAATGGACAGACCTTTGGAAATGTCAATGTGGCTTATGAAGTGGAAAGCCACTTGAACATGTGACATGTTTTGTGGACTGGCCCTTTAAGAGGCAGACCCTAGAAGTGGACAAACCCTTGAAGAGGTGACAAATTTAGGGAATTATGTCCTTTAAGAGGTTGACCAGGGTTGTGTACAAACCCTCGAAACAACAGCATTTTAAGTGTACTGGCCCTTTAAGAGGTGGACCTGGGAAGCTTACGGACCTTTAAAATTGGCAATACTTTAAGGTGACTGGCCTATGAAGAGGATGACCATGGAAGTGGACAGTCCTTAAAGATGCATTATTGTGTGTGGGTGGCCTTCTAAGAGACAACCCTGGGAATGGACAGACCTTTGGAAATGTCAATGTGGCTTATGAAGTGGAAAGCCACTTGAACATGTGACATGTTTTGATGACTGGCCCTTTAAGAGGCAGACCCTAGATGTGGACAAACCCTTGAAGAGGTGACAAATTTAGGGAATTATGTCCTTTAAGAGGTTGACCAGGGTTGTGTACAAACCCTCGAAACAACAGCATTTTAAGTGTACTGGCCCTTTAAGAGGTGGACCTGGGAAGCTTACGGACCTTTAAAATTGGTAATACTTTAAGGTGACTGGCCTATGAAGAGGATGACCATGGAAGTGGACAGTCCTTAAAGATGCATTATTGTGTGTGGGTGGCCTTCTAAGAGACAACCCTGGGAATGGACAGACCTTTGGAAATGTCAATGTGGCTTATGAAGTGGAAAGCCACTTGAACATGTGACATGTTTTGCGGACTGGCCCTTTAAGAGGCAGACCCTAGAAGTGGACAAACCCTTGAAGAGGTGACAAATTTAGGGAATTATGTCCTTTAAGAGGTTGACCAGGGTTGTGTACAAACCCTCGAAACAACAGCATTTTAAGTGTACTGGCCCTTTAAGAGGTGGACCTGGGAAGCTTACGGACCTTTAAAATTGGTAATACTTTAAGGTGACTGGCCTATGAAGAGGATGACCATGGAAGTGGACAGTCCTTAAAGATGCATTATTGTGTGTGGGTGGCCTTCTAAGAGACAACCCTGGGAATGGACAGACCTTTGGAAATGTCAATGTGGCTTATGAAGTGGAAAGCCACTTGAACATGTGACATGTTTTGATGACTGGCCCTTTAAGAGGCAGACCCTAGATGTGGACAAACCCTTGAAGAGGTGACAAATTTAGGGAATTATGTCCTTTAAGAGGTTGACCAGGGTTGTGTACAAACCCTCGAAACAACAGCATTTTAAGTGTACTGGCCCTTTAAGAGGTGGACCTGGGAAGCTTACGGACCTTTAAAATTGGCAATACTTTAAGGTGACTGGCCTATGAAGAGGATGACCATGGAAGTGGACAGTCCTTAAAGATGCATTATTGTGTGTGGGTGGCCTTCTAAGAGACAACCCTGGGAATGGACAGACCTTTGGAAATGTCAATGTGGCTTATGAAGTGAAAAATCCACTTGAACATGTGACATGTTTTGATGACTGGCCCTTTAAGAGGCAGACCCTAGATGTGGACAAACCCTTGAAGAGGTGACACATTTAGGGAATTATGTCCTTTAAGAGGTTGACCAGGGTTGTGTACAAACCCTCGAAACAACAGCATTTTAAGTGTACTGGCCCTTTAAGAGGTGGACCTGGGAAGCTTACGGACCGTTAAAATTGGCAATACTTTAAGGTGACTGGCCTATGAAGAGGATGACCATGGAAGTGGACAGTCCTTAAAGATGCATAATTGTGTGTGGGTGGCCTTCTAAGAGACAACCCTGGGAATGGACAGACCTTTGGAAATGTCAATGTGGCTTATGAAGTGGAAAGCCACTTGAACATGTGACATGTTTTGCGGACTGGCCCTTTAAGAGGCAGACCCTAGAAGTGGACAAACCCTTGAAGAGGTGACAGATTTAGGGAATTATGTCCTTTAAGAGGTTGACCAGGGTTGTGTACAAACCCTCGAAACAACAGCATTTTAAGTGTACTGGCCCTTTAAGAGGTGGACCTGGGAAGCTTACGGACCTTTAAAATTGGCAATACTTTAAGGTGACTGGCCTATGAAGAGGATGACCATGGAAGTGGACAGTCCTTAAAGATGCATTATTGTGTGTGGGTGGCCTTCTAAGAGACAACCCTGGGAATGGACAGACCTTTGGAAATGTCAATGTGGCTTATGAAGTGAAAAATCCACTTGAACATGTGACATGTTTTGATGACTGGCCCTTTAAGAGGCAGACCCTAGATGTGGACAAACCCTTGAAGAGGTGACACATTTAGGGAATTATGTCCTTTAAGAGGTTGACCAGGGTTGTGTACAAACCCTCGAAACAACAGCATTTTAAGTGTACTGGCCCTTTAAGAGGTGGACCTGGGAAGCTTACGGACCGTTAAAATTGGCAATACTTTAAGGTGACTGGCCTATGAAGAGGATGACCATGGAAGTGGACAGTCCTTAAAGATGCATTATTGTGTGTGGGTGGCCTTCTAAGAGACAACCCTGGGAATGGACAGACCTTTGGAAATGTCAATGTGGCTTATGAAGTGGAAAGCCACTTGAACATGTGACATGTTTTGCGGACTGGCCCTTTAAGAGGCAGACCCTAGAAGTGGACAAACCCTTGAAGAGGTGACAAATTTAGGGAATTATGTCCTTTAAGAGGTTGACCAGGGTTGTGTACAAACCCTCAAAACAACAGCATTTTAAGTGTACTGGCCCTTTAAGAGGTGGACCTGGGAAGCTTACGGACCTTTAAAATTGGCAATACTTTAAGGTGACTGGCCTATGAAGAGGATGACCATGGAAGTGGACAGTCCTTAAAGATGCATTATTGTGTGTGGGTGGCCTTCTAAGAGACAACCCTGGGAATGGACAGACCTTTGGAAATGTCAATGTGGCTTATGAAGTGGAAATCCACTTGAACATGTGACATGTTTTGATGACTGGCCCTTTAAGAGGCAGACCCTAGATGTGGACAAACCCTTGAAGAGGTGACAAATTTAGGGAATTATGTCCTTTAAGAGGTTGACCAGGGTTGTGTACAAACCCTTGAAACAACAGCATTTTAAGTGTACTGGCCCTTTAAGAGGTGGACCTGGGAAGCTTACGGACCTTTAAAATTGGCAATACTTTAAGGTGACTGGCCTATGAAGAGGATGACCATGGAAGTGGACAGTCCTTAAAGATGCATTATTGTGTGTGGGTGGCCTTCTAAGAGACAACCCTGGGAATGGACAGACCTTTGGAAATGTCAATGTGGCTTATGAAGTGGAAAGCCACTTGAACATGTGACATGTTTTGTGGACTGGCCCTTTAAGAGGCAGACCCTAGAAGTGGACAAACCCTTGAAGAGGTGACAAATTTAGGGAATTATGTCCTTTAAGAGGTTGACCAGGGTTGTGTACAAACCCTCGAAACAACAGCATTTTAAGTGTACTGGCCCTTTAAGAGGTGGACCTGGGAAGCTTACGGACCTTTAAAATTGGCAATACTTTAAGGTGACTGGCCTATGAAGAGGATGACCATGGAAGTGGACAGTCCTTAAAGATGCATTATTGTGTGTGGGTGGCCTTCTAAGAGACAACCCTGGGAATGGACAGACCTTTGGAAATGTCAATGTGGCTTATGAAGTGGAAAGCCACTTGAACATGTGACATGTTTTGATGACTGACCCTTTAAGAGGCAGACCCTAGATGTGGACAAACGCTTGAAGAGGTGACACATTTAGGGAATTATGTCCTTTAAGAGGTTGACCAGGGTTGTGTACAAACCCTCGAAACAACAGCATTTTAAGTGTACTGGCCCTTTAAGAGGTGGACCTGGGAAGCTTACGGACCGTTAAAATTGGCAATACTTTAAGGTGACTGGCCTATGAAGAGGATGACCATGGAAGTGGACAGTCCTTAAAGATGCATTATTGTGTGTGGGTGGCCTTCTAAGAGACAACCCTGGGAATGGACAGACCTTTGGAAATGTCAATGTGGCTTATGAAGTGGAAAGCCACTTGAACATGTGACATGTTTTGATGACTGGCCCTTTAAGAGGCAGACCCTAGATGTGGACAAACCCTTGAAGAGGTGACAAATTTAGGGAATTATGTCCTTTAAGAGGTTGACCAGGGTTGTGTACAAACCCTCAAAACAACAGCATTTTAAGTGTACTGGCCCTTTAAGAGGTGGACCTGGGAAGCTTACGGACCGTTAAAATTGGCAATACTTTAAGGTGACTGGCCTATGAAGAGGATGACCATGGAAGTGGACAGTCCTTAAAGATGCATTATTGTGTGTGGGTGGCCTTCTAAGAGACAACCCTGGGAATGGACAGACCTTTGGAAATGTCAATGTGGCTTATGAAGTGGAAAGCCACTTGAACATGTGACATGTTTTGCGGACTGGCCCTTTAAGAGGCAGACCCTAGAAGTGGACAAACCCTTGAAGAGGTGACAAATTTAGGGAATTATGTCCTTTAAGAGGTTGACCAGGGTTGTGTACAAACCCTCGAAACAACAGCATTTTAAGTGTACTGGCCCTTTAAGAGGTGGACCTGGGAAGCTTACGGACCTTTAAAATTGGTAATACTTTAAGGTGACTGGCCTATGAAGAGGATGACCATGGAAGTGGACAGTCCTTAAAGATGCATTATTGTGTGTGGGTGGCCTTCTAAGAGACAACCCTGGGAATGGACAGACCTTTGGAAATGTCAATGTGGCTTATGAAGTGGAAAGCCACTTGAACATGTGACATGTTTTGATGACTGGCCCTTTAAGAGGCAGACCCTAGATGTGGACAAACCCTTGAAGAGGTGACAAATTTAGGGAATTATGTCCTTTAAGAGGTTGACCAGGGTTGTGTACAAACCCTCGAAACAACAGCATTTTAAGTGTACTGGCCCTTTAAGAGGTGGACCTGGGAAGCTTACGGACCTTTAAAATTGGCAATACTTTAAGGTGACTGGCCTATGAAGAGGATGACCATGGAAGTGGACAGTCCTTAAAGATGCATTATTGTGTGTGGGTGGCCTTCTAAGAGACAACCCTGGGAATGGACAGACCTTTGGAAATGTCAATGTGGCTTATGAAGTGAAAAATCCACTTGAACATGTGACATGTTTTGATGACTGGCCCTTTAAGAGGCAGACCCTAGATGTGGACAAACCCTTGAAGAGGTGACACATTTAGGGAATTATGTCCTTTAAGAGGTTGACCAGGGTTGTGTACAAACCCTCGAAACAACAGCATTTTAAGTGTACTGGCCCTTTAAGAGGTGGACCTGGGAAGCTTACGGACCGTTAAAATTGGCAATACTTTAAGGTGACTGGCCTATGAAGAGGATGACCATGGAAGTGGACAGTCCTTAAAGATGCATAATTGTGTGTGGGTGGCCTTCTAAGAGACAACCCTGGGAATGGACAGACCTTTGGAAATGTCAATGTGGCTTATGAAGTGGAAAGCCACTTGAACATGTGACATGTTTTGCGGACTGGCCCTTTAAGAGGCAGACCCTAGAAGTGGACAAACCCTTGAAGAGGTGACAGATTTAGGGAATTATGTCCTTTAAGAGGTTGACCAGGGTTGTGTACAAACCCTCGAAACAACAGCATTTTAAGTGTACTGGCCCTTTAAGAGGTGGACCTGGGAAGCTTACGGACCTTTAAAATTGGCAATACTTTAAGGTGACTGGCCTATGAAGAGGATGACCATGGAAGTGGACAGTCCTTAAAGATGCATTATTGTGTGTGGGTGGCCTTCTAAGAGACAACCCTGGGAATGGACAGACCTTTGGAAATGTCAATGTGGCTTATGAAGTGAAAAATCCACTTGAACATGTGACATGTTTTGATGACTGGCCCTTTAAGAGGCAGACCCTAGATGTGGACAAACCCTTGAAGAGGTGACACATTTAGGGAATTATGTCCTTTAAGAGGTTGACCAGGGTTGTGTACAAACCCTCGAAACAACAGCATTTTAAGTGTACTGGCCCTTTAAGAGGTGGACCTGGGAAGCTTACGGACCGTTAAAATTGGCAATACTTTAAGGTGACTGGCCTATGAAGAGGATGACCATGGAAGTGGACAGTCCTTAAAGATGCATTATTGTGTGTGGGTGGCCTTCTAAGAGACAACCCTGGGAATGGACAGACCTTTGGAAATGTCAATGTGGCTTATGAAGTGGAAAGCCACTTGAACATGTGACATGTTTTGCGGACTGGCCCTTTAAGAGGCAGACCCTAGAAGTGGACAAACCCTTGAAGAGGTGACAAATTTAGGGAATTATGTCCTTTAAGAGGTTGACCAGGGTTGTGTACAAACCCTCAAAACAACAGCATTTTAAGTGTACTGGCCCTTTAAGAGGTGGACCTGGGAAGCTTACGGACCTTTAAAATTGGCAATACTTTAAGGTGACTGGCCTATGAAGAGGATGACCATGGAAGTGGACAGTCCTTAAAGATGCATTATTGTGTGTGGGTGGCCTTCTAAGAGACAACCCTGGGAATGGACAGACCTTTGGAAATGTCAATGTGGCTTATGAAGTGGAAATCCACTTGAACATGTGACATGTTTTGATGACTGGCCCTTTAAGAGGCAGACCCTAGATGTGGACAAACCCTTGAAGAGGTGACAAATTTAGGGAATTATGTCCTTTAAGAGGTTGACCAGGGTTGTGTACAAACCCTTGAAACAACAGCATTTTAAGTGTACTGGCCCTTTAAGAGGTGGACCTGGGAAGCTTACGGACCTTTAAAATTGGCAATACTTTAAGGTGACTGGCCTATGAAGAGGATGACCATGGAAGTGGACAGTCCTTAAAGATGCATTATTGTGTGTGGGTGGCCTTCTAAGAGACAACCCTGGGAATGGACAGACCTTTGGAAATGTCAATGTGGCTTATGAAGTGGAAAGCCACTTGAACATGTGACATGTTTTGTGGACTGGCCCTTTAAGAGGCAGACCCTAGAAGTGGACAAACCCTTGAAGAGGTGACAAATTTAGGGAATTATGTCCTTTAAGAGGTTGACCAGGGTTGTGTACAAACCCTCGAAACAACAGCATTTTAAGTGTACTGGCCCTTTAAGAGGTGGACCTGGGAAGCTTACGGACCTTTAAAATTGGCAATACTTTAAGGTGACTGGCCTATGAAGAGGATGACCATGGAAGTGGACAGTCCTTAAAGATGCATTATTGTGTGTGGGTGGCCTTCTAAGAGACAACCCTGGGAATGGACAGACCTTTGGAAATGTCAATGTGGCTTATGAAGTGGAAAGCCACTTGAACATGTGACATGTTTTGATGACTGACCCTTTAAGAGGCAGACCCTAGATGTGGACAAACGCTTGAAGAGGTGACACATTTAGGGAATTATGTCCTTTAAGAGGTTGACCAGGGTTGTGTACAAACCCTCGAAACAACAGCATTTTAAGTGTACTGGCCCTTTAAGAGGTGGACCTGGGAAGCTTACGGACCGTTAAAATTGGCAATACTTTAAGGTGACTGGCCTATGAAGAGGATGACCATGGAAGTGGACAGTCCTTAAAGATGCATTATTGTGTGTGGGTGGCCTTCTAAGAGACAACCCTGGGAATGGACAGACCTTTGGAAATGTCAATGTGGCTTATGAAGTGGAAAGCCACTTGAACATGTGACATGTTTTGATGACTGGCCCTTTAAGAGGCAGACCCTAGATGTGGACAAACCCTTGAAGAGGTGACAAATTTAGGGAATTATGTCCTTTAAGAGGTTGACCAGGGTTGTGTACAAACCCTCAAAACAACAGCATTTTAAGTGTACTGGCCCTTTAAGAGGTGGACCTGGGAAGCTTACGGACCGTTAAAATTGGCAATACTTTAAGGTGACTGGCCTATGAAGAGGATGACCATGGAAGTGGACAGTCCTTAAAGATGCATTATTGTGTGTGGGTGGCCTTCTAAGAGACAACCCTGGGAATGGACAGACCTTTGGAAATGTCAATGTGGCTTATGAAGTGGAAAGCCACTTGAACATGTGACATGTTTTGCGGACTGGCCCTTTAAGAGGCAGACCCTAGAAGTGGACAAACCCTTGAAGAGGTGACAAATTTAGGGAATTATGTCCTTTAAGAGGTTGACCAGGGTTGTGTACAAACCCTCGAAACAACAGCATTTTAAGTGTACTGGCCCTTTAAGAGGTGGACCTGGGAAGCTTACGGACCTTTAAAATTGGTAATACTTTAAGGTGACTGGCCTATGAAGAGGATGACCATGGAAGTGGACAGTCCTTAAAGATGCATTATTGTGTGTGGGTGGCCTTCTAAGAGACAACCCTGGGAATGGACAGACCTTTGGAAATGTCAATGTGGCTTATGAAGTGGAAAGCCACTTGAACATGTGACATGTTTTGATGACTGGCCCTTTAAGAGGCAGACCCTAGATGTGGACAAACCCTTGAAGAGGTGACAAATTTAGGGAATTATGTCCTTTAAGAGGTTGACCAGGGTTGTGTACAAACCCTCGAAACAACAGCATTTTAAGTGTACTGGCCCTTTAAGAGGTGGACCTGGGAAGCTTACGGACCTTTAAAATTGGCAATACTTTAAGGTGACTGGCCTATGAAGAGGATGACCATGGAAGTGGACAGTCCTTAAAGATGCATTATTGTGTGTGGGTGGCCTTCTAAGAGACAACCCTGGGAATGGACAGACCTTTGGAAATGTCAATGTGGCTTATGAAGTGAAAAATCCACTTGAACATGTGACATGTTTTGATGACTGGCCCTTTAAGAGGCAGACCCTAGATGTGGACAAACCCTTGAAGAGGTGACACATTTAGGGAATTATGTCCTTTAAGAGGTTGACCAGGGTTGTGTACAAACCCTCGAAACAACAGCATTTTAAGTGTACTGGCCCTTTAAGAGGTGGACCTGGGAAGCTTACGGACCGTTAAAATTGGCAATACTTTAAGGTGACTGGCCTATGAAGAGGATGACCATGGAAGTGGACAGTCCTTAAAGATGCATAATTGTGTGTGGGTGGCCTTCTAAGAGACAACCCTGGGAATGGACAGACCTTTGGAAATGTCAATGTGGCTTATGAAGTGGAAAGCCACTTGAACATGTGACATGTTTTGCGGACTGGCCCTTTAAGAGGCAGACCCTAGAAGTGGACAAACCCTTGAAGAGGTGACAGATTTAGGGAATTATGTCCTTTAAGAGGTTGACCAGGGTTGTGTACAAACCCTCGAAACAACAGCATTTTAAGTGTACTGGCCCTTTAAGAGGTGGACCTGGGAAGCTTACGGACCTTTAAAATTGGCAATACTTTAAGGTGACTGGCCTATGAAGAGGATGACCATGGAAGTGGACAGTCCTTAAAGATGCATTATTGTGTGTGGGTGGCCTTCTAAGAGACAACCCTGGGAATGGACAGACCTTTGGAAATGTCAATGTGGCTTATGAAGTGAAAAATCCACTTGAACATGTGACATGTTTTGATGACTGGCCCTTTAAGAGGCAGACCCTAGATGTGGACAAACCCTTGAAGAGGTGACACATTTAGGGAATTATGTCCTTTAAGAGGTTGACCAGGGTTGTGTACAAACCCTCGAAACAACAGCATTTTAAGTGTACTGGCCCTTTAAGAGGTGGACCTGGGAAGCTTACGGACCGTTAAAATTGGCAATACTTTAAGGTGACTGGCCTATGAAGAGGATGACCATGGAAGTGGACAGTCCTTAAAGATGCATTATTGTGTGTGGGTGGCCTTCTAAGAGACAACCCTGGGAATGGACAGACCTTTGGAAATGTCAATGTGGCTTATGAAGTGGAAAGCCACTTGAACATGTGACATGTTTTGCGGACTGGCCCTTTAAGAGGCAGACCCTAGATGTGGACAAACCCTTGAAGAGGTGACAAATTTAGGGAATTATGTCCTTTAAGAGGTTGACCAGGGTTGTGTACAAACCCTCGAAACAACAGCATTTTAAGTGTACTGGCCCTTTAAGAGGTGGACCTGGGAAGCTTACGGACCTTTAAAATTGGCAATACTTTAAGGTGACTGGCCTATGAAGAGGATGACCATGGAAGTGGACAGTCCTTAAAGATGCATTATTGTGTGTGGGTGGCCTTCTAAGAGACAACCCTGGGAATGGACAGACCTTTGGAAATGTCAATGTGGCTTATGAAGTGGAAATCCACTTGAACATGTGACATGTTTTGATGACTGGCCCTTTAAGAGGCAGACCCTAGATGTGGACAAACCCTTGAAGAGGTGACAAATTTAGGGAATTATGTCCTTTAAGAGGTTGACCAGGGTTGTGTACAAACCCTTGAAACAACAGCATTTTAAGTGTACTGGCCCTTTAAGAGGTGGACCTGGGAAGCTTACGGACCTTTAAAATTGGCAATACTTTAAGGTGACTGGCCTATGAAGAGGATGACCATGGAAGTGGACAGTCCTTAAAGATGCATTATTGTGTGTGGGTGGCCTTCTAAGAGACAACCCTGGGAATGGACAGACCTTTGGAAATGTCAATGTGGCTTATGAAGTGGAAAGCCACTTGAACATGTGACATGTTTTTTGGACTGGCCCTTTAAGAGGCAGACCCTAGAAGTGGACAAACCCTTGAAGAGGTGACAAATTTAGGGAATTATGTCCTTTAAGAGGTTGACCAGGGTTGTGTACAAACCCTCGAAACAACAGCATTTTAAGTGTACTGGCCCTTTAAGAGGTGGACCTGGGAAGCTTACGGACCTTTAAAATTGGCAATACTTTAAGGTGACTGGCCTATGAAGAGGATGACCATGGAAGTGGACAGTCCTTAAAGATGCATTATTGTGTGTGGGTGGCCTTCTAAGAGACAACCCTGGGAATGGACAGACCTTTGGAAATGTCAATGTGGCTTATGAAGTGGAAAGCCACTTGAACATGTGACATGTTTTGATGACTGGCCCTTTAAGAGGCAGACCCTAGATGTGGACAAACCCTTGAAGAGGTGACAAATTTAGGGAATTATGTCCTTTAAGAGGTTGACCAGGGTTGTGTACAAACCCTCGAAACAACAGCATTTTAAGTGTACTGGCCCTTTAAGAGGTGGACCTGGGAAGCTTACGGACCGTTAAAATTGGCAATACTTTAAGGTGACTGGCCTATGAAGAGGATGACCATGGAAGTGGACAGTCCTTAAAGATGCATTATTGTGTGTGGGTGGCCTTCTAAGAGACAACCCTGGGAATGGACAGACCTTTGGAAATGTCAATGTGGCTTATGAAGTGGAAAGCCACTTGAACATGTGACATGTTTTGCGGACTGGCCCTTTAAGAGGCAGACCCTAGAAGTGGACAAACCCTTGAAGAGGTGACAAATTTAGGGAATTATGTCCTTTAAGAGGTTGACCAGGGTTGTGTACAAACCCTCGAAACAACAGCATTTTAAGTGTACTGGCCCTTTAAGAGGTGGACCTGGGAAGCTTACGGACCTTTAAAATTGGCAATACTTTAAGGTGACTGGCCTATGAAGAGGATGACCATGGAAGTGGACAGTCCTTAAAGATGCATTATTGTGTGTGGGTGGCCTTCTAAGAGACAACCCTGGGAATGGACAGACCTTTGGAAATGTCAATGTGGCTTATGAAGTGGAAATCCACTTGAACATGTGACATGTTTTGATGACTGGCCCTTTAAGAGGCAGACCCTAGATGTGGACAAACCCTTGAAGAGGTGACAAATTTAGGGAATTATGTCCTTTAAGAGGTTGACCAGGGTTGTGTACAAACCCTTGAAACAACAGCATTTTAAGTGTACTGGCCCTTTAAGAGGTGGACCTGGGAAGCTTACGGACCTTTAAAATTGGCAATACTTTAAGGTGACTGGCCTATGAAGAGGATGACCATGGAAGTGGACAGTCCTTAAAGATGCATTATTGTGTGTGGGTGGCCTTCTAAGAGACAACCCTGGGAATGGACAGACCTTTGGAAATGTCAATGTGGCTTATGAAGTGGAAAGCCACTTGAACATGTGACATGTTTTGTGGACTGGCCCTTTAAGAGGCAGACCCTAGAAGTGGACAAACCCTTGAAGAGGTGACAAATTTAGGGAATTATGTCCTTTAAGAGGTTGACCAGGGTTGTGTACAAACCCTCGAAACAACAGCATTTTAAGTGTACTGGCCCTTTAAGAGGTGGACCTGGGAAGCTTACGGACCTTTAAAATTGGCAATACTTTAAGGTGACTGGCCTATGAAGAGGATGACCATGGAAGTGGACAGTCCTTAAAGATGCATTATTGTGTGTGGGTGGCCTTCTAAGAGACAACCCTGGGAATGGACAGACCTTTGGAAATGTCAATGTGGCTTATGAAGTGGAAAGCCACTTGAACATGTGACATGTTTTGATGACTGGCCCTTTAAGAGGCAGACCCTAGATGTGGACAAACCCTTGAAGAGGTGACAAATTTAGGGAATTATGTCCTTTAAGAGGTTGACCAGGGTTGTGTACAAACCCTCGAAACAACAGCATTTTAAGTGTACTGGCCCTTTAAGAGGTGGACCTGGGAAGCTTACGGACCTTTAAAATTGGTAATACTTTAAGGTGACTGGCCTATGAAGAGGATGACCATGGAAGTGGACAGTCCTTAAAGATGCATTATTGTGTGTGGGTGGCCTTCTAAGAGACAACCCTGGGAATGGACAGACCTTTGGAAATGTCAATGTGGCTTATGAAGTGGAAAGCCACTTGAACATGTGACATGTTTTGCGGACTGGCCCTTTAAGAGGCAGACCCTAGAAGTGGACAAACCCTTGAAGAGGTGACAAATTTAGGGAATTATGTCCTTTAAGAGGTTGACCAGGGTTGTGTACAAACCCTCGAAACAACAGCATTTTAAGTGTACTGGCCCTTTAAGAGGTGGACCTGGGAAGCTTACGGACCTTTAAAATTGGTAATACTTTAAGGTGACTGGCCTATGAAGAGGATGACCATGGAAGTGGACAGTCCTTAAAGATGCATTATTGTGTGTGGGTGGCCTTCTAAGAGACAACCCTGGGAATGGACAGACCTTTGGAAATGTCAATGTGGCTTATGAAGTGGAAAGCCACTTGAACATGTGACATGTTTTGCGGACTGGCCCTTTAAGAGGCAGACCCTAGAAGTGGACAAACCCTTGAAGAGGTGACAGATTTAGGGAATTATGTCCTTTAAGAGGTTGACCAGGGTTGTGTACAAACCCTCGAAACAACAGCATTTTAAGTGTACTGGCCCTTTAAGAGGTGGACCTGGGAAGCTTACGGACCTTTAAAATTGGCAATACTTTAAGGTGACTGGCCTATGAAGAGGATGACCATGGAAGTGGACAGTCCTTAAAGATGCATTATTGTGTGTGGGTGGCCTTCTAAGAGACAACCCTGGGAATGGACAGACCTTTGGAAATGTCAATGTGGCTTATGAAGTGAAAAATCCACTTGAACATGTGACATGTTTTGATGACTGGCCCTTTAAGAGGCAGACCCTAGATGTGGACAAACCCTTGAAGAGGTGACACATTTAGGGAATTATGTCCTTTAAGAGGTTGACCAGGGTTGTGTACAAACCCTCGAAACAACAGCATTTTAAGTGTACTGGCCCTTTAAGAGGTGGACCTGGGAAGCTTACGGACCTTTAAATTTGGCAATACTTTAAGGTGACTGGCCTATGAAGAGGATGACCATGGAAGTGGACAGTCCTTAAAGATGCATTATTGTGTGTGGGTGGCCTTCTAAGAGACAACCCTGGGAATGGACAGACCTTTGGAAATGTCAATGTGGCTTATGAAGTGGAAAGCCACTTGAACATGTGACATGTTTTGATGACTGGCCCTTTAAGAGGCAGACCCTAGATGTGGACAAACCCTTGAAGAGGTGACACATTTAGGGAATTATGTCCTTTAAGAGGTTGACCAGGGTTGTGTACAAACCCTCGAAACAACAGCATTTTAAGTGTACTGGCCCTTTAAGAGGTGGACCTGGGAAGCTTACGGACCTTTAAAATTGGCAATACTTTAAGGTGACTGGCCTATGAAGAGGATGACCATGGAAGTGGACAGTCCTTAAAGATGCATTATTGTGTGTGGGTGGCCTTCTAAGAGACAACCCTGGGAATTGACAGACCTTTGGAAATGTCAATGTGGCTTATGAAGTGGAAAGCCACTTGAACATGTGACATGTTTTGTGGACTGGCCCTTTAAGAGGCAGACCCTAGAAGTGGACAAACCCTTGAAGAGGTGACAAATTTAGGGAATTATGTCCTTTAAGAGGTTGACCAGGTTTGTGTACAAACCCTCGAAACAACAGCATTTTAAGTGTACTGGCCCTTTAAGAGGTGGACCTGGGAAGCTTACGGACCTTTAAAATTGGCAATACTTTAAGGTGACTGGCCTTTGAAGAGGATGACCATGGAAGTGGACAGTCCTTAAAGATGCATTATTGTGTGTGGGTGGCCTTCTAAGAGACAACCCTGGGAATGGACAGACCTTTGTAAAAAGTCAATGTGGCTTATGAAGTGGAAAGCCACTTGAACATGTGACATGTTTTGATGACTGGCCCTTTAAGAGGCAGACCCTAGATGTGGACAAACCCTTGAAGAGGTGACAAATTTAGGGAATTATGTCCTTTAAGAGGTTGACCAGGGTTGTGTACAAACCCTTGAAACAACAGCATTTTAAGTGTACTGGCCCTTTAAGAGGTGGACCTGGGAAGCTTACGGACCTTTAAAATTGGCAATACTTTAAGGTGACTGGCCTATGAAGAGGATGACCATGGAAGTGGACAGTCCTTAAAGATGCATTATTGTGTGTGGGTGGCCTTCTAAGAGACAACCCTGGGAATGGACAGACCTTTGGAAATGTCAATGTGGCTTATGAAGTGGAAAGCCACTTGAACATGTGACATGTTTTGCGGACTGGCCCTTTAAGAGGCAGACCCTAGAAGTGGACAAACCCTTGAAGAGGTGACAAATTTAGGGAATTATGTCCTTTAAGAGGTTGACCAGGGTTGTGTACAAACCCTCGAAACAACAGCATTTTAAGTGTACTGGCCCTTTAAGAGGTGGACCTGGGAAGCTTACGGACCTTTAAAATTGGCAATACTTTAAGGTGACTGGCCTATGAAGAGGATGACCATGGAAGTGGACAGTCCTTAAAGATGCATTATTGTGTGTGGGTGGCCTTCTAAGAGACAACCCTGGGAATGGACAGACCTTTGGAAATGTCAATGTGGCTTATGAAGTGGAAATCCACTTGAACATGTGACATGTTTTGATGACTGGCCCTTTAAGAGGCAGACCCTAGATGTGGACAAACCCTTGAAGAGGTGACAAATTTAGGGAATTATGTCCTTTAAGAGGTTGACCAGGGTTGTGTACAAACCCTTGAAACAACAGCATTTTAAGTGTACTGGCCCTTTAAGAGGTGGACCTGGGAAGCTTACGGACCTTTAAAATTGGCAATACTTTAAGGTGACTGGCCTATGAAGAGGATGACCATGGAAGTGGACAGTCCTTAAAGATGCATTATTGTGTGTGGGTGGCCTTCTAAGAGACAACCCTGGGAATGGACAGACCTTTGGAAATGTCAATGTGGCTTATGAAGTGGAAAGCCACTTGAACATGTGACATGTTTTGTGGACTGGCCCTTTAAGAGGCAGACCCTAGAAGTGGACAAACCCTTGAAGAGGTGACAAATTTAGGGAATTATGTCCTTTAAGAGGTTGACCAGGGTTGTGTACAAACCCTCGAAACAACAGCATTTTAAGTGTACTGGCCCTTTAAGAGGTGGACCTGGGAAGCTTACGGACCTTTAAAATTGGCAATACTTTAAGGTGACTGGCCTATGAAGAGGATGACCATGGAAGTGGACAGTCCTTAAAGATGCATTATTGTGTGTGGGTGGCCTTCTAAGAGACAACCCTGGGAATGGACAGACCTTTGGAAATGTCAATGTGGCTTATGAAGTGGAAAGCCACTTGAACATGTGACATGTTTTGATGACTGGCCCTTTAAGAGGCAGACCCTAGATGTGGACAAACCCTTGAAGAGGTGACAAATTTAGGGAATTATGTCCTTTAAGAGGTTGACCAGGGTTGTGTACAAACCCTCGAAACAACAGCATTTTAAGTGTACTGGCCCTTTAAGAGGTGGACCTGGGAAGCTTACGGACCTTTAAAATTGGCAATACTTTAAGGTGACTGGCCTATGAAGAGGATGACCATGGAAGTGGACAGTCCTTAAAGATGCATTATTGTGTGTGGGTGGCCTTCTAAGAGACAACCCTGGGAATGGACAGACCTTTGGAAATGTCAATGTGGCTTATGAAGTGAAAAATCCACTTGAACATGTGACATGTTTTGATGACTGGCCCTTTAAGAGGCAGACCCTAGATGTGGACAAACCCTTGAAGAGGTGACACATTTAGGGAATTATGTCCTTTAAGAGGTTGACCAGGGTTGTGTACAAACCCTCGAAACAACAGCATTTTAAGTGTACTGGCCCTTTAAGAGGTGGACCTGGGAAGCTTACGGACCGTTAAAATTGGCAATACTTTAAGGTGACTGGCCTATGAAGAGGATGACCATGGAAGTGGACAGTCCTTAAAGATGCATTATTGTGTGTGGGTGGCCTTCTAAGAGACAACCCTGGGAATGGACAGACCTTTGGAAATGTCAATGTGGCTTATGAAGTGGAAAGCCACTTGAACATGTGACATGTTTTGCGGACTGGCCCTTTAAGAGGCAGACCCTAGATGTGGACAAACCCTTGAAGAGGTGACAAATTTAGGGAATTATGTCCTTTAAGAGGTTGACCAGGGTTGTGTACAAACCCTCGAAACAACAGCATTTTAAGTGTACTGGCCCTTTAAGAGGTGGACCTGGGAAGCTTACGGACCTTTAAAATTGGCAATACTTTAAGGTGACTGGCCTATGAAGAGGATGACCATGGAAGTGGACAGTCCTTAAAGATGCATTATTGTGTGTGGGTGGCCTTCTAAGAGACAACCCTGGGAATGGACAGACCTTTGGAAATGTCAATGTGGCTTATGAAGTGGAAATCCACTTGAACATGTGACATGTTTTGATGACTGGCCCTTTAAGAGGCAGACCCTAGATGTGGACAAACCCTTGAAGAGGTGACAAATTTAGGGAATTATGTCCTTTAAGAGGTTGACCAGGGTTGTGTACAAACCCTTGAAACAACAGCATTTTAAGTGTACTGGCCCTTTAAGAGGTGGACCTGGGAAGCTTACGGACCTTTAAAATTGGCAATACTTTAAGGTGACTGGCCTATGAAGAGGATGACCATGGAAGTGGACAGTCCTTAAAGATGCATTATTGTGTGTGGGTGGCCTTCTAAGAGACAACCCTGGGAATGGACAGACCTTTGGAAATGTCAATGTGGCTTATGAAGTGGAAAGCCACTTGAACATGTGACATGTTTTTTGGACTGGCCCTTTAAGAGGCAGACCCTAGAAGTGGACAAACCCTTGAAGAGGTGACAAATTTAGGGAATTATGTCCTTTAAGAGGTTGACCAGGGTTGTGTACAAACCCTCGAAACAACAGCATTTTAAGTGTACTGGCCCTTTAAGAGGTGGACCTGGGAAGCTTACGGACCTTTAAAATTGGCAATACTTTAAGGTGACTGGCCTATGAAGAGGATGACCATGGAAGTGGACA
Organism: Eleutherodactylus coqui; assembly: GCF_035609145.1. Classification (NCBI taxonomy): domain Eukaryota; kingdom Metazoa; phylum Chordata; class Amphibia; order Anura; family Eleutherodactylidae; genus Eleutherodactylus; species Eleutherodactylus coqui. The sequence continues at coordinate 300,676 of NW_027101958.1, read as the reverse complement.
GTCCTTAAAGATGCATTATTGTGTGTGGGTGGCCTTCTAAGAGACAACCCTGGGAATGGACAGACCTTTGGAAATGTCAATGTGGCTTATGAAGTGGAAAGCCACTTGAACATGTGACATGTTTTGATGACTGGCCCTTTAAGAGGCAGACCCTAGATGTGGACAAACCCTTGAAGAGGTGACAAATTTAGGGAATTATGTCCTTTAAGAGGTTGACCAGGGTTGTGTACAAACCCTCGAAACAACAGCATTTTAAGTGTACTGGCCCTTTAAGAGGTGGACCTGGGAAGCTTACGGACCGTTAAAATTGGCAATACTTTAAGGTGACTGGCCTATGAAGAGGATGACCATGGAAGTGGACAGTCCTTAAAGATGCATTATTGTGTGTGGGTGGCCTTCTAAGAGACAACCCTGGGAATGGACAGACCTTTGGAAATGTCAATGTGGCTTATGAAGTGGAAAGCCACTTGAACATGTGACATGTTTTGCGGACTGGCCCTTTAAGAGGCAGACCCTAGAAGTGGACAAACCCTTGAAGAGGTGACAAATTTAGGGAATTATGTCCTTTAAGAGGTTGACCAGGGTTGTGTACAAACCCTCGAAACAACAGCATTTTAAGTGTACTGGCCCTTTAAGAGGTGGACCTGGGAAGCTTACGGACCTTTAAAATTGGCAATACTTTAAGGTGACTGGCCTATGAAGAGGATGACCATGGAAGTGGACAGTCCTTAAAGATGCATTATTGTGTGTGGGTGGCCTTCTAAGAGACAACCCTGGGAATGGACAGACCTTTGGAAATGTCAATGTGGCTTATGAAGTGGAAAGCCACTTGAACATGTGACATGTTTTGTGGACTGGCCCTTTAAGAGGCAGACCCTAGAAGTGGACAAACCCTTGAAGAGGTGACAAATTTAGGGAATTATGTCCTTTAAGAGGTTGACCAGGGTTGTGTACAAACCCTCGAAACAACAGCATTTTAAGTGTACTGGCCCTTTAAGAGGTGGACCTGGGAAGCTTACGGACCTTTAAAATTGGCAATACTTTAAGGTGACTGGCCTATGAAGAGGATGACCATGGAAGTGGACAGTCCTTAAAGATGCATTATTGTGTGTGGGTGGCCTTCTAAGAGACAACCCTGGGAATGGACAGACCTTTGGAAATGTCAATGTGGCTTATGAAGTGGAAAGCCACTTGAACATGTGACATGTTTTGATGACTGGCCCTTTAAGAGGCAGACCCTAGATGTGGACAAACCCTTGAAGAGGTGACAAATTTAGGGAATTATGTCCTTTAAGAGGTTGACCAGGGTTGTGTACAAACCCTCGAAACAACAGCATTTTAAGTGTACTGGCCCTTTAAGAGGTGGACCTGGGAAGCTTACGGACCTTTAAAATTGGTAATACTTTAAGGTGACTGGCCTATGAAGAGGATGACCATGGAAGTGGACAGTCCTTAAAGATGCATTATTGTGTGTGGGTGGCCTTCTAAGAGACAACCCTGGGAATGGACAGACCTTTGGAAATGTCAATGTGGCTTATGAAGTGGAAAGCCACTTGAACATGTGACATGTTTTGCGGACTGGCCCTTTAAGAGGCAGACCCTAGAAGTGGACAAACCCTTGAAGAGGTGACAAATTTAGGGAATTATGTCCTTTAAGAGGTTGACCAGGGTTGTGTACAAACCCTCGAAACAACAGCATTTTAAGTGTACTGGCCCTTTAAGAGGTGGACCTGGGAAGCTTACGGACCTTTAAAATTGGTAATACTTTAAGGTGACTGGCCTATGAAGAGGATGACCATGGAAGTGGACAGTCCTTAAAGATGCATTATTGTGTGTGGGTGGCCTTCTAAGAGACAACCCTGGGAATGGACAGACCTTTGGAAATGTCAATGTGGCTTATGAAGTGGAAAGCCACTTGAACATGTGACATGTTTTGATGACTGGCCCTTTAAGAGGCAGACCCTAGATGTGGACAAACCCTTGAAGAGGTGACAAATTTAGGGAATTATGTCCTTTAAGAGGTTGACCAGGGTTGTGTACAAACCCTCGAAACAACAGCATTTTAAGTGTACTGGCCCTTTAAGAGGTGGACCTGGGAAGCTTATGGACCTTTAAAATTGGTAATACTTTAAGGTGACTGGCCTATGAAGAGGATGACCATGGAAGTGGACAGTCCTTAAAGATGCATTATTGTGTGTGGGTGGCCTTCTAAGAGACAACCCTGGGAATGGACAGACCTTTGGAAATGTCAATGTGGCTTATGAAGTGAAAAATCCACTTGAACATGTGACATGTTTTGATGACTGGCCCTTTAAGAGGCAGACCCTAGATGTGGACAAACCCTTGAAGAGGTGACACATTTAGGGAATTATGTCCTTTAAGAGGTTGACCAGGGTTGTGTACAAACCCTCGAAACAACAGCATTTTAAGTGTACTGGCCCTTTAAGAGGTGGACCTGGGAAGCTTACGGACCGTTAAAATTGGCAATACTTTAAGGTGACTGGCCTATGAAGAGGATGACCATGGAAGTGGACAGTCCTTAAAGATGCATTATTGTGTGTGGGTGGCCTTCTAAGAGACAACCCTGGGAATGGACAGACCTTTGGAAATGTCAATGTGGCTTATGAAGTGGAAAGCCACTTGAACATGTGACATGTTTTGCGGACTGGCCCTTTAAGAGGCAGACCCTAGAAGTGGACAAACCCTTGAAGAGGTGACAGATTTAGGGAATTATGTCCTTTAAGAGGTTGACCAGGGTTGTGTACAAACCCTCGAAACAACAGCATTTTAAGTGTACTGGCCCTTTAAGAGGTGGACCTGGGAAGCTTACGGACCTTTAAAATTGGCAATACTTTAAGGTGACTGGCCTATGAAGAGGATGACCATGGAAGTGGACAGTCCTTAAAGATGCATTATTGTGTGTGGGTGGCCTTCTAAGAGACAACCCTGGGAATGGACAGACCTTTGGAAATGTCAATGTGGCTTATGAAGTGAAAAATCCACTTGAACATGTGACATGTTTTGATGACTGGCCCTTTAAGAGGCAGACCCTAGATGTGGACAAACCCTTGAAGAGGTGACACATTTAGGGAATTATGTCCTTTAAGAGGTTGACCAGGGTTGTGTACAAACCCTCGAAACAACAGCATTTTAAGTGTACTGGCCCTTTAAGAGGTGGACCTGGGAAGCTTACGGACCGTTAAAATTGGCAATACTTTAAGGTGACTGGCCTATGAAGAGGATGACCATGGAAGTGGACAGTCCTTAAAGATGCATTATTGTGTGTGGGTGGCCTTCTAAGAGACAACCCTGGGAATGGACAGACCTTTGGAAATGTCAATGTGGCTTATGAAGTGGAAAGCCACTTGAACATGTGACATGTTTTGCCTACTGGCCCTTTAAGAGGCAGACCCTAGAAGTGGACAAACCCTTGAAGAGGTGACAAATTTAGGGAATTATGTCCTTTAAGAGGTTGACCAGGGTTGTGTACAAACCCTCAAAACAACAGCATTTTAAGTGTACTGGCCCTTTAAGAGGTGGACCTGGGAAGCTTACGGACCTTTAAATTTGGCAATACTTTAAGGTGACTGGCCTATGAAGAGGATGACCATGGAAGTGGACAGTCCTTAAAGATGCATTATTGTGTGTGGGTGGCCTTCTAAGAGACAACCCTGGGAATGGACAGACCTTTGGAAATGTCAATGTGGCTTATGAAGTGGAAAGCCACTTGAACATGTGACATGTTTTGATGACTGGCCCTTTAAGAGGCAGACCCTAGATGTGGACAAACCCTTGAAGAGGTGACACATTTAGGGAATTATGTCCTTTAAGAGGTTGACCAGGGTTGTGTACAAACCCTCGAAACAACAGCATTTTAAGTGTACTGGCCCTTTAAGAGGTGGACCTGGGAAGCTTACGGACCTTTAAAATTGGCAATACTTTAAGGTGACTGGCCTATGAAGAGGATGACCATGGAAGTGGACAGTCCTTAAAGATGCATTATTGTGTGTGGGTGGCCTTCTAAGAGACAACCCTGGGAATTGACAGACCTTTGGAAATGTCAATGTGGCTTATGAAGTGGAAAGCCACTTGAACATGTGACATGTTTTGTGGACTGGCCCTTTAAGAGGCAGACCCTAGAAGTGGACAAACCCTTGAAGAGGTGACAAATTTAGGGAATTATGTCCTTTAAGAGGTTGACCAGGTTTGTGTACAAACCCTCGAAACAACAGCATTTTAAGTGTACTGGCCCTTTAAGAGGTGGACCTGGGAAGCTTACGGACCTTTAAAATTGGCAATACTTTAAGGTGACTGGCCTTTGAAGAGGATGACCATGGAAGTGGACAGTCCTTAAAGATGCATTATTGTGTGTGGGTGGCCTTCTAAGAGACAACCCTGGGAATGGACAGACCTTTGTAAAAAGTCAATGTGGCTTATGAAGTGGAAAGCCACTTGAACATGTGACATGTTTTGATGACTGGCCCTTTAAGAGGCAGACCCTAGATGTGGACAAACCCTTGAAGAGGTGACAAATTTAGGGAATTATGTCCTTTAAGAGGTTGACCAGGGTTGTGTACAAACCCTTGAAACAACAGCATTTTAAGTGTACTGGCCCTTTAAGAGGTGGACCTGGGAAGCTTACGGACCTTTAAAATTGGCAATACTTTAAGGTGACTGGCCTATGAAGAGGATGACCATGGAAGTGGACAGTCCTTAAAGATGCATTATTGTGTGTGGGTGGCCTTCTAAGAGACAACCCTGGGAATGGACAGACCTTTGGAAATGTCAATGTGGCTTATGAAGTGGAAAGCCACTTGAACATGTGACATGTTTTGTGGACTGGCCCTTTAAGAGGCAGACCCTAGAAGTGGACAAACCCTTGAAGAGGTGACAAATTTAGGGAATTATGTCCTTTAAGAGGTTGACCAGGGTTGTGTACAAACCCTCGAAACAACAGCATTTTAAGTGTACTGGCCCTTTAAGAGGTGGACCTGGGAAGCTTACGGACCGTTAAAATTGGCAATACTTTAAGGTGACTGGCCTATGAAGAGGATGACCATGGAAGTGGACAGTCCTTAAAGATGCATTATTGTGTGTGGGTGGCCTTCTAAGAGACAACCCTGGGAATGGACAGACCTTTGGAAATGTCAATGTGGCTTATGAAGTGGAAAGCCACTTGAACATGTGACATGTTTTGCGGACTGGCCCTTTAAGAGGCAGACCCTAGAAGTGGACAAACCCTTGAAGAGGTGACAAATTTAGGGAATTATGTCCTTTAAGAGGTTGACCAGGGTTGTGTACAAACCCTCGAAACAACAGCATTTTAAGTGTACTGGCCCTTTAAGAGGTGGACCTGGGAAGCTTACGGACCTTTAAAATTGGCAATACTTTAAGGTGACTGGCCTATGAAGAGGATGACCATGGAAGTGGACAGTCCTTAAAGATGCATTATTGTGTGTGGGTGGCCTTCTAAGAGACAACCCTGGGAATGGACAGACCTTTGGAAATGTCAATGTGGCTTATGAAGTGGAAATCCACTTGAACATGTGACATGTTTTGATGACTGGCCCTTTAAGAGGCAGACCCTAGATGTGGACAAACCCTTGAAGAGGTGACAAATTTAGGGAATTATGTCCTTTAAGAGGTTGACCAGGGTTGTGTACAAACCCTTGAAACAACAGCATTTTAAGTGTACTGGCCCTTTAAGAGGTGGACCTGGGAAGCTTACGGACCTTTAAAATTGGCAATACTTTAAGGTGACTGGCCTATGAAGAGGATGACCATGGAAGTGGACAGTCCTTAAAGATGCATTATTGTGTGTGGGTGGCCTTCTAAGAGACAACCCTGGGAATGGACAGACCTTTGGAAATGTCAATGTGGCTTATGAAGTGGAAAGCCACTTGAACATGTGACATGTTTTGTGGACTGGCCCTTTAAGAGGCAGACCCTAGAAGTGGACAAACCCTTGAAGAGGTGACAAATTTAGGGAATTATGTCCTTTAAGAGGTTGACCAGGGTTGTGTACAAACCCTCGAAACAACAGCATTTTAAGTGTACTGGCCCTTTAAGAGGTGGACCTGGGAAGCTTACGGACCTTTAAAATTGGCAATACTTTAAGGTGACTGGCCTATGAAGAGGATGACCATGGAAGTGGACAGTCCTTAAAGATGCATTATTGTGTGTGGGTGGCCTTCTAAGAGACAACCCTGGGAATGGACAGACCTTTGGAAATGTCAATGTGGCTTATGAAGTGGAAAGCCACTTGAACATGTGACATGTTTTGATGACTGGCCCTTTAAGAGGCAGACCCTAGATGTGGACAAACCCTTGAAGAGGTGACAAATTTAGGGAATTATGTCCTTTAAGAGGTTGACCAGGGTTGTGTACAAACCCTCGAAACAACAGCATTTTAAGTGTACTGGCCCTTTAAGAGGTGGACCTGGGAAGCTTACGGACCTTTAAAATTGGCAATACTTTAAGGTGACTGGCCTATGAAGAGGATGACCATGGAAGTGGACAGTCCTTAAAGATGCATTATTGTGTGTGGGTGGCCTTCTAAGAGACAACCCTGGGAATGGACAGACCTTTGGAAATGTCAATGTGGCTTATGAAGTGAAAAATCCACTTGAACATGTGACATGTTTTGATGACTGGCCCTTTAAGAGGCAGACCCTAGATGTGGACAAACCCTTGAAGAGGTGACACATTTAGGGAATTATGTCCTTTAAGAGGTTGACCAGGGTTGTGTACAAACCCTCGAAACAACAGCATTTTAAGTGTACTGGCCCTTTAAGAGGTGGACCTGGGAAGCTTACGGACCGTTAAAATTGGCAATACTTTAAGGTGACTGGCCTATGAAGAGGATGACCATGGAAGTGGACAGTCCTTAAAGATGCATTATTGTGTGTGGGTGGCCTTCTAAGAGACAACCCTGGGAATGGACAGACCTTTGGAAATGTCAATGTGGCTTATGAAGTGGAAAGCCACTTGAACATGTGACATGTTTTGCGGACTGGCCCTTTAAGAGGCAGACCCTAGAAGTGGACAAACCCTTGAAGAGGTGACAGATTTAGGGAATTATGTCCTTTAAGAGGTTGACCAGGGTTGTGTACAAACCCTCGAAACAACAGCATTTTAAGTGTACTGGCCCTTTAAGAGGTGGACCTGGGAAGCTTACGGACCTTTAAAATTGGCAATACTTTAAGGTGACTGGCCTATGAAGAGGATGACCATGGAAGTGGACAGTCCTTAAAGATGCATTATTGTGTGTGGGTGGCCTTCTAAGAGACAACCCTGGGAATGGACAGACCTTTGGAAATGTCAATGTGGCTTATGAAGTGAAAAATCCACTTGAACATGTGACATGTTTTGATGACTGGCCCTTTAAGAGGCAGACCCTAGATGTGGACAAACCCTTGAAGAGGTGACACATTTAGGGAATTATGTCCTTTAAGAGGTTGACCAGGGTTGTGTACAAACCCTCGAAACAACAGCATTTTAAGTGTACTGGCCCTTTAAGAGGTGGACCTGGGAAGCTTACGGACCGTTAAAATTGGCAATACTTTAAGGTGACTGGCCTATGAAGAGGATGACCATGGAAGTGGACAGTCCTTAAAGATGCATTATTGTGTGTGGGTGGCCTTCTAAGAGACAACCCTGGGAATGGACAGACCTTTGGAAATGTCAATGTGGCTTATGAAGTGGAAAGCCACTTGAACATGTGACATGTTTTGCGGACTGGCCCTTTAAGAGGCAGACCCTAGAAGTGGACAAACCCTTGAAGAGGTGACAAATTTAGGGAATTATGTCCTTTAAGAGGTTGACCAGGGTTGTGTACAAACCCTCAAAACAACAGCATTTTAAGTGTACTGGCCCTTTAAGAGGTGGACCTGGGAAGCTTACGGACCTTTAAATTTGGCAATACTTTAAGGTGACTGGCCTATGAAGAGGATGACCATGGAAGTGGACAGTCCTTAAAGATGCATTATTGTGTGTGGGTGGCCTTCTAAGAGACAACCCTGGGAATGGACAGACCTTTGGAAATGTCAATGTGGCTTATGAAGTGGAAAGCCACTTGAACATGTGACATGTTTTGCGGACTGGCCCTTTAAGAGGCAGACCCTAGATGTGGACAAACCCTTGAAGAGGTGACAAATTTAGGGAATTATGTCCTTTAAGAGGTTGACCAGGGTTGTGTACAAACCCTTGAAACAACAGCATTTTAAGTGTACTGGCCCTTTAAGAGGTGGACCTGGGAAGCTTACGGACCTTTAAAATTGGCAATACTTTAAGGTGACTGGCCTATGAAGAGGATGACCATGGAAGTGGACAGTCCTTAAAGATGCATTATTGTGTGTGGGTGGCCTTCTAAGAGACAACCCTGGGAATGGACAGACCTTTGGAAATGTCAATGTGGCTTATGAAGTGGAAAGCCACTTGAACATGTGACATGTTTTGATGACTGGCCCTTTAAGAGGCAGACCCTAGATGTGGACAAACCCTTGAAGAGGTGACAAATTTAGGGAATTATGTCCTTTAAGAGGTTGACCAGGGTTGTGTACAAACCCTTGAAACAACAGCATTTTAAGTGTACTGGCCCTTTAAGAGGTGGACCTGGGAAGCTTACGGACCTTTAAAATTGGCAATACTTTAAGGTGACTGGCCTATGAAGAGGATGACCATGGAAGTGGACAGTCCTTAAAGATGCATTATTGTGTGTGGGTGGCCTTCTAAGAGACAACCCTGGGAATGGACAGACCTTTGGAAATGTCAATGTGGCTTATGAAGTGGAAAGCCACTTGAACATGTGACATGCTTTGTGGACTGGCCCTTTAAGAGGGAGACCCTAGAAGTGGACAAACCCTTGAAGAGGTGACAAATTTAGGGAATTATGTCCTTTAAGAGGTTGACCAGGGTTGTGTACAAACCCTCGAAACAACAGCATTTTAAGTGTACTGGCCCTTTAAGAGGTGGACCTGGGAAGCTTACGGACCGTTAAAATTGGCAATACTTTAAGGTGACTGGCCTATGAAGAGGATGACCATGGAAGTGGACAGTCCTTAAAGATGCATTATTGTGTGTGGGTGGCCTTCTAAGAGACAACCCTGGGAATGGACAGACCTTTGGAAATGTCAATGTGGCTTATGAAGTGGAAAGCCACTTGAACATGTGACATGTTTTGCGGACTGGCCCTTTAAGAGGCAGACCCTAGAAGTGGACAAACCCTTGAAGAGGTGACAGATTTAGGGAATTATGTCCTTTAAGAGGTTGACCAGGGTTGTGTACAAACCCTCGAAACAACAGCATTTTAAGTGTACTGGCCCTTTAAGAGGTGGACCTGGGAAGCTTACGGACCTTTAAAATTGGCAATACTTTAAGGTGACTGGCCTATGAAGAGGATGACCATGGAAGTGGACAGTCCTTAAAGATGCATTATTGTGTGTGGGTGGCCTTCTAAGAGACAACCCTGGGAATGGACAGACCTTTGGAAATGTCAATGTGGCTTATGAAGTGAAAAATCCACTTGAACATGTGACATGTTTTGATGACTGGCCCTTTAAGAGGCAGACCCTAGATGTGGACAAACCCTTGAAGAGGTGACACATTTAGGGAATTATGTCCTTTAAGAGGTTGACCAGGGTTGTGTACAAACCCTCGAAACAACAGCATTTTAAGTGTACTGGCCCTTTAAGAGGTGGACCTGGGAAGCTTACGGACCGTTAAAATTGGCAATACTTTAAGGTGACTGGCCTATGAAGAGGATGACCATGGAAGTGGACAGTCCTTAAAGATGCATTATTGTGTGTGGGTGGCCTTCTAAGAGACAACCCTGGGAATGGACAGACCTTTGGAAATGTAAATGTGGCTTATGAAGTGGAAAGCCACTTGAACATGTGACATGTTTTGCGGACTGGCCCTTTAAGAGGCAGACCCTAGAAGTGGACAAACCCTTGAAGAGGTGACAAATTTAGGGAATTATGTCCTTTAAGAGGTTGACCAGGGTTGTGTACAAACCCTCAAAACAACAGCATTTTAAGTGTACTGGCCCTTTAAGAGGTGGACCTGGGAAGCTTACGGACCTTTAAATTTGGCAATACTTTAAGGTGACTGGCCTATGAAGAGGATGACCATGGAAGTGGACAGTCCTTAAAGATGCATTATTGTGTGTGGGTGGCCTTCTAAGAGACAACCCTGGGAATGGACAGACCTTTGGAAATGTCAATGTGGCTTATGAAGTGGAAAGCCACTTGAACATGTGACATGTTTTGCGGACTGGCCCTTTAAGAGGCAGACCCTAGATGTGGACAAACCCTTGAAGAGGTGACAAATTTAGGGAATTATGTCCTTTAAGAGGTTGACCAGGGTTGTGTACAAACCCTCGAAACAACAGCATTTTAAGTGTACTGGCCCTTTAAGAGGTGGACCTGGGAAGCTTACGGACCTTTAAAATTGGCAATACTTTAAGGTGACTGGCCTATGAAGAGGATGACCATGGAAGTGGACAGTCCTTAAAGATGCATTATTGTGTGTGGGTGGCCTTCTAAGAGACAACCCTGGGAATGGACAGACCTTTGGAAATGTCAATGTGGCTTATGAAGTGGAAAGCCACTTGAACATGTGACATGTTTTGTGGACTGGCCCTTTAAGAGGCAGACCCTAGAAGTGGACAAACCCTTGAAGAGGTGACAAATTTAGGGAATTATGTCCTTTAAGAGGTTGACCAGGTTTGTGTACAAACCCTCGAAACAACAGCATTTTAAGTGTACTGGCCCTTTAAGAGGTGGACCTGGGAAGCTTACGGACCTTTAAAATTGGCAATACTTTAAGGTGACTGGCCTTTGAAGAGGATGACCATGGAAGTGGACAGTCCTTAAAGATGCATTATTGTATGTGGGTGGCCTTCTAAGAGACAACCCTGGGAATGGACAGACCTTTGTAAAAAGTCAATGTGGCTTATGAAGTGGAAAGCCACTTGAACATGTGACATGTTTTGATGACTGGCCCTTTAAGAGGCAGACCCTAGATGTGGACAAACCCTTGAAGAGGTGACAAATTTAGGGAATTATGTCCTTTAAGAGGTTGACCAGGGTTGTGTACAAACCCTTGAAACAACAGCATTTTAAGTGTACTGGCCCTTTAAGAGGTGGACCTGGGAAGCTTACGGACCTTTAAAATTGGCAATACTTTAAGGTGACTGGCCTATGAAGAGGATGACCATGGAAGTGGACAGTCCTTAAAGATGCATTATTGTGTGTGGGTGGCCTTCTAAGAGACAACCCTGGGAATGGACAGACCTTTGGAAATGTCAATGTGGCTTATGAAGTGGAAAGCCACTTGAACATGTGACATGTTTTGTGGACTGGCCCTTTAAGAGGCAGACCCTAGAAGTGGACAAACCCTTGAAGAGGTGACAAATTTAGGGAATTATGTCCTTTAAGAGGTTGACCAGGGTTGTGTACAAACCCTCGAAACAACAGCATTTTAAGTGTACTGGCCCTTTAAGAGGTGGACCTGGGAAGCTTACGGACCGTTAAAATTGGCAATACTTTAAGGTGACTGGCCTATGAAGAGGATGACCATGGAAGTGGACAGTCCTTAAAGATGCATTATTGTGTGTGGGTGGCCTTCTAAGAGACAACCCTGGGAATGGACAGACCTTTGGAAATGTCAATGTGGCTTATGAAGTGGAAAGCCACTTGAACATGTGACATGTTTTGCGGACTGGCCCTTTAAGAGGCAGACCCTAGAAGTGGACAAACCCTTGAAGAGGTGACAAATTTAGGGAATTATGTCCTTTAAGAGGTTGACCAGGGTTGTGTACAAACCCTCGAAACAACAGCATTTTAAGTGTACTGGCCCTTTAAGAGGTGGACCTGGGAAGCTTACGGACCTTTAAAATTGGCAATACTTTAAGGTGACTGGCCTATGAAGAGGATGACCATGGAAGTGGACAGTCCTTAAAGATGCATTATTGTGTGTGGGTGGCCTTCTAAGAGACAACCCTGGGAATGGACAGACCTTTGGAAATGTCAATGTGGCTTATGAAGTGGAAATCCACTTGAACATGTGACATGTTTTGATGACTGGCCCTTTAAGAGGCAGACCCTAGATGTGGACAAACCCTTGAAGAGGTGACAAATTTAGGGAATTATGTCCTTTAAGAGGTTGACCAGGGTTGTGTACAAACCCTTGAAACAACAGCATTTTAAGTGTACTGGCCCTTTAAGAGGTGGACCTGGGAAGCTTACGGACCTTTAAAATTGGCAATACTTTAAGGTGACTGGCCTATGAAGAGGATGACCATGGAAGTGGACAGTCCTTAAAGATGCATTATTGTGTGTGGGTGGCCTTCTAAGAGACAACCCTGGGAATGGACAGACCTTTGGAAATGTCAATGTGGCTTATGAAGTGGAAAGCCACTTGAACATGTGACATGTTTTGTGGACTGGCCCTTTAAGAGGCAGACCCTAGAAGTGGACAAACCCTTGAAGAGGTGACAAATTTAGGGAATTATGTCCTTTAAGAGGTTGACCAGGGTTGTGTACAAACCCTCGAAACAACAGCATTTTAAGTGTACTGGCCCTTTAAGAGGTGGACCTGGGAAGCTTACGGACCTTTAAAATTGGCAATACTTTAAGGTGACTGGCCTATGAAGAGGATGACCATGGAAGTGGACAGTCCTTAAAGATGCATTATTGTGTGTGGGTGGCCTTCTAAGAGACAACCCTGGGAATGGACAGACCTTTGGAAATGTCAATGTGGCTTATGAAGTGAAAAATCCACTTGAACATGTGACATGTTTTGATGACTGGCCCTTTAAGAGGCAGACCCTAGATGTGGACAAACCCTTGAAGAGGTGACACATTTAGGGAATTATGTCCTTTAAGAGGTTGACCAGGGTTGTGTACAAACCCTCGAAACAACAGCATTTTAAGTGTACTGGCCCTTTAAGAGGTGGACCTGGGAAGCTTACGGACCGTTAAAATTGGCAATACTTTAAGGTGACTGGCCTATGAAGAGGATGACCATGGAAGTGGACAGTCCTTAAAGATGCATTATTGTGTGTGGGTGGCCTTCTAAGAGACAACCCTGGGAATGGACAGACCTTTGGAAATGTCAATGTGGCTTATGAAGTGGAAAGCCACTTGAACATGTGACATGTTTTGCGGACTGGCCCTTTAAGAGGCAGACCCTAGAAGTGGACAAACCCTTGAAGAGGTGACAGATTTAGGGAATTATGTCCTTTAAGAGGTTGACCAGGGTTGTGTACAAACCCTCGAAACAACAGCATTTTAAGTGTACTGGCCCTTTAAGAGGTGGACCTGGGAAGCTTACGGACCTTTAAAATTGGCAATACTTTAAGGTGACTGGCCTATGAAGAGGATGACCATGGAAGTGGACAGTCCTTAAAGATGCATTATTGTGTGTGGGTGGCCTTCTAAGAGACAACCCTGGGAATGGACAGACCTTTGGAAATGTCAATGTGGCTTATGAAGTGAAAAATCCACTTGAACATGTGACATGTTTTGATGACTGGCCCTTTAAGAGGCAGACCCTAGATGTGGACAAACCCTTGAAGAGGTGACACATTTAGGGAATTATGTCCTTTAAGAGGTTGACCAGGGTTGTGTACAAACCCTCGAAACAACAGCATTTTAAGTGTACTGGCCCTTTAAGAGGTGGACCTGGGAAGCTTACGGACCGTTAAAATTGGCAATACTTTAAGGTGACTGGCCTATGAAGAGGATGACCATGGAAGTGGACAGTACTTAAAGATGCATTATTGTGTGTGGGTGGCCTTCTAAGAGACAACCCTGGGAATGGACAGACCTTTGGAAATGTCAATGTGGCTTATGAAGTGGAAAGCCACTTGAACATGTGACATGTTTTGCGGACTGGCCCTTTAAGAGGCAGACCCTAGAAGTGGACAAACCCTTGAAGAGGTGACAAATTTAGGGAATTATGTCCTTTAAGAGGTTGACCAGGGTTGTGTACAAACCCTCAAAACAACAGCATTTTAAGTGTACTGGCCCTTTAAGAGGTGGACCTGGGAAGCTTACGGACCTTTAAATTTGGCAATACTTTAAGGTGACTGGCCTATGAAGAGGATGACCATGGAAGTGGACAGTCCTTAAAGATGCATTATTGTGTGTGGGTGGCCTTCTAAGAGACAACCCTGGGAATGGACAGACCTTTGGAAATGTCAATGTGGCTTATGAAGTGGAAAGCCACTTGAACATGTGACATGTTTTGCGGACTGGCCCTTTAAGAGGCAGACCCTAGATGTGGACAAACCCTTGAAGAGGTGACAAATTTAGGGAATTATGTCCTTTAAGAGGTTGACCAGGGTTGTGTACAAACCCTTGAAACAACAGCATTTTAAGTGTACTGGCCCTTTAAGAGGTGGACCTGGGAAGCTTACGGACCTTTAAAATTGGCAATACTTTAAGGTGACTGGCCTATGAAGAGGATGACCATGGAAGTGGACAGTCCTTAAAGATGCATTATTGTGTGTGGGTGGCCTTCTAAGAGACAACCCTGGGAATGGACAGACCTTTGGAAATGTCAATGTGGCTTATGAAGTGGAAAGCCACTTGAACATGTGACATGTTTTGATGACTGGCCCTTTAAGAGGCAGACCCTAGATGTGGACAAACCCTTGAAGAGGTGACAAATTTAGGGAATTATGTCCTTTAAGAGGTTGACCAGGGTTGTGTACAAACCCTTGAAACAACAGCATTTTAAGTGTACTGGCCCTTTAAGAGGTGGACCTGGGAAGCTTACGGACCTTTAAAATTGGCAATACTTTAAGGTGACTGGCCTATGAAGAGGATGACCATGGAAGTGGACAGTCCTTAAAGATGCATTATTGTGTGTGGGTGGCCTTCTAAGAGACAACCCTGGGAATGGACAGACCTTTGGAAATGTCAATGTGGCTTATGAAGTGGAAAGCCACTTGAACATGTGACATGTTTTGCGGACTGGCCCTTTAAGAGGCAGACCCTAGAAGTGGACAAACCCTTGAAGAGGTGACAGATTTAGGGAATTATGTCCTTTAAGAGGTTGACCAAGGTTGTGTACAAACCCTCGAAACAACAGCATTTTAAGTGTACTGGCCCTTTAAGAGGTGGACCTGGGAAGCTTACGGACCTTTAAAATTGGCAATACTTTAAGGTGACTGGCCTATGAAGAGGATGACCATGGAAGTGGACAGTCCTTAAAGATGCATTATTGTGTGTGGGTGGCCTTCTAAGAGACAACCCTGGGAATGGACAGACCTTTGGAAATGTCAATGTGGCTTATGAAGTGAAAAATCCACTTGAACATGTGACATGTTTTGATGACTGGCCCTTTAAGAGGCAGACCCTAGATGTGGACAAACCCTTGAAGAGGTGACACATTTAGGGAATTATGTCCTTTAAGAGGTTGACCAGGGTTGTGTACAAACCCTCGAAACAACAGCATTTTAAGTGTACTGGCCCTTTATGAGGTGGACCTGGGAAGCTTACGGACCGTTAAAATTGGCAATACTTTAAGGTGACTGGCCTATGAAGAGGATGACCATGGAAGTGGACAGTCCTTAAAGATGCATTATTGTGTGTGGGTGGCCTTCTAAGAGACAACCCTGGGAATGGACAGACCTTTGGAAATGTAAATGTGGCTTATGAAGTGGAAAGCCACTTGAACATGTGACATGTTTTGCGGACTGGCCCTTTAAGAGGCAGACCCTAGAAGTGGACAAACCCTTGAAGAGGTGACAAATTTAGGGAATTATGTCCTTTAAGAGGTTGACCAGGGTTGTGTACAAACCCTCAAAACAACAGCATTTTAAGTGTACTGGCCCTTTAAGAGGTGGACCTGGGAAGCTTACGGACCTTTAAATTTGGCAATACTTTAAGTTGACTGGCCTATGAAGAGGATGACCATGGAAGTGGACAGTCCTTAAAGATGCATTATTGTGTGTGGGTGGCCTTCTAAGAGACAACCCTGGGAATGGACAGACCTTTGGAAATGTCAATGTGGCTTATGAAGTGGAAAGCCACTTGAACATGTGACATGTTTTGCGGACTGGCCCTTTAAGAGGCAGACCCTAGATGTGGACAAACCCTTGAAGAGGTGACAAATTTAGGGAATTATGTCCTTTAAGAGGTTGACCAGGGTTGTGTACAAACCCTTGAAACAACAGCATTTTAAGTGTACTGGCCCTTTAAGAGGTGGACCTGGGAAGCTTACGGACCTTTAAAATTGGCAATACTTTAAGGTGACTGGCCTATGAAGAGGATGACCATGGAAGTGGACAGTCCTTAAAGATGCATTATTGTGTGTGGGTGGCCTTCTAAGAGACAACCCTGGGAATGGACAGACCTTTGGAAATGTCAATGTGGCTTATGAAGTGGAAAGCCACTTGAACATGTGACATGTTTTGATGACTGGCCCTTTAAGAGGCAGACCCTAGATGTGGACAAACCCTTGAAGAGGTGACAAATTTAGGGAATTATGTCCTTTAAGAGGTTGACCAGGGTTGTGTACAAACCCTTGAAACAACAGCATTTTAAGTGTACTGGCCCTTTAAGAGGTGGACCTGGGAAGCTTACGGACCTTTAAAATTGGCAATACTTTAAGGTGACTGGCCTATGAAGAGGATGACCATGGAAGTGGACAGTCCTTAAAGATGCATTATTGTGTGTGGGTGGCCTTCTAAGAGACAACCCTGGGAATGGACAGACCTTTGGAAATGTCAATGTGGCTTATGAAGTGGAAAGCCACTTGAACATGTGACATGCTTTGTGGACTGGCCCTTTAAGAGGGAGACCCTAGAAGTGGACAAACCCTTGAAGAGGTGACAAATTTAGGGAATTATGTCCTTTAAGAGGTTGACCAGGGTTGTGTACAAACCCTCGAAACAACAGCATTTTAAGTGTACTGGCCCTTTAAGAGGTGGACCTGGGAAGCTTACAGACCGTTAAAATTGGCAATACTTTAAGGTGACTGGCCTATGAAGAGGATGACCATGGAAGTGGACAGTCCTTAAAGATGCATTATTGTGTGTGGGTGGCCTTCTAAGAGACAACCCTGGGAATGGACAGACCTTTGGAAATGTCAATGTGGCTTATGAAGTGGAAAGCCACTTGAACATGTGACATGTTTTGCGGACTGGCCCTTTAAGAGGCAGACCCTAGAAGTGGACAAACCCTTGAAGAGGTGACAAATTTAGGGAATTATGTCCTTTAAGAGGTTGACCAGGGTTGTGTACAAACCCTCAAAACAACAGCATTTTAAGTGTACTGGCCCTTTAAGAGGTGGACCTGGGAAGCTTACGGACCTTTAAAATTGGCAATACTTTAAGGTGACTGGCCTATGAAGAGGATGACCATGGAAGTGGACAGTCCTTAAAGATGCATTATTGTGTGTGGGTGGCCTTCTAAGAGACAACCCTGGGAATGGACAGACCTTTGGAAATGTCAATGTGGCTTATGAAGTGGAAAGCCACTTGAACATGTGACATGTTTTGCGGACTGGCCCTTTAAGAGGCAGACCCTAGAAGTGGACAAACCCTTGAAGAGGTGACAAATTTAGGGAATTATGTCCTTTAAGAGGTTGACCAGGGTTGTGTACAAACCCTCGAAACAACAGCATTTTAAGTGTACTGGCCCTTTAAGAGGTGGACCTGGGAAGCTTACGTACCTTTAAAATTGGCAATACTTTAAGGTGACTGGCCTATGAAGAGGATGACCATGGAAGTGGACAGTCCTTAAAGATGCATTATTGTGTGTGGGTGGCCTTCTAAGAGACAACCCTGGGAATGGACAGACCTTTGGAAATGTCAATGTGGCTTATGAAGTGGAAATCCACTTGAACATGTGACATGTTTTGATGACTGGCCCTTTAAGAGGCAGACCCTAGATGTGGACAAACCCTTGAAGAGGTGACAAATTTAGGGAATTATGTCCTTTAAGAGGTTGACCAGGGTTGTGTACAAACCCTTGAAACAACAGCATTTTAAGTGTACTGGCCCTTTAAGAGGTGGACCTGGGAAGCTTACGGACCTTTAAAATTGGCAATACTTTAAGGTGACTGGCCTATGAAGAGGATGACCATGGAAGTGGACAGTCCTTAAAGATGCATTATTGTGTGTGGGTGGCCTTCTAAGAGACAACCCTGGGAATGGACAGACCTTTGGAAATGTCAATGTGGCTTATGAAGTGGAAAGCCACTTGAACATGTGACATGTTTTGTGGACTGGCCCTTTAAGAGGCAGACCCTAGAAGTGGACAAACCCTTGAAGAGGTGACAAATTTAGGGAATTATGTCCTTTAAGAGGTTGACCAGGGTTGTGTACAAACCCTCGAAACAACAGCATTTTAAGTGTACTGGCCCTTTAAGAGGTGGACCTGGGAAGCTTACGGACCTTTAAAATTGGCAATACTTTAAGGTGACTGGCCTATGAAGAGGATGACCATGGAAGTGGACAGTCCTTAAAGATGCATTATTGTGTGTGGGTGGCCTTCTAAGAGACAACCCTGGGAATGGACAGACCTTTGGAAATGTCAATGTGGCTTATGAAGTGGAAAGCCACTTGAACATGTGACATGTTTTGATGACTGGCCCTTTAAGAGGCAGACCCTAGATGTGGACAAACCCTTGAAGAGGTGACAAATTTAGGGAATTATGTCCTTTAAGAGGTTGACCATGGTTGTGTACAAACCCTCGAAACAACAGCATTTTAAGTGTACTGGCCCTTTAAGAGGTGGACCTGGGAAGCTTACGGACCTTTAAAATTGGCAATACTTTAAGGTGACTGGCCTATGAAGAGGATGACCATGGAAGTGGACAGTCCTTAAAGATGCATTATTGTGTGTGGGTGGCCTTCTAAGAGACAACCCTGGGAATGGACAGACCTTTGGAAATGTCAATGTGGCTTATGAAGTGAAAAATCCACTTGAACATGTGACATGTTTTGATGACTGGCCCTTTAAGAGGCAGACCCTAGATGTGGACAAACCCTTGAAGAGGTGACACATTTAGGGAATTATGTCCTTTAAGAGGTTGACCAGGGTTGTGTACAAACCCTCGAAACAACAGCATTTTAAGTGTACTGGCCCTTTAAGAGGTGGACCTGGGAAGCTTACGGACCGTTAAAATTGGCAATACTTTAAGGTGACTGGCCTATGAAGAGGATGACCATGGAAGTGGACAGTCCTTAAAGATGCATTATTGTGTGTGGGTGGCCTTCTAAGAGACAACCCTGGGAATGGACAGACCTTTGGAAATGTCAATGTGGCTTATGAAGTGGAAAGCCACTTGAACATGTGACATGTTTTGCGGACTGGCCCTTTAAGAGGCAGACCCTAGAAGTGGACAAACCCTTGAAGAGGTGACAAATTTAGGGAATTATGTCCTTTAAGAGGTTGACCAGGGTTGTGTACAAACCCTCAAAACAACAGCATTTTAAGTGTACTGGCCCTTTAAGAGGTGGACCTGGGAAGCTTACGGACCTTTAAATTTGGCAATACTTTAAGTTGACTGGCCTATGAAGAGGATGACCATGGAAGTGGACAGTCCTTAAAGATGCATTATTGTGTGTGGGTGGCCTTCTAAGAGACAACCCTGGGAATGGACAGACCTTTGGAAATGTCAATGTGGCTTATGAAGTGGAAAGCCACTTGAACATGTGACATGTTTTGCGGACTGGCCCTTTAAGAGGCAGACCCTAGATGTGGACAAACCCTTGAAGAGGTGACAAATTTAGGGAATTATGTCCTTTAAGAGGTTGACCAGGGTTGTGTACAAACCCTTGAAACAACAGCATTTTAAGTGTACTGGCCCTTTAAGAGGTGGACCTGGGAAGCTTACGGACCTTTAAAATTGGCAATACTTTAAGGTGACTGGCCTATGAAGAGGATGACCATGGAAGTGGACAGTCCTTAAAGATGCATTATTGTGTGTGGGTGGCCTTCTAAGAGACAACCCTGGGAATGGACAGACCTTTGGAAATGTCAATGTGGCTTATGAAGTGGAAAGCCACTTGAACATGTGACATGTTTTGATGACTGGCCCTTTAAGAGGCAGACCCTAGATGTGGACAAACCCTTGAAGAGGTGACAAATTTAGGGAATTATGTCCTTTAAGAGGTTGACCAGGGTTGTGTACAAACCCTTGAAACAACAGCATTTTAAGTGTACTGGCCCTTTAAGAGGTGGACCTGGGAAGCTTACGGACCTTTAAAATTGGCAATACTTTAAGGTGACTGGCCTATGAAGAGGATGACCATGGAAGTGGACAGTCCTTAAAGATGCATTATTGTGTGTGGGTGGCCTTCTAAGAGACAACCCTGGGAATGGACAGACCTTTGGAAATGTCAATGTGGCTTATGAAGTGGAAAGCCACTTGAACATGTGACATGCTTTGTGGACTGGCCCTTTAAGAGGGAGACCCTAGAAGTGGACAAACCCTTGAAGAGGTGACAAATTTAGGGAATTATGTCCTTTAAGAGGTTGACCAGGGTTGTGTACAAACCCTCGAAACAACAGCATTTTAAGTGTACTGGCCCTTTAAGAGGTGGACCTGGGAAGCTTACAGACCGTTAAAATTGGCAATACTTTAAGGTGACTGGCCTATGAAGAGGATGACCATGGAAGTGGACAGTCCTTAAAGATGCATTATTGTGTGTGGGTGGCCTTCTAAGAGACAACCCTGGGAATGGACAGACCTTTGGAAATGTCAATGTGGCTTATGAAGTGGAAAGCCACTTGAACATGTGACATGTTTTGCGTTCTGGCCCTTTAAGAGGCAGACCCTAGAAGTGGACAAACCCTTGAAGAGGTGACAAATTTAGGGAATTATGTCCTTTAAGAGGTTGACCAGGGTTGTGTACAAACCCTCAAAACAACAGCATTTTAAGTGTACTGGCCCTTTAAGAGGTGGACCTGGGAAGCTTACGGACCTTTAAAATTGGCAATACTTTAAGGTGACTGGCCTATGAAGAGGATGACCATGGAAGTGGACAGTCCTTAAAGATGCATTATTGTGTGTGGGTGGCCTTCTAAGAGACAACCCTGGGAATGGACAGACCTTTGGAAATGTCAATGTGGCTTATGAAGTGGAAAGCCACTTGAACATGTGACATGTTTTGCGGACTGGCCCTTTAAGAGGCAGACCCTAGAAGTGGACAAACCCTTGAAGAGGTGACAAATTTAGGGAATTATGTCCTTTAAGAGGTTGACCAGGGTTGTGTACAAACCCTCGAAACAACAGCATTTTAAGTGTACTGGCCCTTTAAGAGGTGGACCTGGGAAGCTTACGTACCTTTAAAATTGGCAATACTTTAAGGTGACTGGCCTATGAAGAGGATGACCATGGAAGTGGACAGTCCTTAAAGATGCATTATTGTGTGTGGGTGGCCTTCTAAGAGACAACCCTGGGAATGGACAGACCTTTGGAAATGTCAATGTGGCTTATGAAGTGGAAATCCACTTGAACATGTGACATGTTTTGATGACTGGCCCTTTAAGAGGCAGACCCTAGATGTGGACAAACCCTTGAAGAGGTGACAAATTTAGGGAATTATGTCCTTTAAGAGGTTGACCAGGGTTGTGTACAAACCCTTGAAACAACAGCATTTTAAGTGTACTGGCCCTTTAAGAGGTGGACCTGGGAAGCTTACGGACCTTTAAAATTGGCAATACTTTAAGGTGACTGGCCTATGAAGAGGATGACCATGGAAGTGGACAGTCCTTAAAGATGCATTATTGTGTGTGGGTGGCCTTCTAAGAGACAACCCTGGGAATGGACAGACCTTTGGAAATGTCAATGTGGCTTATGAAGTGGAAAGCCACTTGAACATGTGACATGTTTTGTGGACTGGCCCTTTAAGAGGCAGACCCTAGAAGTGGACAAACCCTTGAAGAGGTGACAAATTTAGGGAATTATGTCCTTTAAGAGGTTGACCAGGGTTGTGTACAAACCCTCGAAACAACAGCATTTTAAGTGTACTGGCCCTTTAAGAGGTGGACCTGGGAAGCTTACGGACCTTTAAAATTGGCAATACTTTAAGGTGACTGGCCTATGAAGAGGATGACCATGGAAGTGGACAGTCCTTAAAGATGCATTATTGTGTGTGGGTGGCCTTCTAAGAGACAACCCTGGGAATGGACAGACCTTTGGAAATGTCAATGTGGCTTATGAAGTGGAAAGCCACTTGAACATGTGACATGTTTTGATGACTGGCCCTTTAAGAGGCAGACCCTAGATGTGGACAAACCCTTGAAGAGGTGACAAATTTAGGGAATTATGTCCTTTAAGAGGTTGACCATGGTTGTGTACAAACCCTCGAAACAACAGCATTTTAAGTGTACTGGCCCTTTAAGAGGTGGACCTGGGAAGCTTACGGACCTTTAAAATTGGCAATACTTTAAGGTGACTGGCCTATGAAGAGGATGACCATGGAAGTGGACAGTCCTTAAAGATGCATTATTGTGTGTGGGTGGCCTTCTAAGAGACAACCCTGGGAATGGACAGACCTTTGGAAATGTCAATGTGGCTTATGAAGTGAAAAATCCACTTGAACATGTGACATGTTTTGATGACTGGCCCTTTAAGAGGCAGACCCTAGATGTGGACAAACCCTTGAAGAGGTGACACATTTAGGGAATTATGTCCTTTAAGAGGTTGACCAGGGTTGTGTACAAACCCTCGAAACAACAGCATTTTAAGTGTACTGGCCCTTTAAGAGGTGGACCTGGGAAGCTTACGGACCGTTAAAATTGGCAATACTTTAAGGTGACTGGCCTATGAAGAGGATGACCATGGAAGTGGACAGTCCTTAAAGATGCATTATTGTGTGTGGGTGGCCTTCTAAGAGACAACCCTGGGAATGGACAGACCTTTGGAAATGTCAATGTGGCTTATGAAGTGGAAAGCCACTTGAACATGTGACATGTTTTGCGGACTGGCCCTTTAAGAGGCAGACCCTAGAAGTGGACAAACCCTTGAAGAGGTGACAGATTTAGGGAATTATGTCCTTTAAGAGGTTGACCAGGGTTGTGTACAAACCCTCGAAACAACAGCATTTTAAGTGTACTGGCCCTTTAAGAGGTGGACCTGGGAAGCTTACGGACCTTTAAAATTGGCAATACTTTAAGGTGACTGGCCTATGAAGAGGATGACCATGGAAGTGGACAGTCCTTAAAGATGCATTATTGTGTGTGGGTGGCCTTCTAAGAGACAACCCTGGGAATGGACAGACCTTTGGAAATGTCAATGTGGCTTATGAAGTGAAAAATCCACTTGAACATGTGACATGTTTTGATGACTGGCCCTTTAAGAGGCAGACCCTAGATGTGGACAAACCCTTGAAGAGGTGACACATTTAGGGAATTATGTCCTTTAAGAGGTTGACCAGGGTTGTGTACAAACCCTCGAAACAACAGCATTTTAAGTGTACTGGCCCTTTAAGAGGTGGACCTGGGAAGCTTACGGACCTTTAAAATTGGCAATACTTTAAGGTGACTGGCCTATGAAGAGGATGACCATGGAAGTGGACAGTCCTTAAAGATGCATTATTGTGTGTGGGTGGCCTTCTAAGAGACAACCCTGGGAATGGACAGACCTTTGGAAATGTCAATGTGGCTTATGAAGTGGAAATCCACTTGAACATGTGACATGTTTTGATGACTGGCCCTTTAAGAGGCAGACCCTAGATGTGGACAAACCCTTGAAGAGGTGACAAATTTAGGGAATTATGTCCTTTAAGAGGTTGACCAGGGTTGTGTACAAACCCTTGAAACAACAGCATTTTAAGTGTACTGGCCCTTTAAGAGGTGGACCTGGGAAGCTTACGGACCTTTAAAATTGGCAATACTTTAAGGTGACTGGCCTATGAAGAGGATGACCATGGAAGTGGACAGTCCTTAAAGATGCATTATTGTGTGTGGGTGGCCTTCTAAGAGACAACCCTGGGAATGGACAGACCTTTGGAAATGTCAATGTGGCTTATGAAGTGGAAAGCCACTTGAACATGTGACATGTTTTGTGGACTGGCCCTTTAAGAGGCAGACCCTAGAAGTGGACAAACCCTTGAAGAGGTGACAAATTTAGGGAATTATGTCCTTTAAGAGGTTGACCAGGGTTGTGTACAAACCCTCGAAACAACAGCATTTTAAGTGTACTGGCCCTTTAAGAGGTGGACCTGGGAAGCTTACGGACCTTTAAAATTGGCAATACTTTAAGGTGACTGGCCTATGAAGAGGATGACCATGGAAGTGGACAGTCCTTAAAGATGCATTATTGTGTGTGGGTGGCCTTCTAAGAGACAACCCTGGGAATGGACAGACCTTTGGAAATGTCAATGTGGCTTATGAAGTGGAAAGCCACTTGAACATGTGACATGTTTTGATGACTGGCCCTTTAAGAGGCAGACCCTAGATGTGGACAAACCCTTGAAGAGGTGACAAATTTAGGGAATTATGTCCTTTAAGAGGTTGACCAGGGTTGTGTACAAACCCTCGAAACAACAGCATTTTAAGTGTACTGGCCCTTTAAGAGGTGGACCTGGGAAGCTTACTGACCTTTAAAATTGGCAATACTTTAAGGTGACTGGCCTATGAAGAGGATGACCATGGAAGTGGACAGTCCTTAAAGATGCATTATTGTGTGTGGGTGGCCTTCTAAGAGACAACCCTGGGAATGGACAGACCTTTGGAAATGTCAATGTGGCTTATGAAGTGAAAAATCCACTTGAACATGTGACATGTTTTGATGACTGGCCCTTTAAGAGGCAGACCCTAGATGTGGACAAACCCTTGAAGAGGTGACACATTTAGGGAATTATGTCCTTTAAGAGGTTGACCAGGGTTGTGTACAAACCCTCGAAACAACAGCATTTTAAGTGTACTGGCCCTTTAAGAGGTGGACCTGGGAAGCTTACGGACCGTTAAAATTGGCAATACTTTAAGGTGACTGGCCTATGAAGAGGATGACCATGGAAGTGGACAGTCCTTAAAGATGCATTATTGTGTGTGGGTGGCCTTCTAAGAGACAACCTTGGGAATGGACAGACCTTTGGAAATGTCAATGTGGCTTATGAAGTGGAAAGCCACTTGAACATGTGACATGTTTTGATGACTGGCCCTTTAAGAGGCAGACCCTAGATGTGGACAAACCCTTGAAGAGGTGACAAATTTAGGGAATTATGTCCTTTAAGAGGTTGACCAGGGTTGTGTACAAACCCTCGAAACAACAGCATTTTAAGTGTACTGGCCCTTTAAGAGGTGGACCTGGGAAGCTTACGGACCTTTAAAATTGGCAATACTTTAAGGTGACTGGCCTATGAAGAGGATGACCATGGAAGTGGACAGTCCTTAAAGATGCATTATTGTGTGTGGGTGGCCTTCTAAGAGACAACCCTGGGAATGGACAGACCTTTGGAAATGTCAATGTGGCTTATGAAGTGAAAAATCCACTTGAACATGTGACATGTTTTGATGACTGGCCCTTTAAGAGGCAGACCCTAGATGTGGACAAACCCTTGAAGAGGTGACACATTTAGGGAATTATGTCCTTTAAGAGGTTGACCAGGGTTGTGTACAAACCCTCGAAACAACAGCATTTTAAGTGTACTGGCCCTTTAAGAGGTGGACCTGGGAAGCTTACGGACCGTTAAAATTGGCAATACTTTAAGGTGACTGGCCTATGAAGAGGATGACCATGGAAGTGGACAGTCCTTAAAGATGCATTATTGTGTGTGGGTGGCCTTCTAAGAGACAACCCTGGGAATGGACAGACCTTTGGAAATGTCAATGTGGCTTATGAAGTGGAAAGCCACTTGAACATGTGACATGTTTTGCGGACTGGCCCTTTAAGAGGCAGACCCTAGAAGTGGACAAACCCTTGAAGAGGTGACAGATTTAGGGAATTATGTCCTTTAAGAGGTTGACCAGGGTTGTGTACAAACCCTCGAAACAACAGCATTTTAAGTGTACTGGCCCTTTAAGAGGTGGACCTGGGAAGCTTACGGACCTTTAAAATTGGCAATACTTTAAGGTGACTGGCCTATGAAGAGGATGACCATGGAAGTGGACAGTCCTTAAAGATGCATTATTGTGTGTGGGTGGCCTTCTAAGAGACAACCCTGGGAATGGACAGACCTTTGGAAATGTCAATGTGGCTTATGAAGTGAAAAATCCACTTGAACATGTGACATGTTTTGATGACTGGCCCTTTAAGAGGCAGACCCTAGATGTGGACAAACCCTTGAAGAGGTGACACATTTAGGGAATTATGTCCTTTAAGAGGTTGACCAGGGTTGTGTACAAACCCTCGAAACAACAGCATTTTAAGTGTACTGGCCCTTTAAGAGGTGGACCTGGGAAGCTTACGGACCGTTAAAATTGGCAATACTTTAAGGTGACTGGCCTATGAAGAGGATGACCATGGAAGTGGACAGTCCTTAAAGATGCATTATTGTGTGTGGGTGGCCTTCTAAGAGACAACCCTGGGAATGGACAGACCTTTGGAAATGTCAATGTGGCTTATGAAGTGGAAAGCCACTTGAACATGTGACATGTTTTGATGACTGGCCCTTTAAGAGGCAGACCCTAGATGTGGACAAACCCTTGAAGAGGTGACAAATTTAGGGAATTATGTCCTTTAAGAGGTTGACCAGGGTTGTGTACAAACCCTCGAAACAACAGCATTTTAAGTGTACTGGCCCTTTAAGAGGTGGACCTGGGAAGCTTACGGACCTTTAAAATTGGCAATACTTTAAGGTGACTGGCCTATGAAGAGGATGACCATGGAAGTGGACAGTCCTTAAAGATGCATTATTGTGTGTGGGTGGCCTTCTAAGAGACAACCCTGGGAATGGACAGACCTTTGGAAATGTCAATGTGGCTTATGAAGTGAAAAATCCACTTGAACATGTGACATGTTTTGATGACTGGCCCTTTAAGAGGCAGACCCTAGATGTGGACAAACCCTTGAAGAGGTGACACATTTAGGGAATTATGTCCTTTAAGAGGTTGACCAGGGTTGTGTACAAACCCTCGAAACAACAGCATTTTAAGTGTACTGGCCCTTTAAGAGGTGGACCTGGGAAGCTTACGGACCGTTAAAATTGGCAATACTTTAAGGTGACTGGCCTATGAAGAGGATGACCATGGAAGTGGACAGTCCTTAAAGATGCATTATTGTGTGTGGGTGGCCTTCTAAGAGACAACCTTGGGAATGGACAGACCTTTGGAAATGTCAATGTGGCTTATGAAGTGGAAAGCCACTTGAACATGTGACATGTTTTGATGACTGGCCCTTTAAGAGGCAGACCCTAGATGTGGACAAACCCTTGAAGAGGTGACAAATTTAGGGAATTATGTCCTTTAAGAGGTTGACCAGGGTTGTGTACAAACCCTCGAAACAACAGCATTTTAAGTGTACTGGCCCTTTAAGAGGTGGACCTGGGAAGCTTACGGACCTTTAAAATTGGCAATACTTTAAGGTGACTGGCCTATGAAGAGGATGACCATGGAAGTGGACAGTCCTTAAAGATGCATTATTGTGTGTGGGTGGCCTTCTAAGAGACAACCCTGGGAATGGACAGACCTTTGGAAATGTCAATGTGGCTTATGAAGTGAAAAATCCACTTGAACATGTGACATGTTTTGATGACTGGCCCTTTAAGAGGCAGACCCTAGATGTGGACAAACCCTTGAAGAGGTGACACATTTAGGGAATTATGTCCTTTAAGAGGTTGACCAGGGTTGTGTACAAACCCTCGAAACAACAGCATTTTAAGTGTACTGGCCCTTTAAGAGGTGGACCTGGGAAGCTTACGGACCGTTAAAATTGGCAATACTTTAAGGTGACTGGCCTATGAAGAGGATGACCATGGAAGTGGACAGTCCTTAAAGATGCATTATTGTGTGTGGGTGGCCTTCTAAGAGACAACCCTGGGAATGGACAGACCTTTGGAAATGTCAATGTGGCTTATGAAGTGGAAAGCCACTTGAACATGTGACATGCTTTGTGGACTGGCCCTTTAAGAGGGAGACCCTAGAAGTGGACAAACCCTTGAAGAGGTGACAAATTTAGGGAATTATGTCCTTTAAGAGGTTGACCAGGGTTGTGTACAAACCCTCGAAACAACAGCATTTTAAGTGTACTGGCCCTTTAAGAGGTGGACCTGGGAAGCTTACAGACCGTTAAAATTGGCAATACTTTAAGGTGACTGGCCTATGAAGAGGATGACCATGGAAGTGGACAGTCCTTAAAGATGCATTATTGTGTGTGGGTGGCCTTCTAAGAGACAACCCTGGGAATGGACAGACCTTTGGAAATGTCAATGTGGCTTATGAAGTGGAAAGCCACTTGAACATGTGACATGTTTTGCGTTCTGGCCCTTTAAGAGGCAGACCCTAGAAGTGGACAAACCCTTGAAGAGGTGACAAATTTAGGGAATTATGTCCTTTAAGAGGTTGACCAGGGTTGTGTACAAACCCTCAAAACAACAGCATTTTAAGTGTACTGGCCCTTTAAGAGGTGGACCTGGGAAGCTTACGGACCTTTAAAATTGGCAATACTTTAAGGTGACTGGCCTATGAAGAGGATGACCATGGAAGTGGACAGTCCTTAAAGATGCATTATTGTGTGTGGGTGGCCTTCTAAGAGACAACCCTGGGAATGGACAGACCTTTGGAAATGTCAATGTGGCTTATGAAGTGGAAAGCCACTTGAACATGTGACATGTTTTGCGGACTGGCCCTTTAAGAGGCAGACCCTAGAAGTGGACAAACCCTTGAAGAGGTGACAAATTTAGGGAATTATGTCCTTTAAGAGGTTGACCAGGGTTGTGTACAAACCCTCGAAACAACAGCATTTTAAGTGTACTGGCCCTTTAAGAGGTGGACCTGGGAAGCTTACGTACCTTTAAAATTGGCAATACTTTAAGGTGACTGGCCTATGAAGAGGATGACCATGGAAGTGGACAGTCCTTAAAGATGCATTATTGTGTGTGGGTGGCCTTCTAAGAGACAACCCTGGGAATGGACAGACCTTTGGAAATGTCAATGTGGCTTATGAAGTGGAAATCCACTTGAACATGTGACATGTTTTGATGACTGGCCCTTTAAGAGGCAGACCCTAGATGTGGACAAACCCTTGAAGAGGTGACAAATTTAGGGAATTATGTCCTTTAAGAGGTTGACCAGGGTTGTGTACAAACCCTTGAAACAACAGCATTTTAAGTGTACTGGCCCTTTAAGAGGTGGACCTGGGAAGCTTACGGACCTTTAAAATTGGCAATACTTTAAGGTGACTGGCCTATGAAGAGGATGACCATGGAAGTGGACAGTCCTTAAAGATGCATTATTGTGTGTGGGTGGCCTTCTAAGAGACAACCCTGGGAATGGACAGACCTTTGGAAATGTCAATGTGGCTTATGAAGTGGAAAGCCACTTGAACATGTGACATGTTTTGTGGACTGGCCCTTTAAGAGGCAGACCCTAGAAGTGGACAAACCCTTGAAGAGGTGACAAATTTAGGGAATTATGTCCTTTAAGAGGTTGACCAGGGTTGTGTACAAACCCTCGAAACAACAGCATTTTAAGTGTACTGGCCCTTTAAGAGGTGGACCTGGGAAGCTTACGGACCTTTAAAATTGGCAATACTTTAAGGTGACTGGCCTATGAAGAGGATGACCATGGAAGTGGACAGTCCTTAAAGATGCATTATTGTGTGTGGGTGGCCTTCTAAGAGACAACCCTGGGAATGGACAGACCTTTGGAAATGTCAATGTGGCTTATGAAGTGGAAAGCCACTTGAACATGTGACATGTTTTGATGACTGGCCCTTTAAGAGGCAGACCCTAGATGTGGACAAACCCTTGAAGAGGTGACAAATTTAGGGAATTATGTCCTTTAAGAGGTTGACCATGGTTGTGTACAAACCCTCGAAACAACAGCATTTTAAGTGTACTGGCCCTTTAAGAGGTGGACCTGGGAAGCTTACGGACCTTTAAAATTGGCAATACTTTAAGGTGACTGGCCTATGAAGAGGATGACCATGGAAGTGGACAGTCCTTAAAGATGCATTATTGTGTGTGGGTGGCCTTCTAAGAGACAACCCTGGGAATGGACAGACCTTTGGAAATGTCAATGTGGCTTATGAAGTGAAAAATCCACTTGAACATGTGACATGTTTTGATGACTGGCCCTTTAAGAGGCAGACCCTAGATGTGGACAAACCCTTGAAGAGGTGACACATTTAGGGAATTATGTCCTTTAAGAGGTTGACCAGGGTTGTGTACAAACCCTCGAAACAACAGCATTTTAAGTGTACTGGCCCTTTAAGAGGTGGACCTGGGAAGCTTACGGACCGTTAAAATTGGCAATACTTTAAGGTGACTGGCCTATGAAGAGGATGACCATGGAAGTGGACAGTCCTTAAAGATGCATTATTGTGTGTGGGTGGCCTTCTAAGAGACAACCCTGGGAATGGACAGACCTTTGGAAATGTCAATGTGGCTTATGAAGTGGAAAGCCACTTGAACATGTGACATGTTTTGCGGACTGGCCCTTTAAGAGGCAGACCCTAGAAGTGGACAAACCCTTGAAGAGGTGACAGATTTAGGGAATTATGTCCTTTAAGAGGTTGACCAGGGTTGTGTACAAACCCTCGAAACAACAGCATTTTAAGTGTACTGGCCCTTTAAGAGGTGGACCTGGGAAGCTTACGGACCTTTAAAATTGGCAATACTTTAAGGTGACTGGCCTATGAAGAGGATGACCATGGAAGTGGACAGTCCTTAAAGATGCATTATTGTGTGTGGGTGGCCTTCTAAGAGACAACCCTGGGAATGGACAGACCTTTGGAAATGTCAATGTGGCTTATGAAGTGAAAAATCCACTTGAACATGTGACATGTTTTGATGACTGGCCCTTTAAGAGGCAGACCCTAGATGTGGACAAACCCTTGAAGAGGTGACACATTTAGGGAATTATGTCCTTTAAGAGGTTGACCAGGGTTGTGTACAAACCCTCGAAACAACAGCATTTTAAGTGTACTGGCCCTTTAAGAGGTGGACCTGGGAAGCTTACGGACCTTTAAAATTGGCAATACTTTAAGGTGACTGGCCTATGAAGAGGATGACCATGGAAGTGGACAGTCCTTAAAGATGCATTATTGTGTGTGGGTGGCCTTCTAAGAGACAACCCTGGGAATGGACAGACCTTTGGAAATGTCAATGTGGCTTATGAAGTGGAAATCCACTTGAACATGTGACATGTTTTGATGACTGGCCCTTTAAGAGGCAGACCCTAGATGTGGACAAACCCTTGAAGAGGTGACAAATTTAGGGAATTATGTCCTTTAAGAGGTTGACCAGGGTTGTGTACAAACCCTTGAAACAACAGCATTTTAAGTGTACTGGCCCTTTAAGAGGTGGACCTGGGAAGCTTACGGACCTTTAAAATTGGCAATACTTTAAGGTGACTGGCCTATGAAGAGGATGACCATGGAAGTGGACAGTCCTTAAAGATGCATTATTGTGTGTGGGTGGCCTTCTAAGAGACAACCCTGGGAATGGACAGACCTTTGGAAATGTCAATGTGGCTTATGAAGTGGAAAGCCACTTGAACATGTGACATGTTTTGTGGACTGGCCCTTTAAGAGGCAGACCCTAGAAGTGGACAAACCCTTGAAGAGGTGACAAATTTAGGGAATTATGTCCTTTAAGAGGTTGACCAGGGTTGTGTACAAACCCTCGAAACAACAGCATTTTAAGTGTACTGGCCCTTTAAGAGGTGGACCTGGGAAGCTTACGGACCTTTAAAATTGGCAATACTTTAAGGTGACTGGCCTATGAAGAGGATGACCATGGAAGTGGACAGTCCTTAAAGATGCATTATTGTGTGTGGGTGGCCTTCTAAGAGACAACCCTGGGAATGGACAGACCTTTGGAAATGTCAATGTGGCTTATGAAGTGGAAAGCCACTTGAACATGTGACATGTTTTGATGACTGGCCCTTTAAGAGGCAGACCCTAGATGTGGACAAACCCTTGAAGAGGTGACAAATTTAGGGAATTATGTCCTTTAAGAGGTTGACCAGGGTTGTGTACAAACCCTCGAAACAACAGCATTTTAAGTGTACTGGCCCTTTAAGAGGTGGACCTGGGAAGCTTACGGACCTTTAAAATTGGCAATACTTTAAGGTGACTGGCCTATGAAGAGGATGACCATGGAAGTGGACAGTCCTTAAAGATGCATTATTGTGTGTGGGTGGCCTTCTAAGAGACAACCCTGGGAATGGACAGACCTTTGGAAATGTCAATGTGGCTTATGAAGTGAAAAATCCACTTGAACATGTGACATGTTTTGATGACTGGCCCTTTAAGAGGCAGACCCTAGATGTGGACAAACCCTTGAAGAGGTGACACATTTAGGGAATTATGTCCTTTAAGAGGTTGACCAGGGTTGTGTACAAACCCTCGAAACAACAGCATTTTAAGTGTACTGGCCCTTTAAGAGGTGGACCTGGGAAGCTTACGGACCGTTAAAATTGGCAATACTTTAAGGTGACTGGCCTATGAAGAGGATGACCATGGAAGTGGACAGTCCTTAAAGATGCATTATTGTGTGTGGGTGGCCTTCTAAGAGACAACCTTGGGAATGGACAGACCTTTGGAAATGTCAATGTGGCTTATGAAGTGGAAAGCCACTTGAACATGTGACATGTTTTGATGACTGGCCCTTTAAGAGGCAGACCCTAGATGTGGACAAACCCTTGAAGAGGTGACAAATTTAGGGAATTATGTCCTTTAAGAGGTTGACCAGGGTTGTGTACAAACCCTCGAAACAACAGCATTTTAAGTGTACTGGCCCTTTAAGAGGTGGACCTGGGAAGCTTACGGACCTTTAAAATTGGCAATACTTTAAGGTGACTGGCCTATGAAGAGGATGACCATGGAAGTGGACAGTCCTTAAAGATGCATTATTGTGTGTGGGTGGCCTTCTAAGAGACAACCCTGGGAATGGACAGACCTTTGGAAATGTCAATGTGGCTTATGAAGTGAAAAATCCACTTGAACATGTGACATGTTTTGATGACTGGCCCTTTAAGAGGCAGACCCTAGATGTGGACAAACCCTTGAAGAGGTGACACATTTAGGGAATTATGTCCTTTAAGAGGTTGACCAGGGTTGTGTACAAACCCTCGAAACAACAGCATTTTAAGTGTACTGGCCCTTTAAGAGGTGGACCTGGGAAGCTTACGGACCGTTAAAATTGGCAATACTTTAAGGTGACTGGCCTATGAAGAGGATGACCATGGAAGTGGACAGTCCTTAAAGATGCATTATTGTGTGTGGGTGGCCTTCTAAGAGACAACCCTGGGAATGGACAGACCTTTGGAAATGTCAATGTGGCTTATGAAGTGGAAAGCCACTTGAACATGTGACATGTTTTGCGGACTGGCCCTTTAAGAGGCAGACCCTAGAAGTGGACAAACCCTTGAAGAGGTGACAGATTTAGGGAATTATGTCCTTTAAGAGGTTGACCAGGGTTGTGTACAAACCCTCGAAACAACAGCATTTTAAGTGTACTGGCCCTTTAAGAGGTGGACCTGGGAAGCTTACGGACCTTTAAAATTGGCAATACTTTAAGGTGACTGGCCTATGAAGAGGATGACCATGGAAGTGGACAGTCCTTAAAGATGCATTATTGTGTGTGGGTGGCCTTCTAAGAGACAACCCTGGGAATGGACAGACCTTTGGAAATGTCAATGTGGCTTATGAAGTGAAAAATCCACTTGAACATGTGACATGTTTTGATGACTGGCCCTTTAAGAGGCAGACCCTAGATGTGGACAAACCCTTGAAGAGGTGACACATTTAGGGAATTATGTCCTTTAAGAGGTTGACCAGGGTTGTGTACAAACCCTCGAAACAACAGCATTTTAAGTGTACTGGCCCTTTAAGAGGTGGACCTGGGAAGCTTACGGACCGTTAAAATTGGCAATACTTTAAGGTGACTGGCCTATGAAGAGGATGACCATGGAAGTGGACAGTCCTTAAAGATGCATTATTGTGTGTGGGTGGCCTTCTAAGAGACAACCCTGGGAATGGACAGACCTTTGGAAATGTCAATGTGGCTTATGAAGTGGAAAGCCACTTGAACATGTGACATGTTTTGATGACTGGCCCTTTAAGAGGCAGACCCTAGATGTGGACAAACCCTTGAAGAGGTGACAAATTTAGGGAATTATGTCCTTTAAGAGGTTGACCAGGGTTGTGTACAAACCCTCGAAACAACAGCATTTTAAGTGTACTGGCCCTTTAAGAGGTGGACCTGGGAAGCTTACGGACCTTTAAAATTGGCAATACTTTAAGGTGACTGGCCTATGAAGAGGATGACCATGGAAGTGGACAGTCCTTAAAGATGCATTATTGTGTGTGGGTGGCCTTCTAAGAGACAACCCTGGGAATGGACAGACCTTTGGAAATGTCAATGTGGCTTATGAAGTGAAAAATCCACTTGAACATGTGACATGTTTTGATGACTGGCCCTTTAAGAGGCAGACCCTAGATGTGGACAAACCCTTGAAGAGGTGACACATTTAGGGAATTATGTCCTTTAAGAGGTTGACCAGGGTTGTGTACAAACCCTCGAAACAACAGCATTTTAAGTGTACTGGCCCTTTAAGAGGTGGACCTGGGAAGCTTACGGACCGTTAAAATTGGCAATACTTTAAGGTGACTGGCCTATGAAGAGGATGACCATGGAAGTGGACAGTCCTTAAAGATGCATTATTGTGTGTGGGTGGCCTTCTAAGAGACAACCTTGGGAATGGACAGACCTTTGGAAATGTCAATGTGGCTTATGAAGTGGAAAGCCACTTGAACATGTGACATGTTTTGATGACTGGCCCTTTAAGAGGCAGACCCTAGATGTGGACAAACCCTTGAAGAGGTGACAAATTTAGGGAATTATGTCCTTTAAGAGGTTGACCAGGGTTGTGTACAAACCCTCGAAACAACAGCATTTTAAGTGTACTGGCCCTTTAAGAGGTGGACCTGGGAAGCTTACGGACCTTTAAAATTGGCAATACTTTAAGGTGACTGGCCTATGAAGAGGATGACCATGGAAGTGGACAGTCCTTAAAGATGCATTATTGTGTGTGGGTGGCCTTCTAAGAGACAACCCTGGGAATGGACAGACCTTTGGAAATGTCAATGTGGCTTATGAAGTGAAAAATCCACTTGAACATGTGACATGTTTTGATGACTGGCCCTTTAAGAGGCAGACCCTAGATGTGGACAAACCCTTGAAGAGGTGACACATTTAGGGAATTATGTCCTTTAAGAGGTTGACCAGGGTTGTGTACAAACCCTCGAAACAACAGCATTTTAAGTGTACTGGCCCTTTAAGAGGTGGACCTGGGAAGCTTACGGACCGTTAAAATTGGCAATACTTTAAGGTGACTGGCCTATGAAGAGGATGACCATGGAAGTGGACAGTCCTTAAAGATGCATTATTGTGTGTGGGTGGCCTTCTAAGAGACAACCCTGGGAATGGACAGACCTTTGGAAATGTCAATGTGGCTTATGAAGTGGAAAGCCACTTGAACATGTGACATGTTTTGCGGACTGGCCCTTTAAGAGGCAGACCCTAGAAGTGGACAAACCCTTGAAGAGGTGACAGATTTAGGGAATTATGTCCTTTAAGAGGTTGACCAGGGTTGTGTACAAACCCTCGAAACAACAGCATTTTAAGTGTACTGGCCCTTTAAGAGGTGGACCTGGGAAGCTTACGGACCTTTAAAATTGGCAATACTTTAAGGTGACTGGCCTATGAAGAGGATGACCATGGAAGTGGACAGTCCTTAAAGATGCATTATTGTGTGTGGGTGGCCTTCTAAGAGACAACCCTGGGAATGGACAGACCTTTGGAAATGTCAATGTGGCTTATGAAGTGAAAAATCCACTTGAACATGTGACATGTTTTGATGACTGGCCCTTTAAGAGGCAGACCCTAGATGTGGACAAACCCTTGAAGAGGTGACACATTTAGGGAATTATGTCCTTTAAGAGGTTGACCAGGGTTGTGTACAAACCCTCGAAACAACAGCATTTTAAGTGTACTGGCCCTTTAAGAGGTGGACCTGGGAAGCTTACGGACCGTTAAAATTGGCAATACTTTAAGGTGACTGGCCTATGAAGAGGATGACCATGGAAGTGGACAGTCCTTAAAGATGCATTATTGTGTGTGGGTGGCCTTCTAAGAGACAACCCTGGGAATGGACAGACCTTTGGAAATGTCAATGTGGCTTATGAAGTGGAAAGCCACTTGAACATGTGACATGTTTTGCGGACTGGCCCTTTAAGAGGCAGACCCTAGAAGTGGACAAACCCTTGAAGAGGTGACAGATTTAGGGAATTATGTCCTTTAAGAGGTTGACCAGGGTTGTGTACAAACCCTCGAAACAACAGCATTTTAAGTGTACTGGCCCTTTAAGAGGTGGACCTGGGAAGCTTACGGACCTTTAAAATTGGCAATACTTTAAGGTGACTGGCCTATGAAGAGGATGACCATGGAAGTGGACAGTCCTTAAAGATGCATTATTGTGTGTGGGTGGCCTTCTAAGAGACAACCCTGGGAATGGACAGACCTTTGGAAATGTCAATGTGGCTTATGAAGTGAAAAATCCACTTGAACATGTGACATGTTTTGATGACTGGCCCTTTAAGAGGCAGACCCTAGATGTGGACAAACCCTTGAAGAGGTGACACATTTAGGGAATTATGTCCTTTAAGAGGTTGACCAGGGTTGTGTACAAACCCTCGAAACAACAGCATTTTAAGTGTACTGGCCCTTTAAGAGGTGGACCTGGGAAGCTTACGGACCTTTAAAATTGGCAATACTTTAAGGTGACTGGCCTATGAAGAGGATGACCATGGAAGTGGACAGTCCTTAAAGATGCATTATTGTGTGTGGGTGGCCTTCTAAGAGACAACCCTGGGAATGGACAGACCTTTGGAAATGTCAATGTGGCTTATGAAGTGGAAAGCCACTTGAACATGTGACATGTTTTGTGGACTGGCCCTTTAAGAGGCAGACCCTAGAAGTGGACAAACCCTTGAAGAGGTGACAAATTTAGGGAATTATGTCCTTTAAGAGGTTGACCAGGGTTGTGTACAAACCCTCGAAACAACAGCATTTTAAGTGTACTGGCCCTTTAAGAGGTGGACCTGGGAAGCTTACGGACCTTTAAAATTGGCAATACTTTAAGGTGACTGGCCTATGAAGAGGATGACCATGGAAGTGGACAGTCCTTAAAGATGCATTATTGTGTGTGGGTGGCCTTCTAAGAGACAACCCTGGGAATGGACAGACCTTTGGAAATGTCAATGTGGCTTATGAAGTGGAAAGCCACTTGAACATGTGACATGTTTTGATGACTGGCCCTTTAAGAGGCAGACCCTAGATGTGGACAAACCCTTGAAGAGGTGACAAATTTAGGGAATTATGTCCTTTAAGAGGTTGACCAGGGTTGTGTACAAACCCTCAAAACAACAGCATTTTAAGTGTACTGGCCCTTTAAGAGGTGGACCTGGGAAGCTTACGGACCTTTAAAATTGGCAATACTTTAAGGTGACTGGCCTATGAAGAGGATGACCATGGAAGTGGACAGTCCTTAAAGATGCATTATTGTGTGTGGGTGGCCTTCTAAGAGACAACCCTGGGAATGGACAGACCTTTGGAAATGTCAATGTGGCTTATGAAGTGAAAAATCCACTTGAACATGTGACATGTTTTGATGACTGGCCCTTTAAGAGGCAGACCCTAGATGTGGACAAACCCTTGAAGAGGTGACACATTTAGGGAATTATGTCCTTTAAGAGGTTGACCAGGGTTGTGTACAAACCCTCGAAACAACAGCATTTTAAGTGTACTGGCCCTTTAAGAGGTGGACCTGGGAAGCTTACGGACCGTTAAAATTGGCAATACTTTAAGGTGACTGGCCTATGAAGAGGATGACCATGGAAGTGGACAGTCCTTAAAGATGCATTATTGTGTGTGGGTGGCCTTCTAAGAGACAACCTTGGGTATGGACAGACCTTTGGAAATGTCAATGTGGCTTATGAAGTGGAAAGCCACTTGAACATGTGACATGTTTTGATGACTGGCCCTTTAAGAGGCAGACCCTAGATGTGGACAAACCCTTGAAGAGGTGACAAATTTAGGGAATTATGTCCTTTAAGAGGTTGACCAGGGTTGTGTACAAACCCTCGAAACAACAGCATTTTAAGTGTACTGGCCCTTTAAGAGGTGGACCTGGGAAGCTTACGGACCTTTAAAATTGGCAATACTTTAAGGTGACTGGCCTATGAAGAGGATGACCATGGAAGTGGACAGTCCTTAAAGATGCATTATTGTGTGTGGGTGGCCTTCTAAGAGACAACCCTGGGAATGGACAGACCTTTGGAAATGTCAATGTGGCTTATGAAGTGAAAAATCCACTTGAACATGTGACATGTTTTGATGACTGGCCCTTTAAGAGGCAGACCCTAGATGTGGACAAACCCTTGAAGAGGTGACACATTTAGGGAATTATGTCCTTTAAGAGGTTGACCAGGGTTGTGTACAAACCCTCGAAACAACAGCATTTTAAGTGTACTGGCCCTTTAAGAGGTGGACCTGGGAAGCTTACGGACCGTTAAAATTGGCAATACTTTAAGGTGACTGGCCTATGAAGAGGATGACCATGGAAGTGGACAGTCCTTAAAGATGCATTATTGTGTGTGGGTGGCCTTCTAAGAGACAACCCTGGGAATGGACAGACCTTTGGAAATGTCAATGTGGCTTATGAAGTGGAAAGCCACTTGAACATGTGACATGTTTTGCGGACTGGCCCTTTAAGAGGCAGACCCTAGAAGTGGACAAACCCTTGAAGAGGTGACAGATTTAGGGAATTATGTCCTTTAAGAGGTTGACCAGGGTTGTGTACAAACCCTCGAAACAACAGCATTTTAAGTGTACTGGCCCTTTAAGAGGTGGACCTGGGAAGCTTACGGACCTTTAAAATTGGCAATACTTTAAGGTGACTGGCCTATGAAGAGGATGACCATGGAAGTGGACAGTCCTTAAAGATGCATTATTGTGTGTGGGTGGCCTTCTAAGAGACAACCCTGGGAATGGACAGACCTTTGGAAATGTCAATGTGGCTTATGAAGTGAAAAATCCACTTGAACATGTGACATGTTTTGATGACTGGCCCTTTAAGAGGCAGACCCTAGATGTGGACAAACCCTTGAAGAGGTGACACATTTAGGGAATTATGTCCTTTAAGAGGTTGACCAGGGTTGTGTACAAACCCTCGAAACAACAGCATTTTAAGTGTACTGGCCCTTTAAGAGGTGGACCTGGGAAGCTTACGGACCGTTAAAATTGGCAATACTTTAAGGTGACTGGCCTATGAAGAGGATGACCATGGAAGTGGACAGTCCTTAAAGATGCATTATTGTGTGTGGGTGGCCTTCTAAGAGACAACCCTGGGAATGGACAGACCTTTGGAAATGTCAATGTGGCTTATGAAGTGGAAAGCCACTTGAACATGTGACATGTTTTGCGGACTGGCCCTTTAAGAGGCAGACCCTAGAAGTGGACAAACCCTTGAAGAGGTGACAAATTTAGGGAATTATGTCCTTTAAGAGGTTGACCAGGGTTGTGTACAAACCCTCAAAACAACAGCATTTTAAGTGTACTGGCCCTTTAAGAGGTGGACCTGGGAAGCTTACGGACCTTTAAATTTGGCAATACTTTAAGGTGACTGGCCTATGAAGAGGATGACCATGGAAGTGGACAGTCCTTAAAGATGCATTATTGTGTGTGGGTGGCCTTCTAAGAGACAACCCTGGGAATGGACAGACCTTTGGAAATGTCAATGTGGCTTATGAAGTGGAAAGCCACTTGAACATGTGACATGCTTTGTGGACTGGCCCTTTAAGAGGGAGACCCTAGAAGTGGACAAACCCTTGAAGAGGTGACAAATTTAGGGAATTATGTCCTTTAAGAGGTTGACCAGGGTTGTGTACAAACCCTCGAAACAACAGCATTTTAAGTGTACTGGCCCTTTAAGAGGTGGACCTGGGAAGCTTACGGACCGTTAAAATTGGCAATACTTTAAGGTGACTGGCCTATGAAGAGGATGACCATGGAAGTGGACAGTCCTTAAAGATGCATTATTGTGTGTGGGTGGCCTTCTAAGAGACAACCCTGGGAATGGACAGACCTTTGGAAATGTCAATGTGGCTTATGAAGTGGAAAGCCACTTGAACATGTGACATGTTTTGCGGACTGGCCCTTTAAGAGGCAGACCCTAGAAGTGGACAAACCCTTGAAGAGGTGACAGATTTAGGGAATTATGTCCTTTAAGAGGTTGACCAGGGTTGTGTACAAACCCTCGAAACAACAGCATTTTAAGTGTACTGGCCCTTTAAGAGGTGGACCTGGGAAGCTTACGGACCTTTAAAATTGGCAATACTTTAAGGTGACTGGCCTATGAAGAGGATGACCATGGAAGTGGACAGTCCTTAAAGATGCATTATTGTGTGTGGGTGGCCTTCTAAGAGACAACCCTGGGAATGGACAGACCTTTGGAAATGTCAATGTGGCTTATGAAGTGAAAAATCCACTTGAACATGTGACATGTTTTGATGACTGGCCCTTTAAGAGGCAGACCCTAGATGTGGACAAACCCTTGAAGAGGTGACACATTTAGGGAATTATGTCCTTTAAGAGGTTGACCAGGGTTGTGTACAAACCCTCGAAACAACAGCATTTTAAGTGTACTGGCCCTTTAAGAGGTGGACCTGGGAAGCTTACGGACCGTTAAAATTGGCAATACTTTAAGGTGACTGGCCTATGAAGAGGATGACCATGGAAGTGGACAGTCCTTAAAGATGCATTATTGTGTGTGGGTGGCCTTCTAAGAGACAACCCTGGGAATGGACAGACCTTTGGAAATGTCAATGTGGCTTATGAAGTGGAAAGCCACTTGAACATGTGACATGTTTTGCGGACTGGCCCTTTAAGAGGCAGACCCTAGAAGTGGACAAACCCTTGAAGAGGTGACAAATTTAGGGAATTATGTCCTTTAAGAGGTTGACCAGGGTTGTGTACAAACCCTCAAAACAACAGCATTTTAAGTGTACTGGCCCTTTAAGAGGTGGACCTGGGAAGCTTACGGACCTTTAAATTTGGCAATACTTTAAGGTGACTGGCCTATGAAGAGGATGACCATGGAAGTGGACAGTCCTTAAAGATGCATTATTGTGTGTGGGTGGCCTTCTAAGAGACAACCCTGGGAATGGACAGACCTTTGGAAATGTCAATGTGGCTTATGAAGTGGAAAGCCACTTGAACATGTGACATGTTTTGCGGACTGGCCCTTTAAGAGGCAGACCCTAGATGTGGACAAACCCTTGAAGAGGTGACAAATTTAGGGAATTATGTCCTTTAAGAGGTTGACCAGGGTTGTGTACAAACCCTTGAAACAACAGCATTTTAAGTGTACTGGCCCTTTAAGAGGTGGACCTGGGAAGCTTACGGACCTTTAAAATTGGCAATACTTTAAGGTGACTGGCCTATGAAGAGGATGACCATGGAAGTGGACAGTCCTTAAAGATGCATTATTGTGTGTGGGTGGCCTTCTAAGAGACAACCCTGGGAATGGACAGACCTTTGGAAATGTCAATGTGGCTTATGAAGTGGAAAGCCACTTGAACATGTGACATGTTTTGATGACTGGCCCTTTAAGAGGCAGACCCTAGATGTGGACAAACCCTTGAAGAGGTGACACATTTAGGGAATTATGTCCTTTAAGAGGTTGACCAGGGTTGTGTACAAACCCTTGAAACAACAGCATTTTAAGTGTACTGGCCCTTTAAGAGGTGGACCTGGGAAGCTTACGGACCTTTAAAATTGGCAATACTTTAAGGTGACTGGCCTATGAAGAGGATGACCATGGAAGTGGACAGTCCTTAAAGATGCATTATTGTGTGTGGGTGGCCTTCTAAGAGACAACCCTGGGAATGGACAGACCTTTGGAAATGTCAATGTGGCTTATGAAGTGGAAAGCCACTTGAACATGTGACATGCTTTGTGGACTGGCCCTTTAAGAGGGAGACCCTAGAAGTGGACAAACCCTTGAAGAGGTGACAAATTTAGGGAATTATGTCCTTTAAGAGGTTGACCAGGGTTGTGTACAAACCCTCGAAACAACAGCATTTTAAGTGTACTGGCCCTTTAAGAGGTGGACCTGGGAAGCTTACAGACCGTTAAAATTGGCAATACTTTAAGGTGACTGGCCTATGAAGAGGATGACCATGGAAGTGGACAGTCCTTAAAGATGCATTATTGTGTGTGGGTGGCCTTCTAAGAGACAACCCTGGGAATGGACAGACCTTTGGAAATGTCAATGTGGCTTATGAAGTGGAAAGCCACTTGAACATGTGACATGTTTTGCGGACTGGCCCTTTAAGAGGCAGACCCTAGAAGTGGACAAACCCTTGAAGAGGTGACAAATTTAGGGAATTATGTCCTTTAAGAGGTTGACCAGGGTTGTGTACAAACCCTCAAAACAACAGCATTTTAAGTGTACTGGCCCTTTAAGAGGTGGACCTGGGAAGCTTACGGACCTTTAAAATTGGCAATACTTTAAGGTGACTGGCCTATGAAGAGGATGACCATGGAAGTGGACAGTCCTTAAAGATGCATTATTGTGTGTGGGTGGCCTTCTAAGAGACAACCCTGGGAATGGACAGACCTTTGGAAATGTCAATGTGGCTTATGAAGTGGAAAGCCACTTGAACATGTGACATGTTTTGCGGACTGGCCCTTTAAGAGGCAGACCCTAGAAGTGGACAAACCCTTGAAGAGGTGACAAATTTAGGGAATTATGTCCTTTAAGAGGTTGACCAGGGTTGTGTACAAACCCTCGAAACAACAGCATTTTAAGTGTACTGGCCCTTTAAGAGGTGGACCTGGGAAGCTTACGTACCTTTAAAATTGGCAATACTTTAAGGTGACTGGCCTATGAAGAGGATGACCATGGAAGTGGACAGTCCTTAAAGATGCATTATTGTGTGTGGGTGGCCTTCTAAGAGACAACCCTGGGAATGGACAGACCTTTGGAAATGTCAATGTGGCTTAAAAAGTGGAAATCCACTTGAACATGTGACATGTTTTGATGACTGGCCCTTTAAGAGGCAGACCCTAGATGTGGACAAACCCTTGAAGAGGTGACAAATTTAGGGAATTATGTCCTTTAAGAGGTTGACCAGGGTTGTGTACAAACCCTTGAAACAACAGCATTTTAAGTGTACTGGCCCTTTAAGAGGTGGACCTGGGAAGCTTACGGACCTTTAAAATTGGCAATACTTTAAGGTGACTGGCCTATGAAGAGGATGACCATGGAAGTGGACAGTCCTTAAAGATGCATTATTGTGTGTGGGTGGCCTTCTAAGAGACAACCCTGGGAATGGACAGACCTTTGGAAATGTCAATGTGGCTTATGAAGTGGAAAGCCACTTGAACATGTGACATGTTTTGTGGACTGGCCCTTTAAGAGGCAGACCCTAGAAGTGGACAAACCCTTGAAGAGGTGACAAATTTAGGGAATTATGTCCTTTAAGAGGTTGACCAGGGTTGTGTACAAACCCTCGAAACAACAGCATTTTAAGTGTACTGGCCCTTTAAGAGGTGGACCTGGGAAGCTTACGGACCTTTAAAATTGGCAATACTTTAAGGTGACTGGCCTATGAAGAGGATGACCATGGAAGTGGACAGTCCTTAAAGATGCATTATTGTGTGTGGGTGGCCTTCTAAGAGACAACCCTGGGAATGGACAGACCTTTGGAAATGTCAATGTGGCTTATGAAGTGGAAAGCCACTTGAACATGTGACATGTTTTGATGACTGGCCCTTTAAGAGGCAGACCCTAGATGTGGACAAACCCTTGAAGAGGTGACAAATTTAGGGAATTATGTCCTTTAAGAGGTTGACCAGGGTTGTGTACAAACCCTCGAAACAACAGCATTTTAAGTGTACTGGCCCTTTAAGAGGTGGACCTGGGAAGCTTACGGACCTTTAAAATTGGCAATACTTTAAGGTGACTGGCCTATGAAGAGGATGACCATGGAAGTGGACAGTCCTTAAAGATGCATTATTGTGTGTGGGTGGCCTTCTAAGAGACAACCCTGGGAATGGACAGACCTTTGGAAATGTCAATGTGGCTTATGAAGTGAAAAATCCACTTGAACATGTGACATGTTTTGATGACTGGCCCTTTAAGAGGCAGACCCTAGATGTGGACAAACCCTTGAAGAGGTGACACATTTAGGGAATTATGTCCTTTAAGAGGTTGACCAGGGTTGTGTACAAACCCTCGAAACAACAGCATTTTA
Organism: Eleutherodactylus coqui; assembly: GCF_035609145.1. Lineage (NCBI taxonomy): Eukaryota > Metazoa > Chordata > Amphibia > Anura > Eleutherodactylidae > Eleutherodactylus > Eleutherodactylus coqui. The sequence goes on along the minus strand of NW_027101958.1, from coordinate 256,225 downwards.
AGTGTACTGGCCCTTTAAGAGGTGGACCTGGGAAGCTTACGGACCGTTAAAATTGGCAATACTTTAAGGTGACTGGCCTATGAAGAGGATGACCATGGAAGTGGACAGTCCTTAAAGATGCATTATTGTGTGTGGGTGGCCTTCTAAGAGACAACCCTGGGAATGGACAGACCTTTGGAAATGTCAATGTGGCTTATGAAGTGGAAAGCCACTTGAACATGTGACATGTTTTGCGGACTGGCCCTTTAAGAGGCAGACCCTAGAAGTGGACAAACCCTTGAAGAGGTGACAGATTTAGGGAATTATGTCCTTTAAGAGGTTGACCAGGGTTGTGTACAAACCCTCGAAACAACAGCATTTTAAGTGTACTGGCCCTTTAAGAGGTGGACCTGGGAAGCTTACGGACCTTTAAAATTGGCAATACTTTAAGGTGACTGGCCTATGAAGAGGATGACCATGGAAGTGGACAGTCCTTAAAGATGCATTATTGTGTGTGGGTGGCCTTCTAAGAGACAACCCTGGGAATGGACAGACCTTTGGAAATGTCAATGTGGCTTATGAAGTGAAAAATCCACTTGAACATGTGACATGTTTTGATGACTGGCCCTTTAAGAGGCAGACCCTAGATGTGGACAAACCCTTGAAGAGGTGACACATTTAGGGAATTATGTCCTTTAAGAGGTTGACCAGGGTTGTGTACAAACCCTCGAAACAACAGCATTTTAAGTGTACTGGCCCTTTAAGAGGTGGACCTGGGAAGCTTACGGACCTTTAAAATTGGCAATACTTTAAGGTGACTGGCCTATGAAGAGGATGACCATGGAAGTGGACAGTCCTTAAAGATGCATTATTGTGTGTGGGTGGCCTTCTAAGAGACAACCCTGGGAATGGACAGACCTTTGGAAATGTCAATGTGGCTTATGAAGTGGAAATCCACTTGAACATGTGACATGTTTTGATGACTGGCCCTTTAAGAGGCAGACCCTAGATGTGGACAAACCCTTGAAGAGGTGACAAATTTAGGGAATTATGTCCTTTAAGAGGTTGACCAGGGTTGTGTACAAACCCTTGAAACAACAGCATTTTAAGTGTACTGGCCCTTTAAGAGGTGGACCTGGGAAGCTTACGGACCTTTAAAATTGGCAATACTTTAAGGTGACTGGCCTATGAAGAGGATGACCATGGAAGTGGACAGTCCTTAAAGATGCATTATTGTGTGTGGGTGGCCTTCTAAGAGACAACCCTGGGAATGGACAGACCTTTGGAAATGTCAATGTGGCTTATGAAGTGGAAAGCCACTTGAACATGTGACATGTTTTGTGGACTGGCCCTTTAAGAGGCAGACCCTAGAAGTGGACAAACCCTTGAAGAGGTGACAAATTTAGGGAATTATGTCCTTTAAGAGGTTGACCAGGGTTGTGTACAAACCCTCGAAACAACAGCATTTTAAGTGTACTGGCCCTTTAAGAGGTGGACCTGGGAAGCTTACGGACCTTTAAAATTGGCAATACTTTAAGGTGACTGGCCTATGAAGAGGATGACCATGGAAGTGGACAGTCCTTAAAGATGCATTATTGTGTGTGGGTGGCCTTCTAAGAGACAACCCTGGGAATGGACAGACCTTTGGAAATGTCAATGTGGCTTATGAAGTGGAAAGCCACTTGAACATGTGACATGTTTTGATGACTGGCCCTTTAAGAGGCAGACCCTAGATGTGGACAAACCCTTGAAGAGGTGACAAATTTAGGGAATTATGTCCTTTAAGAGGTTGACCAGGGTTGTGTACAAACCCTCGAAACAACAGCATTTTAAGTGTACTGGCCCTTTAAGAGGTGGACCTGGGAAGCTTACGGACCTTTAAAATTGGCAATACTTTAAGGTGACTGGCCTATGAAGAGGATGACCATGGAAGTGGACAGTCCTTAAAGATGCATTATTGTGTGTGGGTGGCCTTCTAAGAGACAACCCTGGGAATGGACAGACCTTTGGAAATGTCAATGTGGCTTATGAAGTGAAAAATCCACTTGAACATGTGACATGTTTTGATGACTGGCCCTTTAAGAGGCAGACCCTAGATGTGGACAAACCCTTGAAGAGGTGACACATTTAGGGAATTATGTCCTTTAAGAGGTTGACCAGGGTTGTGTACAAACCCTCGAAACAACAGCATTTTAAGTGTACTGGCCCTTTAAGAGGTGGACCTGGGAAGCTTACGGACCGTTAAAATTGGCAATACTTTAAGGTGACTGGCCTATGAAGAGGATGACCATGGAAGTGGACAGTCCTTAAAGATGCATTATTGTGTGTGGGTGGCCTTCTAAGAGACAACCTTGGGAATGGACAGACCTTTGGAAATGTCAATGTGGCTTATGAAGTGGAAAGCCACTTGAACATGTGACATGTTTTGATGACTGGCCCTTTAAGAGGCAGACCCTAGATGTGGACAAACCCTTGAAGAGGTGACAAATTTAGGGAATTATGTCCTTTAAGAGGTTGACCAGGGTTGTGTACAAACCCTCGAAACAACAGCATTTTAAGTGTACTGGCCCTTTAAGAGGTGGACCTGGGAAGCTTACGGACCTTTAAAATTGGCAATACTTTAAGGTGACTGGCCTATGAAGAGGATGACCATGGAAGTGGACAGTCCTTAAAGATGCATTATTGTGTGTGGGTGGCCTTCTAAGAGACAACCCTGGGAATGGACAGACCTTTGGAAATGTCAATGTGGCTTATGAAGTGAAAAATCCACTTGAACATGTGACATGTTTTGATGACTGGCCCTTTAAGAGGCAGACCCTAGATGTGGACAAACCCTTGAAGAGGTGACACATTTAGGGAATTATGTCCTTTAAGAGGTTGACCAGGGTTGTGTACAAACCCTCGAAACAACAGCATTTTAAGTGTACTGGCCCTTTAAGAGGTGGACCTGGGAAGCTTACGGACCGTTAAAATTGGCAATACTTTAAGGTGACTGGCCTATGAAGAGGATGACCATGGAAGTGGACAGTCCTTAAAGATGCATTATTGTGTGTGGGTGGCCTTCTAAGAGACAACCCTGGGAATGGACAGACCTTTGGAAATGTCAATGTGGCTTATGAAGTGGAAAGCCACTTGAACATGTGACATGTTTTGCGGACTGGCCCTTTAAGAGGCAGACCCTAGAAGTGGACAAACCCTTGAAGAGGTGACAGATTTAGGGAATTATGTCCTTTAAGAGGTTGACCAGGGTTGTGTACAAACCCTCGAAACAACAGCATTTTAAGTGTACTGGCCCTTTAAGAGGTGGACCTGGGAAGCTTACGGACCTTTAAAATTGGCAATACTTTAAGGTGACTGGCCTATGAAGAGGATGACCATGGAAGTGGACAGTCCTTAAAGATGCATTATTGTGTGTGGGTGGCCTTCTAAGAGACAACCCTGGGAATGGACAGACCTTTGGAAATGTCAATGTGGCTTATGAAGTGAAAAATCCACTTGAACATGTGACATGTTTTGATGACTGGCCCTTTAAGAGGCAGACCCTAGATGTGGACAAACCCTTGAAGAGGTGACACATTTAGGGAATTATGTCCTTTAAGAGGTTGACCAGGGTTGTGTACAAACCCTCGAAACAACAGCATTTTAAGTGTACTGGCCCTTTAAGAGGTGGACCTGGGAAGCTTACGGACCGTTAAAATTGGCAATACTTTAAGGTGACTGGCCTATGAAGAGGATGACCATGGAAGTGGACAGTCCTTAAAGATGCATTATTGTGTGTGGGTGGCCTTCTAAGAGACAACCCTGGGAATGGACAGACCTTTGGAAATGTCAATGTGGCTTATGAAGTGGAAAGCCACTTGAACATGTGACATGTTTTGCGGACTGGCCCTTTAAGAGGCAGACCCTAGAAGTGGACAAACCCTTGAAGAGGTGACAAATTTAGGGAATTATGTCCTTTAAGAGGTTGACCAGGGTTGTGTACAAACCCTCAAAACAACAGCATTTTAAGTGTACTGGCCCTTTAAGAGGTGGACCTGGGAAGCTTACGGACCTTTAAAATTGGCAATACTTTAAGGTGACTGGCCTATGAAGAGGATGACCATGGAAGTGGACAGTCCTTAAAGATGCATTATTGTGTGTGGGTGGCCTTCTAAGAGACAACCCTGGGAATGGACAGACCTTTGGAAATGTCAATGTGGCTTATGAAGTGGAAAGCCACTTGAACATGTGACATGCTTTGTGGACTGGCCCTTTAAGAGGGAGACCCTAGAAGTGGACAAACCCTTGAAGAGGTGACAAATTTAGGGAATTATGTCCTTTAAGAGGTTGACCAGGGTTGTGTACAAACCCTCGAAACAACAGCATTTTAAGTGTACTGGCCCTTTAAGAGGTGGACCTGGGAAGCTTACGGACCGTTAAAATTGGCAATACTTTAAGGTGACTGGCCTATGAAGAGGATGACCATGGAAGTGGACAGTCCTTAAAGATGCATTATTGTGTGTGGGTGGCCTTCTAAGAGACAACCCTGGGAATGGACAGACCTTTGGAAATGTCAATGTGGCTTATGAAGTGGAAAGCCACTTGAACATGTGACATGTTTTGCGGACTGGCCCTTTAAGAGGCAGACCCTAGAAGTGGACAAACCCTTGAAGAGGTGACAGATTTAGGGAATTATGTCCTTTAAGAGGTTGACCAGGGTTGTGTACAAACCCTCGAAACAACAGCATTTTAAGTGTACTGGCCCTTTAAGAGGTGGACCTGGGAAGCTTACGGACCTTTAAAATTGGCAATACTTTAAGGTGACTGGCCTATGAAGAGGATGACCATGGAAGTGGACAGTCCTTAAAGATGCATTATTGTGTGTGGGTGGCCTTCTAAGAGACAACCCTGGGAATGGACAGACCTTTGGAAATGTCAATGTGGCTTATGAAGTGAAAAATCCACTTGAACATGTGACATGTTTTGATGACTGGCCCTTTAAGAGGCAGACCCTAGATGTGGACAAACCCTTGAAGAGGTGACACATTTAGGGAATTATGTCCTTTAAGAGGTTGACCAGGGTTGTGTACAAACCCTCGAAACAACAGCATTTTAAGTGTACTGGCCCTTTAAGAGGTGGACCTGGGAAGCTTACGGACCTTTAAAATTGGCAATACTTTAAGGTGACTGGCCTATGAAGAGGATGACCATGGAAGTGGACAGTCCTTAAAGATGCATTATTGTGTGTGGGTGGCCTTCTAAGAGACAACCCTGGGAATGGACAGACCTTTGGAAATGTCAATGTGGCTTATGAAGTGGAAAGCCACTTGAACATGTGACATGTTTTGCGGACTGGCCCTTTAAGAGGCAGACCCTAGAAGTGGACAAACCCTTGAAGAGGTGACAAATTTAGGGAATTATGTCCTTTAAGAGGTTGACCAGGGTTGTGTACAAACCCTCAAAACAACAGCATTTTAAGTGTACTGGCCCTTTAAGAGGTGGACCTGGGAAGCTTACGGACCTTTAAATTTGGCAATACTTTAAGGTGACTGGCCTATGAAGAGGATGACCATGGAAGTGGACAGTCCTTAAAGATGCATTATTGTGTGTGGGTGGCCTTCTAAGAGACAACCCTGGGAATGGACAGACCTTTGGAAATGTCAATGTGGCTTATGAAGTGGAAAGCCACTTGAACATGTGACATGTTTTGCGGACTGGCCCTTTAAGAGGCAGACCCTAGATGTGGACAAACCCTTGAAGAGGTGACAAATTTAGGGAATTATGTCCTTTAAGAGGTTGACCAGGGTTGTGTACAAACCCTTGAAACAACAGCATTTTAAGTGTACTGGCCCTTTAAGAGGTGGACCTGGGAAGCTTACGGACCTTTAAAATTGGCAATACTTTAAGGTGACTGGCCTATGAAGAGGATGACCATGGAAGTGGACAGTCCTTAAAGATGCATTATTGTGTGTGGGTGGCCTTCTAAGAGACAACCCTGGGAATGGACAGACCTTTGGAAATGTCAATGTGGCTTATGAAGTGGAAAGCCACTTGAACATGTGACATGTTTTGATGACTGGCCCTTTAAGAGGCAGACCCTAGATGTGGACAAACCCTTGAAGAGGTGACAAATTTAGGGAATTATGTCCTTTAAGAGGTTGACCAGGGTTGTGTACAAACCCTTGAAACAACAGCATTTTAAGTGTACTGGCCCTTTAAGAGGTGGACCTGGGAAGCTTACGGACCTTTAAAATTGGCAATACTTTAAGGTGACTGGCCTATGAAGAGGATGACCATGGAAGTGGACAGTCCTTAAAGATGCATTATTGTGTGTGGGTGGCCTTCTAAGAGACAACCCTGGGAATGGACAGATCTTTGGAAATGTCAATGTGGCTTATGAAGTGGAAAGCCACTTGAACATGTGACATGCTTTGTGGACTGGCCCTTTAAGAGGGAGACCCTAGAAGTGGACAAACCCTTGAAGAGGTGACAAATTTAGGGAATTATGTCCTTTAAGAGGTTGACCAGGGTTGTGTACAAACCCTCGAAACAACAGCATTTTAAGTGTACTGGCCCTTTAAGAGGTGGACCTGGGAAGCTTACAGACCGTTAAAATTGGCAATACTTTAAGGTGACTGGCCTATGAAGAGGATGACCATGGAAGTGGACAGTCCTTAAAGATGCATTATTGTGTGTGGGTGGCCTTCTAAGAGACAACCCTGGGAATGGACAGACCTTTGGAAATGTCAATGTGGCTTATGAAGTGGAAAGCCACTTGAACATGTGACATGTTTTGCGGACTGGCCCTTTAAGAGGCAGACCCTAGAAGTGGACAAACCCTTGAAGAGGTGACAAATTTAGGGAATTATGTCCTTTAAGAGGTTGACCAGGGTTGTGTACAAACCCTCAAAACAACAGCATTTTAAGTGTACTGGCCCTTTAAGAGGTGGACCTGGGAAGCTTACGGACCTTTAAAATTGGCAATACTTTAAGGTGACTGGCCTATGAAGAGGATGACCATGGAAGTGGACAGTCCTTAAAGATGCATTATTGTGTGTGGGTGGCCTTCTAAGAGACAACCCTGGGAATGGACAGACCTTTGGAAATGTCAATCTGGCTTATGAAGTGGAAATCCACTTGAACATGTGACATGTTTTGATGACTGGCCCTTTAAGAGGCAAACCCTAGATGTGGACAAACCCTTGAAGAGGTGAGAATTTAGGGAATTATGTCCTTTAAGAGGTTGACCAGGGTTGTGTACAAACCCTTGAAACAACAGCATTTTAAGTGTACTGGCCCTTTAAGAGGTGGACCTGGGAAGCTTACGGACCTTTAAAATTGGCAATACTTTAAGGTGACTGGCCTATGAAGAGGATGACCATGGAAGTGGACAGTCCTTAAAGATGCATTATTGTGTGTGGGTGGCCTTCTAAGAGACAACCCTGGGAATGGACAGACCTTTGGAAATGTCAATGTGGCTTATGAAGTGGAAAGCCACTTGAACATGTGACATGTTTTGTGGACTGGCCCTTTAAGAGGCAGACCCTAGAAGTGGACAAACCCTTGAAGAGGTGACAAATTTAGGGAATTATGTCCTTTAAGAGGTTGACCAGGGTTGTGTACAAACCCTCGAAACAACAGCATTTTAAGTGTACTGGCCCTTTAAGAGGTGGACCTGGGAAGCTTACGGACCTTTAAAATTGGCAATACTTTAAGGTGACTGGCCTATGAAGAGGATGACCATGGAAGTGGACAGTCCTTAAAGATGCATTATTGTGTGTGGGTGGCCTTCTAAGAGACAACCCTGGGAATGGACAGACCTTTGGAAATGTCAATGTGGCTTATGAAGTGGAAAGCCACTTGAACATGTGACATGTTTTGATGACTGGCCCTTTAAGAGGCAGACCCTAGATGTGGACAAACCCTTGAAGAGGTGACAAATTTAGGGAATTATGTCCTTTAAGAGGTTGACCAGGGTTGTGTACAAACCCTCGAAACAACAGCATTTTAAGTGTACTGGCCCTTTAAGAGGTGGACCTGGGAAGCTTACGGACCTTTAAAATTGGCAATACTTTAAGGTGACTGGCCTATGAAGAGGATGACCATGGAAGTGGACAGTCCTTAAAGATGCATTATTGTGTGTGGGTGGCCTTCTAAGAGACAACCCTGGGAATGGACAGACCTTTGGAAATGTCAATGTGGCTTATGAAGTGAAAAATCCACTTGAACATGTGACATGTTTTGATGACTGGCCCTTTAAGAGGCAGACCCTAGATGTGGACAAACCCTTGAAGAGGTGACACATTTAGGGAATTATGTCCTTTAAGAGGTTGACCAGGGTTGTGTACAAACCCTCGAAACAACAGCATTTTAAGTGTACTGGCCCTTTAAGAGGTGGACCTGGGAAGCTTACGGACCGTTAAAATTGGCAATACTTTAAGGTGACTGGCCTATGAAGAGGATGACCATGGAAGTAGACAGTCCTTAAAGATGCATTATTGTGTGTGGGTGGCCTTCTAAGAGACAACCCTGGGAATGGACAGACCTTTGGAAATGTCAATGTGGCTTATGAAGTGGAAAGCCACTTGAACATGTGACATGTTTTGCGGACTGGCCCTTTAAGAGGCAGACCCTAGAAGTGGACAAACCCTTGAAGAGGTGACAGATTTAGGGAATTATGTCCTTTAAGAGGTTGACCAGGGTTGTGTACAAACCCTCGAAACAACAGCATTTTAAGTGTACTGGCCCTTTAAGAGGTGGACCTGGGAAGCTTACGGACCTTTAAAATTGGCAATACTTTAAGGTGACTGGCCTATGAAGAGGATGACCATGGAAGTGGACAGTCCTTAAAGATGCATTATTGTGTGTGGGTGGCCTTCTAAGAGACAACCCTGGGAATGGACAGACCTTTGGAAATGTCAATGTGGCTTATGAAGTGAAAAATCCACTTGAACATGTGACATGTTTTGATGACTGGCCCTTTAAGAGGCAGACCCTAGATGTGGACAAACCCTTGAAGAGGTGACACATTTAGGGAATTATGTCCTTTAAGAGGTTGACCAGGGTTGTGTACAAACCCTCGAAACAACAGCATTTTAAGTGTACTGGCCCTTTAAGAGGTGGACCTGGGAAGCTTACGGACCGTTAAAATTGGCAATACTTTAAGGTGACTGGCCTATGAAGAGGATGACCATGGAAGTGGACAGTCCTTAAAGATGCATTATTGTGTGTGGGTGGCCTTCTAAGAGACAACCCTGGGAATGGACAGACCTTTGGAAATGTCAATGTGGCTTATGAAGTGGAAAGCCACTTGAACATGTGACATGTTTTGCGGACTGGCCCTTTAAGAGGCAGACCCTAGAAGTGGACAAACCCTTGAAGAGGTGACAAATTTAGGGAATTATGTCCTTTAAGAGGTTGACCAGGGTTGTGTACAAACCCTCAAAACAACAGCATTTTAAGTGTACTGGCCCTTTAAGAGGTGGACCTGGGAAGCTTACGGACCTTTAAATTTGGCAATACTTTAAGGTGACTGGCCTATGAAGAGGATGACCATGGAAGTGGACAGTCCTTAAAGATGCATTATTGTGTGTGGGTGGCCTTCTAAGAGACAACCCTGGGAATGGACAGACCTTTGGAAATGTCAATGTGGCTTATGAAGTGGAAAGCCACTTGAACATGTGACATGTTTTGATGACTGGCCCTTTAAGAGGCAGACCCTAGATGTGGACAAACCCTTGAAGAGGTGACACATTTAGGGAATTATGTCCTTTAAGAGGTTGACCAGGGTTGTGTACAAACCCTCGAAACAACAGCGTTTTAAGTGTACTGGCCCTTTAAGAGGTGGACCTGGGAAGCTTACGGACCGTTAAAATTGGCAATACTTTAAGGTGACTGGCCTATGAAGAGGATGACCATGGAAGTGGACAGTCCTTAAAGATGCATTATTGTGTGTGGGTGGCCTTCTAAGAGACAACCCTGGGAATGGACAGACCTTTGGAAATGTCAATGTGGCTTATGAAGTGGAAAGCCACTTGAACATGTGACATGTTTTGCGGACTGGCCCTTTAAGAGGCAGACCCTAGAAGTTGACAAACCCTTGAAGAGGTGACAAATTTAGGGAATTATGTCCTTTAAGAGGTTGACCAGGGTTGTGTACAAACCCTCAAAACAACAGCATTTTAAGTGTACTGGCCCTTTAAGAGGTGGACCTGGGAAGCTTACGGACCTTTAAAATTGGCAATACTTTAAGGTGACTGGCCTATGAAGAGGATGACCATGGAAGTGGACAGTCCTTAAAGATGCATTATTGTGTGTGGGTGGCCTTCTAAGAGACAACCCTGGGAATGGACAGACCTTTGGAAATGTCAATGTGGCTTATGAAGTGGAAATCCACTTGAACATGTGACATGTTTTGATGACTGGCCCTTTAAGAGGCAGACCCTAGATGTGGACAAACCCTTGAAGAGGTGACAAATTTAGGGAATTATGTCCTTTAAGAGGTTGACCAGGGTTGTGTACAAACCCTTGAAACAACAGCATTTTAAGTGTACTGGCCCTTTAAGAGGTGGACCTGGGAAGCTTACGGACCTTTAAAATTGGCAATACTTTAAGGTGACTGGCCTATGAAGAGGATGACCATGGAAGTGGACAGTCCTTAAAGATGCACTATTGTGTGTGGGTGGCCTTCTAAGAGACAACCCTGGGAATGGACAGACATTTGGAAATGTCAATGTGGCTTATGAAGTGGAAAGCCACTTGAACATGTGACATGTTTTGTGGACTGGCCCTTTAAGAGGCAGACCCTAGAAGTGGACAAACCCTTGAAGAGGTGACAAATTTAGGGAATTATGTCCTTTAAGAGGTTGACCAGGGTTGTGTACAAACCCTCGAAACAACAGCATTTTAAGTGTACTGGCCCTTTAAGAGGTGGACCTGGGAAGCTTACGGACCTTTAAAATTGGCAATACTTTAAGGTGACTGGCCTATGAAGAGGATGACCATGGAAGTGGACAGTCCTTAAAGATGCATTATTGTGTGTGGGTGGCCTTCTAAGAGACAACCCTGGGAATGGACAGACCTTTGGAAAAGTCAATGTGGCTTATGAAGTGGAAAGCCACTTGAACATGTGACATGTTTTGCGGACTGGCCCTTTAAGAGGCAGACCCTAGAAGTGGACAAACCCTTGAAGAGGTGACAAATTTAGGGAATTATGTCCTTTAAGAGGTTGACCAGGGTTGTGTACAAACCCTCGAAACAACAGCATTTTAAGTGTACTGGCCCTTTAAGAGGTGGACCTGGGAAGCTTACGGACCTTTAAAATTGGCAATACTTTAAGGTGACTGGCCTATGAAGAGGATGACCATGGAAGTGGACAGTCCTTAAAGATGCATTATTGTGTGTGGGTGGCCTTCTAAGAGACAACCCTGGGAATGGACAGACCTTTGGAAATGTCAATGTGGCTTATGAAGTGGAAAGCCACTTGAACATGTGACATGTTTTGCGGACTGGCCCTTTAAGAGGCAGACCCTAGATGTGGACAAACCCTTGAAGAGGTGACAAATTTAGGGAATTATGTCCTTTAAGAGGTTGACCAGGGTTGTGTACAAACCCTTGAAACAACAGCATTTTAAGTGTACTGGCCCTTTAAGAGGTGGACCTGGGAAGCTTACGGACCTTTAAAATTGGCAATACTTTAAGGTGACTGGCCTATGAAGAGGATGACCATGGAAGTGGACAGTCCTTAAAGATGCATTATTGTGTGTGGGTGGCCTTCTAAGAGACAACCCTGGGAATGGACAGACCTTTGGAAATGTCAATGTGGCTTATGAAGTGGAAAGCCACTTGAACATGTGACATGTTTTGCGGACTGGCCCTTTAAGAGGCAGACCCTAGAAGTGGACAAACCCTTGAAGAGGTGACCAATTTAGGGAATTATGTCCTTTAAGAGGTTGACCAGGGTTGTGTACAAACCCTCGAAACAACAGCATTTTAAGTGTACTGGCCCTTTAAGAGGTGGACCTGGGAAGCTTACGGACCTTTAAAATTGGTAATACTTTAAGGTGACTGGCCTATGAAGAGGATGACCATGGAAGTGGACAGTCCTTAAAGATGCATTATTGTGTGTGGGTGGCCTTCTAAGAGACAACCCTGGGAATGGACAGACCTTTGGAAATGTCAATGTGGCTTATGAAGTGGAAAGCCACTTGAACATGTGACATGTTTTGCGGACTGGCCCTTTAAGAGGCAGACCCTAGAAGTGGACAAACCCTTGAAGAGGTGACAAATTTAGGGAATTATGTCCTTTAAGAGGTTGACCAGGGTTGTGTACAAACCCTCGAAATAACAGCATTTTAAGTGTACTGGCCCTTTAAGAGGTGGACCTGGGAAACTTACGGACCTTTAAAATTGGCAATACTTTAAGGTGACTGGCCTATGAAGAGGATGACCATGGAAGTGGACAGTCCTTAAAGATGCATTATTGTGTGTGGGTGGCCTTCTAAGAGACAACCCTGGGAATTGACAGACCTTTGGAAATGTCAATGTGGCTTATGAAGTGGAAAGCCACTTGAACATGTGACATGTTTTGTGGACTGGCCCTTTAAGAGGCAGACCCTAGAAGTGGACAAACCCTTGAAGAGGTGACAAATTTAGGGAATTATGTCCTTTAAGAGGTTGACCAGGGTTGTGTACAAACCCTCGAAACAACAGCATTTTAAGTGTACTGGCCCTTTAAGAGGTGGACCTGGGAAGCTTACGGACCTTTAAAATTGGCAATACTTTAAGGTGACTGGCCTATGAAGAGGATGACCATGGAAGTGGACAGTCCTTAAAGATGCATTATTGTGTGTGGGTGGCCTTCTAAGAGACAACCCTGGGAATGGACAGACCTTTGGAAATGTCAATGTGGCTTATGAAGTGAAAAATCCACTTGAACATGTGACATGTTTTGATGACTGGCCCTTTAAGAGGCAGACCCTAGATGTGGACAAACCCTTGAAGAGGTGACACATTTAGGGAATTATGTCCTTTAAGAGGTTGACCAGGGTTGTGTACAAACCCTCGAAACAACAGCATTTTAAGTGTACTGGCCCTTTAAGAGGTGGACCTGGGAAGCTTACGGACCGTTAAAATTGGCAATACTTTAAGGTGACTGGCCTATGAAGAGGATGACCATGGAAGTGGACAGTCCTTAAAGATGCATTATTGTGTGTGGGTGGCCTTCTAAGAGACAACCCTGGGAATGGACAGACCTTTGGAAATGTCAATGTGGCTTATGAAGTGGAAAGCCACTTGAACATGTGACATGTTTTGCGGACTGGCCCTTTAAGAGGCAGACCCTAGAAGTTGACAAACCCTTGAAGAGGTGACAAATTTAGGGAATTATGTCCTTTAAGAGGTTGACCAGGGTTGTGTACAAACCCTCAAAACAACAGCATTTTAAGTGTACTGGCCCTTTAAGAGGTGGACCTGGGAAGCTTACGGACCTTTAAAATTGGCAATACTTTAAGGTGACTGGCCTATGAAGAGGATGACCATGGAAGTGGACAGTCCTTAAAGATGCATTATTGTGTGTGGGTGGCCTTCTAAGAGACAACCCTGGGAATGGACAGACCTTTGGAAATGTCAATGTGGCTTATGAAGTGGAAATCCACTTGAACATGTGACATGTTTTGATGACTGGCCCTTTAAGAGGCAGACCCTAGATGTGGACAAACCCTTGAAGAGGTGACAAATTTAGGGAATTATGTCCTTTAAGAGGTTGACCAGGGTTGTGTACAAACCCTTGAAACAACAGCATTTTAAGTGTACTGGCCCTTTAAGAGGTGGACCTGGGAAGCTTACGGACCTTTAAAATTGGCAATACTTTAAGGTGACTGGCCTATGAAGAGGATGACCATGGAAGTGGACAGTCCTTAAAGATGCACTATTGTGTGTGGGTGGCCTTCTAAGAGACAACCCTGGGAATGGACAGACATTTGGAAATGTCAATGTGGCTTATGAAGTGGAAAGCCACTTGAACATGTGACATGTTTTGTGGACTGGCCCTTTAAGAGGCAGACCCTAGAAGTGGACAAACCCTTGAAGAGGTGACAAATTTAGGGAATTATGTCCTTTAAGAGGTTGACCAGGGTTGTGTACAAACCCTCGAAACAACAGCATTTTAAGTGTACTGGCCCTTTAAGAGGTGGACCTGGGAAGCTTACGGACCTTTAAAATTGGCAATACTTTAAGGTGACTGGCCTATGAAGAGGATGACCATGGAAGTGGACAGTCCTTAAAGATGCATTATTGTGTGTGGGTGGCCTTCTAAGAGACAACCCTGGGAATGGACAGACCTTTGGAAAAGTCAATGTGGCTTATGAAGTGGAAAGCCACTTGAACATGTGACATGTTTTGCGGACTGGCCCTTTAAGAGGCAGACCCTAGAAGTGGACAAACCCTTGAAGAGGTGACAAATTTAGGGAATTATGTCCTTTAAGAGGTTGACCAGGGTTGTGTACAAACCCTCGAAACAACAGCATTTTAAGTGTACTGGCCCTTTAAGAGGTGGACCTGGGAAGCTTACGGACCTTTAAAATTGGCAATACTTTAAGGTGACTGGCCTATGAAGAGGATGACCATGGAAGTGGACAGTCCTTAAAGATGCATTATTGTGTGTGGGTGGCCTTCTAAGAGACAACCCTGGGAATGGACAGACCTTTGGAAATGTCAATGTGGCTTATGAAGTGGAAAGCCACTTGAACATGTGACATGTTTTGCGGACTGGCCCTTTAAGAGGCAGACCCTAGATGTGGACAAACCCTTGAAGAGGTGACAAATTTAGGGAATTATGTCCTTTAAGAGGTTGACCAGGGTTGTGTACAAACCCTTGAAACAACAGCATTTTAAGTGTACTGGCCCTTTAAGAGGTGGACCTGGGAAGCTTACGGACCTTTAAAATTGGCAATACTTTAAGGTGACTGGCCTATGAAGAGGATGACCATGGAAGTGGACAGTCCTTAAAGATGCATTATTGTGTGTGGGTGGCCTTCTAAGAGACAACCCTGGGAATGGACAGACCTTTGGAAATGTCAATGTGGCTTATGAAGTGGAAAGCCACTTGAACATGTGACATGTTTTGCGGACTGGCCCTTTAAGAGGCAGACCCTAGAAGTGGACAAACCCTTGAAGAGGTGACCAATTTAGGGAATTATGTCCTTTAAGAGGTTGACCAGGGTTGTGTACAAACCCTCGAAACAACAGCATTTTAAGTGTACTGGCCCTTTAAGAGGTGGACCTGGGAAGCTTACGGACCTTTAAAATTGGTAATACTTTAAGGTGACTGGCCTATGAAGAGGATGACCATGGAAGTGGACAGTCCTTAAAGATGCATTATTGTGTGTGGGTGGCCTTCTAAGAGACAACCCTGGGAATGGACAGACCTTTGGAAATGTCAATGTGGCTTATGAAGTGGAAAGCCACTTGAACATGTGACATGTTTTGCGGACTGGCCCTTTAAGAGGCAGACCCTAGAAGTGGACAAACCCTTGAAGAGGTGACAAATTTAGGGAATTATGTCCTTTAAGAGGTTGACCAGGGTTGTGTACAAACCCTCGAAATAACAGCATTTTAAGTGTACTGGCCCTTTAAGAGGTGGACCTGGGAAACTTACGGACCTTTAAAATTGGCAATACTTTAAGGTGACTGGCCTATGAAGAGGATGACCATGGAAGTGGACAGTCCTTAAAGATGCATTATTGTGTGTGGGTGGCCTTCTAAGAGACAACCCTGGGAATTGACAGACCTTTGGAAATGTCAATGTGGCTTATGAAGTGGAAAGCCACTTGAACATGTGACATGTTTTGTGGACTGGCCCTTTAAGAGGCAGACCCTAGAAGTGGACAAACCCTTGAAGAGGTGACAAATTTAGGGAATTATGTCCTTTAAGAGGTTGACCAGGGTTGTGTACAAACCCTCGAAACAACAGCATTTTAAGTGTACTGGCCCTTTAAGAGGTGGACCTGGGAAGCTTACGGACCTTTAAAATTGGCAATACTTTAAGGTGACTGGCCTATGAAGAGGATGACCATGGAAGTGGACAGTCCTTAAAGATGCATTATTGTGTGTGGGTGGCCTTCTAAGAGACAACCCTGGGAATGGACAGACCTTTGGAAATGTCAATGTGGCTTATGAAGTGAAAAATCCACTTGAACATGTGACATGTTTTGATGACTGGCCCTTTAAGAGGCAGACCCTAGATGTGGACAAACCCTTGAAGAGGTGACACATTTAGGGAATTATGTCCTTTAAGAGGTTGACCAGGGTTGTGTACAAACCCTCGAAACAACAGCATTTTAAGTGTACTGGCCCTTTAAGAGGTGGACCTGGGAAGCTTACGGACCGTTAAAATTGGCAATACTTTAAGGTGACTGGCCTATGAAGAGGATGACCATGGAAGTGGACAGTCCTTAAAGATGCATTATTGTGTGTGGGTGGCCTTCTAAGAGACAACCCTGGGAATGGACAGACCTTTGGAAATGTCAATGTGGCTTATGAAGTGGAAAGCCACTTGAACATGTGACATGTTTTGCGGACTGGCCCTTTAAGAGGCAGACCCTAGAAGTGGACAAACCCTTGAAGAGGTGACAGATTTAGGGAATTATGTCCTTTAAGAGGTTGACCAGGGTTGTGTACAAACCCTCGAAACAACAGCATTTTAAGTGTACTGGCCCTTTAAGAGGTGGACCTGGGAAGCTTACGGACCTTTAAAATTGGCAATACTTTAAGGTGACTGGCCTATGAAGAGGATGACCATGGAAGTGGACAGTCCTTAAAGATGCATTATTGTGTGTGGGTGGCCTTCTAAGAGACAACCCTGGGAATGGACAGACCTTTGGAAATGTCAATGTGGCTTATGAAGTGAAAAATCCACTTGAACATGTGACATGTTTTGATGACTGGCCCTTTAAGAGGCAGACCCTAGAAGTGGACAAACCCTTGAAGAGGTGACACATTTAGGGAATTATGTCCTTTAAGAGGTTGACCAGGGTTGTGTACAAACCCTCGAAACAACAGCATTTTAAGTGTACTGGCCCTTTAAGAGGTGGACCTGGGAAGCTTACGGACCGTTAAAATTGGCAATACTTTAAGGTGACTGGCCTATGAAGAGGATGACCATGGAAGTGGACAGTCCTTAAAGATGCATTATTGTGTGTGGGTGGCCTTCTAAGAGACAACCCTGGGAATGGACAGACCTTTGGAAATGTCAATGTGGCTTATGAAGTGGAAAGCCACTTGAACATGTGACATGTTTTGCGGACTGGCCCTTTAAGAGGCAGACCCTAGAAGTGGACAAACCCTTGAAGAGGTGACAAATTTAGGGAATTATGTCCTTTAAGAGGTTGACCAGGGTTGTGTACAAACCCTCAAAACAACAGCATTTTAAGTGTACTGGCCCTTTAAGAGGTGGACCTGGGAAGCTTACGGACCTTTAAATTTGGCAATACTTTAAGGTGACTGGCCTATGAAGAGGATGACCATGGAAGTGGACAGTCCTTAAAGATGCATTATTGTGTGTGGGTGGCCTTCTAAGAGACAACCCTGGGAATGGACAGACCTTTGGAAATGTCAATGTGGCTTATGAAGTGGAAAGCCACTTGAACATGTGACATGTTTTGATGACTGGCCCTTTAAGAGGCAGACCCTAGATGTGGACAAACCCTTGAAGAGGTGACACATTTAGGGAATTATGTCCTTTAAGAGGTTGACCAGGGTTGTGTACAAACCCTCGAAACAACAGCATTTTAAGTGTACTGGCCCTTTAAGAGGTGGACCTGGGAAGCTTACGGACCGTTAAAATTGGCAATACTTTAAGGTGACTGGCCTATGAAGAGGATGACCATGGAAGTGGACAGTCCTTAAAGATGCATTATTGTGTGTGGGTGGCCTTCTAAGAGACAACCCTGGGAATGGACAGACCTTTGGAAATGTCAATGTGGCTTATGAAGTGGAAAGCCACTTGAACATGTGACATGTTTTGCGGACTGGCCCTTTAAGAGGCAGACCCTAGAAGTGGACAAACCCTTGAAGAGGTGACAAATTTAGGGAATTATGTCCTTTAAGAGGTTGACCAGGGTTGTGTACAAACCCTCAAAACAACAGCATTTTAAGTGTACTGGCCCTTTAAGAGGTGGACCTGGGAAGCTTACGGACCTTTAAATTTGGCAATACTTTAAGGTGACTGGCCTATGAAGAGGATGACCATGGAAGTGGACAGTCCTTAAAGATGCATTATTGTGTGTGGGTGGCCTTCTAAGAGACAACCCTGGGAATGGACAGACCTTTGGAAATGTCAATGTGGCTTATGAAGTGGAAAGCCACTTGAACATGTGACATGTTTTGATGACTGGCCCTTTAAGAGGCAGACCCTAGATGTGGACAAACCCTTGAAGAGGTGACACATTTAGGGAATTATGTCCTTTAAGAGGTTGACCAGGGTTGTGTACAAACCCTCGAAACAACAGCATTTTAAGTGTACTGGCCCTTTAAGAGGTGGACCTGGGAAGCTTACGGACCGTTAAAATTGGCAATACTTTAAGGTGACTGGCCTATGAAGAGGATGACCATGGAAGTGGACAGTCCTTAAAGATGCATTATTGTGTGTGGGTGGCCTTCTAAGAGACAACCCTGGGAATGGACAGACCTTTGGAAATGTCAATGTGGCTTATGAAGTGGAAAGCCACTTGAACATGTGACATGTTTTGCGGACTGGCCCTTTAAGAGGCAGACCCTAGAAGTGGACAAACCCTTGAAGAGGTGACAAATTTAGGGAATTATGTCCTTTAAGAGGTTGACCAGGGTTGTGTACAAACCCTCGAAACAACAGCATTTTAAGTGTACTGGCCCTTTAAGAGGTGGACCTGGGAAGCTTACGGACCTTTAAATTTGGCAATACTTTAAGGTGACTGGCCTATGAAGAGGATGACCATGGAAGTGGACAGTCCTTAAAGATGCATTATTGTGTGTGGGTGGCCTTCTAAGAGACAACCCTGGGAATGGACAGACCTTTGGAAATGTCAATGTGGCTTATGAAGTGGAAAGCCACTTGAACATGTGACATGTTTTGATGACTGGCCCTTTAAGAGGCAGACCCTAGATGTGGACAAACCCTTGAAGAGGTGACAAATTTAGGGAATTATGTCCTTTAAGAGGTTGACCAGGGTTGTGTACAAACCCTTGAAACAACAGCATTTTAAGTGTACTGGCCCTTTAAGAGGTGGACCTGGGAAGCTTACGGACCTTTAAAATTGGCAATACTTTAAGGTGACTGGCCTATGAAGAGGATGACCATGGAAGTGGACAGTCCTTAAAGATGCATTATTGTGTGTGGGTGGCCTTCTAAGAGACAACCCTGGGAATGGACAGACCTTTGGAAATGTCAATGTGGCTTATGAAGTGGAAAGCCACTTGAACATGTGACATGTTTTGCGGACTGGCCCTTTAAGAGGCAGACCCTAGAAGTGGACAAACCCTTGAAGAGGTGACAAATTTAGGGAATTATGTCCTTTAAGAGGTTGACCAGGGTTGTGTACAAACCCTCGAAACAACAGCATTTTAAGTGTACTGGCCCTTTAAGAGGTGGACCTGGGAAGCTTACGGACCTTTAAAATTGGTAATACTTTAAGGTGACTGGCCTATGAAGAGGATGACCATGGAAGTGGACAGTCCTTAAAGATGCATTATTGTGTGTGGGTGGCCTTCTAAGAGACAACCCTGGGAATGGACAGACCTTTGGAAATGTCAATGTGGCTTATGAAGTGGAAAGCCACTTGAACATGTGACATGTTTTGCGGACTGGCCCTTTAAGAGGCAGACCCTAGAAGTGGACAAACCCTTGAAGAGGTGACAAATTTAGGGAATTATGTCCTTTAAGAGGTTGACCAGGGTTGTGTACAAACCCTCGAAATAACAGCATTTTAAGTGTACTGGCCCTTTAAGAGGTGGACCTGGGAAACTTACGGACCTTTAAAATTGGCAATACTTTAAGGTGACTGGCCTATGAAGAGGATGACCATGGAAGTGGACAGTCCTTAAAGATGCATTATTGTGTGTGGGTGGCCTTCTAAGAGACAACCCTGGGAATTGACAGACCTTTGGAAATGTCAATGTGGCTTATGAAGTGGAAAGCCACTTGAACATGTGACATGTTTTGTGGACTGGCCCTTTAAGAGGCAGACCCTAGAAGTGGACAAACCCTTGAAGAGGTGACAAATTTAGGGAATTATGTCCTTTAAGAGGTTGACCAGGGTTGTGTACAAACCCTCGAAACAACAGCATTTTAAGTGTACTGGCCCTTTAAGAGGTGGACCTGGGAAGCTTACGGACCTTTAAAATTGGCAATACTTTAAGGTGACTGGCCTATGAAGAGGATGACCATGGAAGTGGACAGTCCTTAAAGATGCATTATTGTGTGTGGGTGGCCTTCTAAGAGACAACCCTGGGAATGGACAGACCTTTGGAAATGTCAATGTGGCTTATGAAGTGAAAAATCCACTTGAACATGTGACATGTTTTGATGACTGGCCCTTTAAGAGGCAGACCCTAGATGTGGACAAACCCTTGAAGAGGTGACACATTTAGGGAATTATGTCCTTTAAGAGGTTGACCAGGGTTGTGTACAAACCCTCGAAACAACAGCATTTTAAGTGTACTGGCCCTTTAAGAGGTGGACCTGGGAAGCTTACGGACCGTTAAAATTGGCAATACTTTAAGGTGACTGGCCTATGAAGAGGATGACCATGGAAGTGGACAGTCCTTAAAGATGCATTATTGTGTGTGGGTGGCCTTCTAAGAGACAACCCTGGGAATGGACAGACCTTTGGAAATGTCAATGTGGCTTATGAAGTGGAAAGCCACTTGAACATGTGACATGTTTTGCGGACTGGCCCTTTAAGAGGCAGACCCTAGAAGTGGACAAACCCTTGAAGAGGTGACAGATTTAGGGAATTATGTCCTTTAAGAGGTTGACCAGGGTTGTGTACAAACCCTCGAAACAACAGCATTTTAAGTGTACTGGCCCTTTAAGAGGTGGACCTGGGAAGCTTACGGACCTTTAAAATTGGCAATACTTTAAGGTGACTGGCCTATGAAGAGGATGACCATGGAAGTGGACAGTCCTTAAAGATGCATTATTGTGTGTGGGTGGCCTTCTAAGAGACAACCCTGGGAATGGACAGACCTTTGGAAATGTCAATGTGGCTTATGAAGTGAAAAATCCACTTGAACATGTGACATGTTTTGATGACTGGCCCTTTAAGAGGCAGACCCTAGAAGTGGACAAACCCTTGAAGAGGTGACACATTTAGGGAATTATGTCCTTTAAGAGGTTGACCAGGGTTGTGTACAAACCCTCGAAACAACAGCATTTTAAGTGTACTGGCCCTTTAAGAGGTGGACCTGGGAAGCTTACGGACCGTTAAAATTGGCAATACTTTAAGGTGACTGGCCTATGAAGAGGATGACCATGGAAGTGGACAGTCCTTAAAGATGCATTATTGTGTGTGGGTGGCCTTCTAAGAGACAACCCTGGGAATGGACAGACCTTTGGAAATGTCAATGTGGCTTATGAAGTGGAAAGCCACTTGAACATGTGACATGTTTTGCGGACTGGCCCTTTAAGAGGCAGACCCTAGAAGTGGACAAACCCTTGAAGAGGTGACAAATTTAGGGAATTATGTCCTTTAAGAGGTTGACCAGGGTTGTGTACAAACCCTCAAAACAACAGCATTTTAAGTGTACTGGCCCTTTAAGAGGTGGACCTGGGAAGCTTACGGACCTTTAAATTTGGCAATACTTTAAGGTGACTGGCCTATGAAGAGGATGACCATGGAAGTGGACAGTCCTTAAAGATGCATTATTGTGTGTGGGTGGCCTTCTAAGAGACAACCCTGGGAATGGACAGACCTTTGGAAATGTCAATGTGGCTTATGAAGTGGAAAGCCACTTGAACATGTGACATGTTTTGATGACTGGCCCTTTAAGAGGCAGACCCTAGATGTGGACAAACCCTTGAAGAGGTGACACATTTAGGGAATTATGTCCTTTAAGAGGTTGACCAGGGTTGTGTACAAACCCTCGAAACAACAGCATTTTAAGTGTACTGGCCCTTTAAGAGGTGGACCTGGGAAGCTTACGGACCGTTAAAATTGGCAATACTTTAAGGTGACTGGCCTATGAAGAGGATGACCATGGAAGTGGACAGTCCTTAAAGATGCATTATTGTGTGTGGGTGGCCTTCTAAGAGACAACCCTGGGAATGGACAGACCTTTGGAAATGTCAATGTGGCTTATGAAGTGGAAAGCCACTTGAACATGTGACATGTTTTGCGGACTGGCCCTTTAAGAGGCAGACCCTAGAAGTGGACAAACCCTTGAAGAGGTGACAAATTTAGGGAATTATGTCCTTTAAGAGGTTGACCAGGGTTGTGTACAAACCCTCAAAACAACAGCATTTTAAGTGTACTGGCCCTTTAAGAGGTGGACCTGGGAAGCTTACGGACCTTTAAATTTGGCAATACTTTAAGGTGACTGGCCTATGAAGAGGATGACCATGGAAGTGGACAGTCCTTAAAGATGCATTATTGTGTGTGGGTGGCCTTCTAAGAGACAACCCTGGGAATGGACAGACCTTTGGAAATGTCAATGTGGCTTATGAAGTGGAAAGCCACTTGAACATGTGACATGTTTTGATGACTGGCCCTTTAAGAGGCAGACCCTAGATGTGGACAAACCCTTGAAGAGGTGACAAATTTAGGGAATTATGTCCTTTAAGAGGTTGACCAGGGTTGTGTACAAACCCTTGAAACAACAGCATTTTAAGTGTACTGGCCCTTTAAGAGGTGGACCTGGGAAGCTTACGGACCTTTAAAATTGGCAATACTTTAAGGTGACTGGCCTATGAAGAGGATGACCATGGAAGTGGACAGTCCTTAAAGATGCATTATTGTGTGTGGGTGGCCTTCTAAGAGACAACCCTGGGAATGGACAGACCTTTGGAAATGTCAATGTGGCTTATGAAGTGGAAAGCCACTTGAACATGTGACATGTTTTGCGGACTGGCCCTTTAAGAGGCAGACCCTAGAAGTGGACAAACCCTTGAAGAGGTGACAAATTTAGGGAATTATGTCCTTTAAGAGGTTGACCAGGGTTGTGTACAAACCCTCGAAACAACAGCATTTTAAGTGTACTGGCCCTTTAAGAGGTGGACCTGGGAAGCTTACGGACCTTTAAAATTGGTAATACTTTAAGGTGACTGGCCTATGAAGAGGATGACCATGGAAGTGGACAGTCCTTAAAGATGCATTATTGTGTGTGGGTGGCCTTCTAAGAGACAACCCTGGGAATGGACAGACCTTTGGAAATGTCAATGTGGCTTATGAAGTGGAAAGCCACTTGAACATGTGACATGTTTTGCGGACTGGCCCTTTAAGAGGCAGACCCTAGAAGTGGACAAACCCTTGAAGAGGTGACAAATTTAGGGAATTATGTCCTTTAAGAGGTTGACCAGGGTTGTGTACAAACCCTCGAAATAACAGCATTTTAAGTGTACTGGCCCTTTAAGAGGTGGACCTGGGAAACTTACGGACCTTTAAAATTGGCAATACTTTAAGGTGACTGGCCTATGAAGAGGATGACCATGGAAGTGGACAGTCCTTAAAGATGCATTATTGTGTGTGGGTGGCCTTCTAAGAGACAACCCTGGGAATTGACAGACCTTTGGAAATGTCAATGTGGCTTATGAAGTGGAAAGCCACTTGAACATGTGACATGTTTTGTGGACTGGCCCTTTAAGAGGCAGACCCTAGAAGTGGACAAACCCTTGAAGAGGTGACAAATTTAGGGAATTATGTCCTTTAAGAGGTTGACCAGGGTTGTGTACAAACCCTCGAAACAACAGCATTTTAAGTGTACTGGCCCTTTAAGAGGTGGACCTGGGAAGCTTACGGACCTTTAAAATTGGCAATACTTTAAGGTGACTGGCCTATGAAGAGGATGACCATGGAAGTGGACAGTCCTTAAAGATGCATTATTGTGTGTGGGTGGCCTTCTAAGAGACAACCCTGGGAATGGACAGACCTTTGGAAATGTCAATGTGGCTTATGAAGTGAAAAATCCACTTGAACATGTGACATGTTTTGATGACTGGCCCTTTAAGAGGCAGACCCTAGATGTGGACAAACCCTTGAAGAGGTGACACATTTAGGGAATTATGTCCTTTAAGAGGTTGACCAGGGTTGTGTACAAACCCTCGAAACAACAGCATTTTAAGTGTACTGGCCCTTTAAGAGGTGGACCTGGGAAGCTTACGGACCGTTAAAATTGGCAATACTTTAAGGTGACTGGCCTATGAAGAGGATGACCATGGAAGTGGACAGTCCTTAAAGATGCATTATTGTGTGTGGGTGGCCTTCTAAGAGACAACCCTGGGAATGGACAGACCTTTGGAAATGTCAATGTGGCTTATGAAGTGGAAAGCCACTTGAACATGTGACATGTTTTGCGGACTGGCCCTTTAAGAGGCAGACCCTAGAAGTGGACAAACCCTTGAAGAGGTGACAGATTTAGGGAATTATGTCCTTTAAGAGGTTGACCAGGGTTGTGTACAAACCCTCGAAACAACAGCATTTTAAGTGTACTGGCCCTTTAAGAGGTGGACCTGGGAAGCTTACGGACCTTTAAAATTGGCAATACTTTAAGGTGACTGGCCTATGAAGAGGATGACCATGGAAGTGGACAGTCCTTAAAGATGCATTATTGTGTGTGGGTGGCCTTCTAAGAGACAACCCTGGGAATGGACAGACCTTTGGAAATGTCAATGTGGCTTATGAAGTGAAAAATCCACTTGAACATGTGACATGTTTTGATGACTGGCCCTTTAAGAGGCAGACCCTAGAAGTGGACAAACCCTTGAAGAGGTGACACATTTAGGGAATTATGTCCTTTAAGAGGTTGACCAGGGTTGTGTACAAACCCTCGAAACAACAGCATTTTAAGTGTACTGGCCCTTTAAGAGGTGGACCTGGGAAGCTTACGGACCGTTAAAATTGGCAATACTTTAAGGTGACTGGCCTATGAAGAGGATGACCATGGAAGTGGACAGTCCTTAAAGATGCATTATTGTGTGTGGGTGGCCTTCTAAGAGACAACCCTGGGAATGGACAGACCTTTGGAAATGTCAATGTGGCTTATGAAGTGGAAAGCCACTTGAACATGTGACATGTTTTGCGGACTGGCCCTTTAAGAGGCAGACCCTAGAAGTGGACAAACCCTTGAAGAGGTGACAAATTTAGGGAATTATGTCCTTTAAGAGGTTGACCAGGGTTGTGTACAAACCCTCAAAACAACAGCATTTTAAGTGTACTGGCCCTTTAAGAGGTGGACCTGGGAAGCTTACGGACCTTTAAATTTGGCAATACTTTAAGGTGACTGGCCTATGAAGAGGATGACCATGGAAGTGGACAGTCCTTAAAGATGCATTATTGTGTGTGGGTGGCCTTCTAAGAGACAACCCTGGGAATGGACAGACCTTTGGAAATGTCAATGTGGCTTATGAAGTGGAAAGCCACTTGAACATGTGACATGTTTTGATGACTGGCCCTTTAAGAGGCAGACCCTAGATGTGGACAAACCCTTGAAGAGGTGACACATTTAGGGAATTATGTCCTTTAAGAGGTTGACCAGGGTTGTGTACAAACCCTCGAAACAACAGCATTTTAAGTGTACTGGCCCTTTAAGAGGTGGACCTGGGAAGCTTACGGACCGTTAAAATTGGCAATACTTTAAGGTGACTGGCCTATGAAGAGGATGACCATGGAAGTGGACAGTCCTTAAAGATGCATTATTGTGTGTGGGTGGCCTTCTAAGAGACAACCCTGGGAATGGACAGACCTTTGGAAATGTCAATGTGGCTTATGAAGTGGAAAGCCACTTGAACATGTGACATGTTTTGCGGACTGGCCCTTTAAGAGGCAGACCCTAGAAGTGGACAAACCCTTGAAGAGGTGACAAATTTAGGGAATTATGTCCTTTAAGAGGTTGACCAGGGTTGTGTACAAACCCTCAAAACAACAGCATTTTAAGTGTACTGGCCCTTTAAGAGGTGGACCTGGGAAGCTTACGGACCTTTAAATTTGGCAATACTTTAAGGTGACTGGCCTATGAAGAGGATGACCATGGAAGTGGACAGTCCTTAAAGATGCATTATTGTGTGTGGGTGGCCTTCTAAGAGACAACCCTGGGAATGGACAGACCTTTGGAAATGTCAATGTGGCTTATGAAGTGGAAAGCCACTTGAACATGTGACATGTTTTGATGACTGGCCCTTTAAGAGGCAGACCCTAGATGTGGACAAACCCTTGAAGAGGTGACAAATTTAGGGAATTATGTCCTTTAAGAGGTTGACCAGGGTTGTGTACAAACCCTTGAAACAACAGCATTTTAAGTGTACTGGCCCTTTAAGAGGTGGACCTGGGAAGCTTACGGACCTTTAAAATTGGCAATACTTTAAGGTGACTGGCCTATGAAGAGGATGACCATGGAAGTGGACAGTCCTTAAAGATGCATTATTGTGTGTGGGTGGCCTTCTAAGAGACAACCCTGGGAATGGACAGACCTTTGGAAATGTCAGTGTGGCTTATGAAGTGGAAAGCCACTTGAACATGTGACATGCTTTGTGGACTGGCCCTTTAAGAGGGAGACCCTAGAAGTGGACAAACCCTTGAAGAGGTGACAAATTTAGGGAATTATGTCCTTTAAGAGGTTGACCAGGGTTGTGTACAAACCCTCGAAACAACAGCATTTTAAGTGTACTGGCCCTTTAAGAGGTGGACCTGGGAAGCTTACGGACCGTTAAAATTGGCAATACTTTAAGGTGACTGGCCTATGAAGAGGATGACCATGGAAGTGGACAGTCCTTAAAGATGCATTATTGTGTGTGGGTGGCCTTCTAAGAGACAACCCTGGGAATGGACAGACCTTTGGAAATGTCAATGTGGCTTATGAAGTGGAAAGCCACTTGAACATGTGACATGTTTTGCGGACTGGCCCTTTAAGAGGCAGACCCTAGAAGTGGACAAACCCTTGAAGAGGTGACAAATTTAGGGAATTATGTCCTTTAAGAGGTTGACCAGGGTTGTGTACAAACCCTCAAAACAACAGCATTTTAAGTGTACTGGCCCTTTAAGAGGTGGACCTGGGAAGCTTACGGACCTTTAAATTTGGCAATACTTTAAGGTGACTGGCCTATGAAGAGGATGACCATGGAAGTGGACAGTCCTTAAAGATGCATTATTGTGTGTGGGTGGCCTTCTAAGAGACAACCCTGGGAATGGACAGACCTTTGGAAATGTCAATGTGGCTTATGAAGTGGAAAGCCACTTGAACATGTGACATGTTTTGATGACTGGCCCTTTAAGAGGCAGACCCTAGATGTGGACAAACCCTTGAAGAGGTGACACATTTAGGGAATTATGTCCTTTAAGAGGTTGACCAGGGTTGTGTACAAACCCTCGAAACAACAGCATTTTAAGTGTACTGGCCCTTTAAGAGGTGGACCTGGGAAGCTTACGGACCGTTAAAATTGGCAATACTTTAAGGTGACTGGCCTATGAAGAGGATGACCATGGAAGTGGACAGTCCTTAAAGATGCATTATTGTGTGTGGGTGGCCTTCTAAGAGACAACCCTGGGAATGGACAGACCTTTGGAAATGTCAATGTGGCTTATGAAGTGGAAAGCCACTTGAACATGTGACATGTTTTGCGGACTGGCCCTTTAAGAGGCAGACCCTAGAAGTGGACAAACCCTTGAAGAGGTGACAAATTTAGGGAATTATGTCCTTTAAGAGGTTGACCAGGGTTGTGTACAAACCCTCAAAACAACAGCATTTTAAGTGTACTGGCCCTTTAAGAGGTGGACCTGGGAAGCTTACGGACCTTTAAATTTGGCAATACTTTAAGGTGACTGGCCTATGAAGAGGATGACCATGGAAGTGGACAGTCCTTAAAGATGCATTATTGTGTGTGGGTGGCCTTCTAAGAGACAACCCTGGGAATGGACAGACCTTTGGAAATGTCAATGTGGCTTATGAAGTGGAAAGCCACTTGAACATGTGACATGTTTTGATGACTGGCCCTTTAAGAGGCAGACCCTAGATGTGGACAAACCCTTGAAGAGGTGACAAATTTAGGGAATTATGTCCTTTAAGAGGTTGACCAGGGTTGTGTACAAACCCTTGAAACAACAGCATTTTAAGTGTACTGGCCCTTTAAGAGGTGGACCTGGGAAGCTTACGGACCTTTAAAATTGGCAATACTTTAAGGTGACTGGCCTATGAAGAGGATGACCATGGAAGTGGACAGTCCTTAAAGATGCATTATTGTGTGTGGGTGGCCTTCTAAGAGACAACCCTGGGAATGGACAGACCTTTGGAAATGTCAATGTGGCTTATGAAGTGGAAAGCCACTTGAACATGTGACATGCTTTGTGGACTGGCCCTTTAAGAGGGAGACCCTAGAAGTGGACAAACCCTTGAAGAGGTGACAAATTTAGGGAATTATGTCCTTTAAGAGGTTGACCAGGGTTGTGTACAAACCCTCGAAACAACAGCATTTTAAGTGTACTGGCCCTTTAAGAGGTGGACCTGGGAAGCTTACGGACCGTTAAAATTGGCAATACTTTAAGGTGACTGGCCTATGAAGAGGATGACCATGGAAGTGGACAGTCCTTAAAGATGCATTATTGTGTGTGGGTGGCCTTCTAAGAGACAACCCTGGGAATTGACAGACCTTTGGAAATGTCAATGTGGCTTATGAAGTGGAAAGCCACTTGAACATGTGACATGTTTTGTGGACTGGCCCTTTAAGAGGCAGACCCTAGAAGTGGACAAACCCTTGAAGAGGTGACAAATTTAGGGAATTATGTCCTTTAAGAGGTTGACCAGGGTTGTGTACAAACCCTCGAAACAACAGCATTTTAAGTGTACTGGCCCTTTAAGAGGTGGACCTGGGAAGCTTACGGACCTTTAAAATTGGCAATACTTTAAGGTGACTGGCCTATGAAGAGGATGACCATGGAAGTGGACAGTCCTTAAAGATGCATTATTGTGTGTGGGTGGCCTTCTAAGAGACAACCCTGGGAATGGACAGACCTTTGGAAATGTCAATGTGGCTTATGAAGTGAAAAATCCACTTGAACATGTGACATGTTTTGATGACTGGCCCTTTAAGAGGCAGACCCTAGATGTGGACAAACCCTTGAAGAGGTGACACATTTAGGGAATTATGTCCTTTAAGAGGTTGACCAGGGTTGTGTACAAACCCTCGAAACAACAGCATTTTAAGTGTACTGGCCCTTTAAGAGGTGGACCTGGGAAGCTTACGGACCGTTAAAATTGGCAATACTTTAAGGTGACTGGCCTATGAAGAGGATGACCATGGAAGTGGACAGTCCTTAAAGATGCATTATTGTGTGTGGGTGGCCTTCTAAGAGACAACCCTGGGAATGGACAGACCTTTGGAAATGTCAATGTGGCTTATGAAGTGGAAAGCCACTTGAACATGTGACATGTTTTGCGGACTGGCCCTTTAAGAGGCAGACCCTAGAAGTGGACAAACCCTTGAAGAGGTGACAGATTTAGGGAATTATGTCCTTTAAGAGGTTGACCAGGGTTGTGTACAAACCCTCGAAACAACAGCATTTTAAGTGTACTGGCCCTTTAAGAGGTGGACCTGGGAAGCTTACGGACCTTTAAAATTGGCAATACTTTAAGGTGACTGGCCTATGAAGAGGATGACCATGGAAGTGGACAGTCCTTAAAGATGCATTATTGTGTGTGGGTGGCCTTCTAAGAGACAACCCTGGGAATGGACAGACCTTTGGAAATGTCAATGTGGCTTATGAAGTGAAAAATCCACTTGAACATGTGACATGTTTTGATGACTGGCCCTTTAAGAGGCAGACCCTAGAAGTGGACAAACCCTTGAAGAGGTGACACATTTAGGGAATTATGTCCTTTAAGAGGTTGACCAGGGTTGTGTACAAACCCTCGAAACAACAGCATTTTAAGTGTACTGGCCCTTTAAGAGGTGGACCTGGGAAGCTTACGGACCGTTAAAATTGGCAATACTTTAAGGTGACTGGCCTATGAAGAGGATGACCATGGAAGTGGACAGTCCTTAAAGATGCATTATTGTGTGTGGGTGGCCTTCTAAGAGACAACCCTGGGAATGGACAGACCTTTGGAAATGTCAATGTGGCTTATGAAGTGGAAAGCCACTTGAACATGTGACATGTTTTGCGGACTGGCCCTTTAAGAGGCAGACCCTAGAAGTGGACAAACCCTTGAAGAGGTGACAAATTTAGGGAATTATGTCCTTTAAGAGGTTGACCAGGGTTGTGTACAAACCCTCAAAACAACAGCATTTTAAGTGTACTGGCCCTTTAAGAGGTGGACCTGGGAAGCTTACGGACCTTTAAATTTGGCAATACTTTAAGGTGACTGGCCTATGAAGAGGATGACCATGGAAGTGGACAGTCCTTAAAGATGCATTATTGTGTGTGGGTGGCCTTCTAAGAGACAACCCTGGGAATGGACAGACCTTTGGAAATGTCAATGTGGCTTATGAAGTGGAAAGCCACTTGAACATGTGACATGTTTTGATGACTGGCCCTTTAAGAGGCAGACCCTAGATGTGGACAAACCCTTGAAGAGGTGACACATTTAGGGAATTATGTCCTTTAAGAGGTTGACCAGGGTTGTGTACAAACCCTCGAAACAACAGCATTTTAAGTGTACTGGCCCTTTAAGAGGTGGACCTGGGAAGCTTACGGACCGTTAAAATTGGCAATACTTTAAGGTGACTGGCCTATGAAGAGGATGACCATGGAAGTGGACAGTCCTTAAAGATGCATTATTGTGTGTGGGTGGCCTTCTAAGAGACAACCCTGGGAATGGACAGACCTTTGGAAATGTCAATGTGGCTTATGAAGTGGAAAGCCACTTGAACATGTGACATGTTTTGCGGACTGGCCCTTTAAGAGGCAGACCCTAGAAGTGGACAAACCCTTGAAGAGGTGACAAATTTAGGGAATTATGTCCTTTAAGAGGTTGACCAGGGTTGTGTACAAACCCTCAAAACAACAGCATTTTAAGTGTACTGGCCCTTTAAGAGGTGGACCTGGGAAGCTTACGGACCTTTAAATTTGGCAATACTTTAAGGTGACTGGCCTATGAAGAGGATGACCATGGAAGTGGACAGTCCTTAAAGATGCATTATTGTGTGTGGGTGGCCTT
Source organism: Eleutherodactylus coqui (assembly GCF_035609145.1). Lineage (NCBI taxonomy): Eukaryota > Metazoa > Chordata > Amphibia > Anura > Eleutherodactylidae > Eleutherodactylus > Eleutherodactylus coqui. Next base: position 224,935 of record NW_027101958.1, on the reverse strand, counting down.
CTAAGAGACAACCCTGGGAATGGACAGACCTTTGGAAATGTCAATGTGGCTTATGAAGTGGAAAGCCACTTGAACATGTGACATGTTTTGATGACTGGCCCTTTAAGAGGCAGACCCTAGATGTGGACAAACCCTTGAAGAGGTGACAAATTTAGGGAATTATGTCCTTTAAGAGGTTGACCAGGGTTGTGTACAAACCCTTGAAACAACAGCATTTTAAGTGTACTGGCCCTTTAAGAGGTGGACCTGGGAAGCTTACGGACCTTTAAAATTGGCAATACTTTAAGGTGACTGGCCTATGAAGAGGATGACCATGGAAGTGGACAGTCCTTAAAGATGCATTATTGTGTGTGGGTGGCCTTCTAAGAGACAACCCTGGGAATGGACAGACCTTTGGAAATGTCAGTGTGGCTTATGAAGTGGAAAGCCACTTGAACATGTGACATGCTTTGTGGACTGGCCCTTTAAGAGGGAGACCCTAGAAGTGGACAAACCCTTGAAGAGGTGACAAATTTAGGGAATTATGTCCTTTAAGAGGTTGACCAGGGTTGTGTACAAACCCTCGAAACAACAGCATTTTAAGTGTACTGGCCCTTTAAGAGGTGGACCTGGGAAGCTTACGGACCGTTAAAATTGGCAATACTTTAAGGTGACTGGCCTATGAAGAGGATGACCATGGAAGTGGACAGTCCTTAAAGATGCATTATTGTGTGTGGGTGGCCTTCTAAGAGACAACCCTGGGAATGGACAGACCTTTGGAAATGTCAATGTGGCTTATGAAGTGGAAAGCCACTTGAACATGTGACATGTTTTGCGGACTGGCCCTTTAAGAGGCAGACCCTAGAAGTGGACAAACCCTTGAAGAGGTGACAAATTTAGGGAATTATGTCCTTTAAGAGGTTGACCAGGGTTGTGTACAAACCCTCAAAACAACAGCATTTTAAGTGTACTGGCCCTTTAAGAGGTGGACCTGGGAAGCTTACGGACCTTTAAATTTGGCAATACTTTAAGGTGACTGGCCTATGAAGAGGATGACCATGGAAGTGGACAGTCCTTAAAGATGCATTATTGTGTGTGGGTGGCCTTCTAAGAGACAACCCTGGGAATGGACAGACCTTTGGAAATGTCAATGTGGCTTATGAAGTGGAAAGCCACTTGAACATGTGACATGTTTTGATGACTGGCCCTTTAAGAGGCAGACCCTAGATGTGGACAAACCCTTGAAGAGGTGACACATTTAGGGAATTATGTCCTTTAAGAGGTTGACCAGGGTTGTGTACAAACCCTCGAAACAACAGCATTTTAAGTGTACTGGCCCTTTAAGAGGTGGACCTGGGAAGCTTACAGACCGTTAAAATTGGCAATACTTTAAGGTGACTGGCCTATGAAGAGGATGACCATGGAAGTGGACAGTCCTTAAAGATGCATTATTGTGTGTGGGTGGCCTTCTAAGAGACAACCCTGGGAATGGACAGACCTTTGGAAATGTCAATGTGGCTTATGAAGTGGAAAGCCACTTGAACATGTGACATGTTTTGCGGACTGGCCCTTTAAGAGGCAGACCCTAGAAGTGGACAAACCCTTGAAGAGGTGACAAATTTAGGGAATTATGTCCTTTAAGAGGTTGACCAGGGTTGTGTACAAACCCTCAAAACAACAGCATTTTAAGTGTACTGGCCCTTTAAGAGGTGGACCTGGGAAGCTTACGGACCTTTAAATTTGGCAATACTTTAAGGTGACTGGCCTATGAAGAGGATGACCATGGAAGTGGACAGTCCTTAAAGATGCATTATTGTGTGTGGGTGGCCTTCTAAGAGACAACCCTGGGAATGGACAGACCTTTGGAAATGTCAATGTGGCTTATGAAGTGGAAAGCCACTTGAACATGTGACATGTTTTGATGACTGGCCCTTTAAGAGGCAGACCCTAGATGTGGACAAACCCTTGAAGAGGTGACAAATTTAGGGAATTATGTCCTTTAAGAGGTTGACCAGGGTTGTGTACAAACCCTTGAAACAACAGCATTTTAAGTGTACTGGCCCTTTAAGAGGTGGACCTGGGAAGCTTACGGACCTTTAAAATTGGCAATACTTTAAGGTGACTGGCCTATGAAGAGGATGACCATGGAAGTGGACAGTCCTTAAAGATGCATTATTGTGTGTGGGTGGCCTTCTAAGAGACAACCCTGGGAATGGACAGACCTTTGGAAATGTCAATGTGGCTTATGAAGTGGAAAGCCACTTGAACATGTGACATGCTTTGTGGACTGGCCCTTTAAGAGGGAGACCCTAGAAGTGGACAAACCCTTGAAGAGGTGACAAATTTAGGGAATTATGTCCTTTAAGAGGTTGACCAGGGTTGTGTACAAACCCTCGAAACAACAGCATTTTAAGTGTACTGGCCCTTTAAGAGGTGGACCTGGGAAGCTTACGGACCGTTAAAATTGGCAATACTTTAAGGTGACTGGCCTATGAAGAGGATGACCATGGAAGTGGACAGTCCTTAAAGATGCATTATTGTGTGTGGGTGGCCTTCTAAGAGACAACCCTGGGAATGGACAGACCTTTGGAAATGTCAATGTGGCTTATGAAGTGGAAAGCCACTTGAACATGTGACATGTTTTGCGGACTGGCCCTTTAAGAGGCAGACCCTAGAAGTGGACAAACCCTTGAAGAGGTGACAAATTTAGGGAATTATGTCCTTTAAGAGGTTGACCAGGGTTGTGTACAAACCCTCAAAACAACAGCATTTTAAGTGTACTGGCCCTTTAAGAGGTGGACCTGGGAAGCTTACGGACCTTTAAAATTGGCAATACTTTAAGGTGACTGGCCTATGAAGAGGATGACCATGGAAGTGGACAGTCCTTAAAGATGCATTATTGTGTGTGGGTGGCCTTCTAAGAGACAACCCTGGGAATGGACAGACCTTTGGAAATGTCAATGTGGCTTATGAAGTGGAAATCCACTTGAACATGTGACATGTTTTGATGACTGGCCCTTTAAGAGGCAGACCCTAGATGTGGACAAACCCTTGAAGAGGTGACAAATTTAGGGAATTATGTCCTTTAAGAGGTTGACCAGGGTTGTGTACAAACCCTTGAAACAACAGCATTTTAAGTGTACTGGCCCTTTAAGAGGTGGACCTGGGAAGCTTACGGACCTTTAAAATTGGCAATACTTTAAGGTGACTGGCCTATGAAGAGGATGACCATGGAAGTGGACAGTCCTTAAAGATGCATTATTGTGTGTGGGTGGCCTTCTAAGAGACAACCCTGGGAATGGACAGACCTTTGGAAATGTCAATGTGGCTTATGAAGTGGAAAGCCACTTGAACATGTGACATGTTTTGTGGACTGGCCCTTTAAGAGGCAGACCCTAGAAGTGGACAAACCCTTGAAGAGGTGACAAATTTAGGGAATTATGTCCTTTAAGAGGTTGACCAGGGTTGTGTACAAACCCTCGAAACAACAGCATTTTAAGTGTACTGGCCCTTTAAGAGGTGGACCTGGGAAGCTTACGGACCTTTAAAATTGGCAATACTTTAAGGTGACTGGCCTATGAAGAGGATGACCATGGAAGTGGACAGTCCTTAAAGATGCATTATTGTGTGTGGGTGGCCTTCTAAGAGACAACCCTGGGAATGGACAGACCTTTGGAAATGTCAATGTGGCTTATGAAGTGGAAAGCCACTTGAACATGTGACATGTTTTGTGGACTGGCCCTTTAAGAGGCAGACCCTAGAAGTGGACAAACCCTTGAAGAGGTGACAAATTTAGGGAATTATGTCCTTTAAGAGGTTGACCAGGGTTGTGTACAAACCCTCGAAACAACAGCATTTTAAGTGTACTGGCCCTTTAAGAGGTGGACCTGGGAAGCTTACGGACCTTTAAAATTGGCAATACTTTAAGGTGACTGGCCTATGAAGAGGATGACCATGGAAGTGGACAGTCCTTAAAGATGCATTATTGTGTGTGGGTGGCCTTCTAAGAGACAACCCTGGGAATGGACAGACCTTTGGAAATGTCAATGTGGCTTATGAAGTGGAAAGCCACTTGAACATGTGACATGTTTTGATGACTGGCCCTTTAAGAGGCAGACCCTAGATGTGGACAAACCCTTGAAGAGGTGACAAATTTAGGGAATTATGTCCTTTAAGAGGTTGACCAGGGTTGTGTACAAACCCTTGAAACAACAGCATTTTAAGTGTACTGGCCCTTTAAGAGGTGGACCTGGGAAGCTTACGGACCTTTAAAATTGGCAATACTTTAAGGTGACTGGCCTATGAAGAGGATGACCATGGAAGTGGACAGTCCTTAAAGATGCATTATTGTGTGTGGGTGGCCTTCTAAGAGACAACCCTGGGAATGGACAGACCTTTGGAAATGTCAATGTGGCTTATGAAGTGGAAAGCCACTTGAACATGTGACATGCTTTGTGGACTGGCCCTTTAAGAGGGAGACCCTAGAAGTGGACAAACCCTTGAAGAGGTGACAAATTTAGGGAATTATGTCCTTTAAGAGGTTGACCAGGGTTGTGTACAAACCCTCGAAACAACAGCATTTTAAGTGTACTGGCCCTTTAAGAGGTGGACCTGGGAAGCTTACGGACCGTTAAAATTGGCAATACTTTAAGGTGACTGGCCTATGAAGAGGATGACCATGGAAGTGGACAGTCCTTAAAGATGCATTATTGTGTGTGGGTGGCCTTCTAAGAGACAACCCTGGGAATTGACAGACCTTTGGAAATGTCAATGTGGCTTATGAAGTGGAAAGCCACTTGAACATGTGACATGTTTTGTGGACTGGCCCTTTAAGAGGCAGACCCTAGAAGTGGACAAACCCTTGAAGAGGTGACAAATTTAGGGAATTATGTCCTTTAAGAGGTTGACCAGGGTTGTGTACAAACCCTCGAAACAACAGCATTTTAAGTGTACTGGCCCTTTAAGAGGTGGACCTGGGAAGCTTACGGACCTTTAAAATTGGCAATACTTTAAGGTGACTGGCCTATGAAGAGGATGACCATGGAAGTGGACAGTCCTTAAAGATGCATTATTGTGTGTGGGTGGCCTTCTAAGAGACAACCCTGGGAATGGACAGACCTTTGGAAATGTCAATGTGGCTTATGAAGTGAAAAATCCACTTGAACATGTGACATGTTTTGATGACTGGCCCTTTAAGAGGCAGACCCTAGATGTGGACAAACCCTTGAAGAGGTGACACATTTAGGGAATTATGTCCTTTAAGAGGTTGACCAGGGTTGTGTACAAACCCTCGAAACAACAGCATTTTAAGTGTACTGGCCCTTTAAGAGGTGGACCTGGGAAGCTTACGGACCGTTAAAATTGGCAATACTTTAAGGTGACTGGCCTATGAAGAGGATGACCATGGAAGTGGACAGTCCTTAAAGATGCATTATTGTGTGTGGGTGGCCTTCTAAGAGACAACCCTGGGAATGGACAGACCTTTGGAAATGTCAATGTGGCTTATGAAGTGGAAAGCCACTTGAACATGTGACATGTTTTGCGGACTGGCCCTTTAAGAGGCAGACCCTAGAAGTGGACAAACCCTTGAAGAGGTGACAGATTTAGGGAATTATGTCCTTTAAGAGGTTGACCAGGGTTGTGTACAAACCCTCGAAACAACAGCATTTTAAGTGTACTGGCCCTTTAAGAGGTGGACCTGGGAAGCTTACGGACCTTTAAAATTGGCAATACTTTAAGGTGACTGGCCTATGAAGAGGATGACCATGGAAGTGGACAGTCCTTAAAGATGCATTATTGTGTGTGGGTGGCCTTCTAAGAGACAACCCTGGGAATGGACAGACCTTTGGAAATGTCAATGTGGCTTATGAAGTGAAAAATCCACTTGAACATGTGACATGTTTTGATGACTGGCCCTTTAAGAGGCAGACCCTAGAAGTGGACAAACCCTTGAAGAGGTGACACATTTAGGGAATTATGTCCTTTAAGAGGTTGACCAGGGTTGTGTACAAACCCTCGAAACAACAGCATTTTAAGTGTACTGGCCCTTTAAGAGGTGGACCTGGGAAGCTTACGGACCGTTAAAATTGGCAATACTTTAAGGTGACTGGCCTATGAAGAGGATGACCATGGAAGTGGACAGTCCTTAAAGATGCATTATTGTGTGTGGGTGGCCTTCTAAGAGACAACCCTGGGAATGGACAGACCTTTGGAAATGTCAATGTGGCTTATGAAGTGGAAAGCCACTTGAACATGTGACATGTTTTGCGGACTGGCCCTTTAAGAGGCAGACCCTAGAAGTGGACAAACCCTTGAAGAGGTGACAAATTTAGGGAATTATGTCCTTTAAGAGGTTGACCAGGGTTGTGTACAAACCCTCAAAACAACAGCATTTTAAGTGTACTGGCCCTTTAAGAGGTGGACCTGGGAAGCTTACGGACCTTTAAATTTGGCAATACTTTAAGGTGACTGGCCTATGAAGAGGATGACCATGGAAGTGGACAGTCCTTAAAGATGCATTATTGTGTGTGGGTGGCCTTCTAAGAGACAACCCTGGGAATGGACAGACCTTTGGAAATGTCAATGTGGCTTATGAAGTGGAAAGCCACTTGAACATGTGACATGTTTTGATGACTGGCCCTTTAAGAGGCAGACCCTAGATGTGGACAAACCCTTGAAGAGGTGACACATTTAGGGAATTATGTCCTTTAAGAGGTTGACCAGGGTTGTGTACAAACCCTCGAAACAACAGCATTTTAAGTGTACTGGCCCTTTAAGAGGTGGACCTGGGAAGCTTACGGACCGTTAAAATTGGCAATACTTTAAGGTGACTGGCCTATGAAGAGGATGACCATGGAAGTGGACAGTCCTTAAAGATGCATTATTGTGTGTGGGTGGCCTTCTAAGAGACAACCCTGGGAATGGACAGACCTTTGGAAATGTCAATGTGGCTTATGAAGTGGAAAGCCACTTGAACATGTGACATGTTTTGCGGACTGGCCCTTTAAGAGGCAGACCCTAGAAGTGGACAAACCCTTGAAGAGGTGACAAATTTAGGGAATTATGTCCTTTAAGAGGTTGACCAGGGTTGTGTACAAACCCTCAAAACAACAGCATTTTAAGTGTACTGGCCCTTTAAGAGGTGGACCTGGGAAGCTTACGGACCTTTAAATTTGGCAATACTTTAAGGTGACTGGCCTATGAAGAGGATGACCATGGAAGTGGACAGTCCTTAAAGATGCATTATTGTGTGTGGGTGGCCTTCTAAGAGACAACCCTGGGAATGGACAGACCTTTGGAAATGTCAATGTGGCTTATGAAGTGGAAAGCCACTTGAACATGTGACATGTTTTGATGACTGGCCCTTTAAGAGGCAGACCCTAGATGTGGACAAACCCTTGAAGAGGTGACAAATTTAGGGAATTATGTCCTTTAAGAGGTTGACCAGGGTTGTGTACAAACCCTTGAAACAACAGCATTTTAAGTGTACTGGCCCTTTAAGAGGTGGACCTGGGAAGCTTACGGACCTTTAAAATTGGCAATACTTTAAGGTGACTGGCCTATGAAGAGGATGACCATGGAAGTGGACAGTCCTTAAAGATGCATTATTGTGTGTGGGTGGCCTTCTAAGAGACAACCCTGGGAATGGACAGACCTTTGGAAATGTCAGTGTGGCTTATGAAGTGGAAAGCCACTTGAACATGTGACATGCTTTGTGGACTGGCCCTTTAAGAGGGAGACCCTAGAAGTGGACAAACCCTTGAAGAGGTGACAAATTTAGGGAATTATGTCCTTTAAGAGGTTGACCAGGGTTGTGTACAAACCCTCGAAACAACAGCATTTTAAGTGTACTGGCCCTTTAAGAGGTGGACCTGGGAAGCTTACGGACCGTTAAAATTGGCAATACTTTAAGGTGACTGGCCTATGAAGAGGATGACCATGGAAGTGGACAGTCCTTAAAGATGCATTATTGTGTGTGGGTGGCCTTCTAAGAGACAACCCTGGGAATGGACAGACCTTTGGAAATGTCAATGTGGCTTATGAAGTGGAAAGCCACTTGAACATGTGACATGTTTTGCGGACTGGCCCTTTAAGAGGCAGACCCTAGAAGTGGACAAACCCTTGAAGAGGTGACAAATTTAGGGAATTATGTCCTTTAAGAGGTTGACCAGGGTTGTGTACAAACCCTCAAAACAACAGCATTTTAAGTGTACTGGCCCTTTAAGAGGTGGACCTGGGAAGCTTACGGACCTTTAAATTTGGCAATACTTTAAGGTGACTGGCCTATGAAGAGGATGACCATGGAAGTGGACAGTCCTTAAAGATGCATTATTGTGTGTGGGTGGCCTTCTAAGAGACAACCCTGGGAATGGACAGACCTTTGGAAATGTCAATGTGGCTTATGAAGTGGAAAGCCACTTGAACATGTGACATGTTTTGATGACTGGCCCTTTAAGAGGCAGACCCTAGATGTGGACAAACCCTTGAAGAGGTGACACATTTAGGGAATTATGTCCTTTAAGAGGTTGACCAGGGTTGTGTACAAACCCTCGAAACAACAGCATTTTAAGTGTACTGGCCCTTTAAGAGGTGGACCTGGGAAGCTTACAGACCGTTAAAATTGGCAATACTTTAAGGTGACTGGCCTATGAAGAGGATGACCATGGAAGTGGACAGTCCTTAAAGATGCATTATTGTGTGTGGGTGGCCTTCTAAGAGACAACCCTGGGAATGGACAGACCTTTGGAAATGTCAATGTGGCTTATGAAGTGGAAAGCCACTTGAACATGTGACATGTTTTGCGGACTGGCCCTTTAAGAGGCAGACCCTAGAAGTGGACAAACCCTTGAAGAGGTGACAAATTTAGGGAATTATGTCCTTTAAGAGGTTGACCAGGGTTGTGTACAAACCCTCAAAACAACAGCATTTTAAGTGTACTGGCCCTTTAAGAGGTGGACCTGGGAAGCTTACGGACCTTTAAATTTGGCAATACTTTAAGGTGACTGGCCTATGAAGAGGATGACCATGGAAGTGGACAGTCCTTAAAGATGCATTATTGTGTGTGGGTGGCCTTCTAAGAGACAACCCTGGGAATGGACAGACCTTTGGAAATGTCAATGTGGCTTATGAAGTGGAAAGCCACTTGAACATGTGACATGTTTTGATGACTGGCCCTTTAAGAGGCAGACCCTAGATGTGGACAAACCCTTGAAGAGGTGACAAATTTAGGGAATTATGTCCTTTAAGAGGTTGACCAGGGTTGTGTACAAACCCTTGAAACAACAGCATTTTAAGTGTACTGGCCCTTTAAGAGGTGGACCTGGGAAGCTTACGGACCTTTAAAATTGGCAATACTTTAAGGTGACTGGCCTATGAAGAGGATGACCATGGAAGTGGACAGTCCTTAAAGATGCATTATTGTGTGTGGGTGGCCTTCTAAGAGACAACCCTGGGAATGGACAGACCTTTGGAAATGTCAATGTGGCTTATGAAGTGGAAAGCCACTTGAACATGTGACATGCTTTGTGGACTGGCCCTTTAAGAGGGAGACCCTAGAAGTGGACAAACCCTTGAAGAGGTGACAAATTTAGGGAATTATGTCCTTTAAGAGGTTGACCAGGGTTGTGTACAAACCCTCGAAACAACAGCATTTTAAGTGTACTGGCCCTTTAAGAGGTGGACCTGGGAAGCTTACGGACCGTTAAAATTGGCAATACTTTAAGGTGACTGGCCTATGAAGAGGATGACCATGGAAGTGGACAGTCCTTAAAGATGCATTATTGTGTGTGGGTGGCCTTCTAAGAGACAACCCTGGGAATGGACAGACTGGAAATGTCAATGTGGCTTATGAAGTGGAAAGCCACTTGAACATGTGACATGTTTTGCGGACTGGCCCCTTTAAGAGGCAGACCCTAGAAGTGGACAAACCCTTGAAGAGGTGACAAATTTAGGGAATTATGTCCTTAAGAGGTTGACCAGGGTTGTGTACAAACCCTCAAAAACAACAGCATTTTAAGTGTTACTGGCCCTTTAAGAGGTGGACCTGGGAAGCTTACGGACCTTTAAAATTGGCAATACTTTAAGGTGACTGGCCTATGAAGAGGATGACCATGGAAGTGGACAGTCCTTAAAGATGCATTATTGTGTGTGGGTGGCCCTTCTAAGAGACAACCCTGGGAATGGACAGACCTTTGGAAATGTCAATGTGGCTTATGAAGTGGAAATCCACTTGAACATGTGACATGTTTTGATGACTGGCCCTTTAAGAGGCAGACCCTAGATGTGGACAAACCCTTGAAGAGGTGACAAATTTAGGGAATTATGTCCTTTAAGAGGTTGACCAGGTTGTGTACAAACCCTTGAAACAACAGCATTTTAAGTGTACTGGCCCTTTAAGAGGTGGACCTGGGAAGCTTACGGACCTTTAAAATTGGCAATACTTTAAGGTGACTGGCCTATGAAGAGGATGACCATGGAAGTGGACAGTCCTTAAAGGATGCATTATTGTGTGTGGGTGGCCTTCTAAGAGACAACCCTGGGAAATGGACAGACCTTTGGAAATGTCAATGTGGCTTATGAAGTGGAAAGCCACTTGAACATGTGACATGTTTTGTGACTGGCCCTTTAAGAGGCAGACCCTAGAAGTGGACAAACCCTTGAAGAGGTGACAAATTTAGGGAATTATGTCCTTTAAGAGGTTGACCAGGGTTGTGTACAAACCCTCGAAACAACAGCATTTTAAGTGTACTGGCCCTTTAAGAGGTGGACCTGGGAAGCTTACGGACCTTTAAAATTGGCAATACTTTAAGGTGACTGGCCTATGAAGAGGATGACCATGGAAGTGGACAGTCCTTAAAGATGCATTATTGTGTGTGGGTGGCCTTCTAAGAGACAACCCTGGGAATGGACAGACCTTTGGAAATGTCAATGTGGCTTATGAAGTGGAAAGCCACTTGAACATGTGACATGTTTTGTGGACTGGCCCTTTAAGAGGCAGACCCTAGAAGTGGACAAACCCTTGAAGAGGTGACAAATTTAGGGAATTATGTCCTTTAAGAGGTTGACCAGGGTTGTGTACAAACCCTCGAAACAACAGCATTTTAAGTGTACTGGCCCTTTAAGAGGTGGACCTGGGAAGCTTACGGACCTTTAAAATTGGCAATACTTTAAGGTGACTGGCCTATGAAGAGGATGACCATGGAAGTGGACAGTCCTTAAAGATGCATTATTGTGTGTGGGTGGCCTTCTAAGAGACAACCCTGGGAATGGACAGACCTTTGGAAATGTCAATGTGGCTTATGAAGTGAAAAATCCACTTGAACATGTGACATGTTTTGATGACTGGCCCTTTAAGAGGCAGACCCTAGATGTGGACAAACCCTTGAAGAGGTGACACATTTAGGGAATTATGTCCTTTAAGAGGTTGACCAGGGTTGTGTACAAACCCTCGAAACAACAGCATTTTAAGTGTACTGGCCCTTTAAGAGGTGGACCTGGGAAGCTTACGGACCGTTAAAATTGGCAATACTTTAAGGTGACTGGCCTATGAAGAGGATGACCATGGAAGTGGACAGTCCTTAAAGATGCATTATTGTGTGTGGGTGGCCTTCTAAGAGACAACCCTGGGAATGGACAGACCTTTGGAAATGTCAATGTGGCTTATGAAGTGGAAAGCCACTTGAACATGTGACATGTTTTGCGGACTGGCCCTTTAAGAGGCAGACCCTAGAAGTGGACAAACCCTTGAAGAGGTGACAGATTTAGGGAATTATGTCCTTTAAGAGGTTGACCAGGGTTGTGTACAAACCCTCGAAACAACAGCATTTTAAGTGTACTGGCCCTTTAAGAGGTGGACCTGGGAAGCTTACGGACCTTTAAAATTGGCAATACTTTAAGGTGACTGGCCTATGAAGAGGATGACCATGGAAGTGGACAGTCCTTAAAGATGCATTATTGTGTGTGGGTGGCCTTCTAAGAGACAACCCTGGGAATGGACAGACCTTTGGAAATGTCAATGTGGCTTATGAAGTGAAAAATCCACTTGAACATGTGACATGTTTTGATGACTGGCCCTTTAAGAGGCAGACCCTAGAAGTGGACAAACCCTTGAAGAGGTGACACATTTAGGGAATTATGTCCTTTAAGAGGTTGACCAGGGTTGTGTACAAACCCTCGAAACAACAGCATTTTAAGTGTACTGGCCCTTTAAGAGGTGGACCTGGGAAGCTTACGGACCGTTAAAATTGGCAATACTTTAAGGTGACTGGCCTATGAAGAGGATGACCATGGAAGTGGTCAGTCCTTAAAGATGCATTATTGTGTGTGGGTGGCCTTCTAAGAGACAACCCTGGGAATGGACAGACCTTTGGAAATGTCAATGTGGCTTATGAAGTGGAAAGCCACTTGAACATGTGACATGTTTTGCGGACTGGCCCTTTAAGAGGCAGACCCTAGAAGTGGACAAACCCTTGAAGAGGTGACAAATTTAGGGAATTATGTCCTTTAAGAGGTTGACCAGGGTTGTGTACAAACCCTCAAAACAACAGCATTTTAAGTGTACTGGCCCTTTAAGAGGTGGACCTGGGAAGCTTACGGACCTTTAAATTTGGCAATACTTTAAGGTGACTGGCCTATGAAGAGGATGACCATGGAAGTGGACAGTCCTTAAAGATGCATTATTGTGTGTGGGTGGCCTTCTAAGAGACAACCCTGGGAATGGACAGACCTTTGGAATTGTTAATGTGGCTTATGAAGTGGAAAGCCACTTGAACATGTGACATGTTTTGATGACTGGCCCTTTAAGAGGCAGACCCTAGATGTGGACAAACCCTTGAAGAGGTGACACATTTAGGGAATTATGTCCTTTAAGAGGTTGACCAGGGTTGTGTACAAACCCTCGAAACAACAGCATTTTAAGTGTACTGGCCCTTTAAGAGGTGGACCTGGGAAGCTTACGGACCGTTAAAATTGGCAATACTTTAAGGTGACTGGCCTATGAAGAGGATGACCATGGAAGTGGACAGTCCTTAAAGATGCATTATTGTGTGTGGGTGGCCTTCTAAGAGACAACCCTGGGAATGGACAGACCTTTGGAAATGTCAATGTGGCTTATGAAGTGGAAAGCCACTTGAACATGTGACATGTTTTGCGGACTGGCCCTTTAAGAGGCAGACCCTAGAAGTGGACAAACCCTTGAAGAGGTGACAAATTTAGGGAATTATGTCCTTTAAGAGGTTGACCAGGGTTGTGTACAAACCCTCAAAACAACAGCATTTTAAGTGTACTGGCCCTTTAAGAGGTGGACCTGGGAAGCTTACGGACCTTTAAATTTGGCAATACTTTAAGGTGACTGGCCTATGAAGAGGATGACCATGGAAGTGGACAGTCCTTAAAGATGCATTATTGTGTGTGGGTGGCCTTCTAAGAGACAACCCTGGGAATGGACAGACCTTTGGAAATGTCAATGTGGCTTATGAAGTGGAAAGCCACTTGAACATGTGACATGTTTTGATGACTGGCCCTTTAAGAGGCAGACCCTAGATGTGGACAAACCCTTGAAGAGGTGACAAATTTAGGGAATTATGTCCTTTAAGAGGTTGACCAGGGTTGTGTACAAACCCTTGAAACAACAGCATTTTAAGTGTACTGGCCCTTTAAGAGGTGGACCTGGGAAGCTTACGGACCTTTAAAATTGGCAATACTTTAAGGTGACTGGCCTATGAAGAGGATGACCATGGAAGTGGACAGTCCTTAAAGATGCATTATTGTGTGTGGGTGGCCTTCTAAGAGACAACCCTGGGAATGGACAGACCTTTGGAAATGTCAATGTGGCTTATGAAGTGGAAAGCCACTTGAACATGTGACATGCTTTGTGGACTGGCCCTTTAAGAGGGAGACCCTAGAAGTGGACAAACCCTTGAAGAGGTGACAAATTTAGGGAATTATGTCCTTTAAGAGGTTGACCAGGGTTGTGTACAAACCCTCGAAACAACAGCATTTTAAGTGTACTGGCCCTTTAAGAGGTGGACCTGGGAAGCTTACGGACCGTTAAAATTGGCAATACTTTAAGGTGACTGGCCTATGAAGAGGATGACCATGGAAGTGGACAGTCCTTAAAGATGCATTATTGTGTGTGGGTGGCCTTCTAAGAGACAACCCTGGGAATGGACAGACCTTTGGAAATGTCAATGTGGCTTATGAAGTGGAAAGCCACTTGAACATGTGACATGTTTTGCGGACTGGCCCTTTAAGAGGCAGACCCTAGAAGTGGACAAACCCTTGAAGAGGTGACAAATTTAGGGAATTATGTCCTTTAAGAGGTTGACCAGGGTTGTGTACAAACCCTCAAAACAACAGCATTTTAAGTGTACTGGCCCTTTAAGAGGTGGACCTGGGAAGCTTACGGACCTTTAAAATTGGCAATACTTTAAGGTGACTGGCCTATGAAGAGGATGACCATGGAAGTGGACAGTCCTTAAAGATGCATTATTGTGTGTGGGTGGCCTTCTAAGAGACAACCCTGGGAATGGACAGACCTTTGGAAATGTCAATGTGGCTTATGAAGTGGAAATCCACTTGAACATGTGACATGTTTTGATGACTGGCCCTTTAAGAGGCAGACCCTAGATGTGGACAAACCCTTGAAGAGGTGACAAATTTAGGGAATTATGTCCTTTAAGAGGTTGACCAGGGTTGTGTACAAACCCTTGAAACAACAGCATTTTAAGTGTACTGGCCCTTTAAGAGGTGGACCTGGGAAGCTTACGGACCTTTAAAATTGGCAATACTTTAAGGTGACTGGCCTATGAAGAGGATGACCATGGAAGTGGACAGTCCTTAAAGATGCATTATTGTGTGTGGGTGGCCTTCTAAGAGACAACCCTGGGAATGGACAGACCTTTGGAAATGTCAATGTGGCTTATGAAGTGGAAAGCCACTTGAACATGTGACATGTTTTGTGGACTGGCCCTTTAAGAGGCAGACCCTAGAAGTGGACAAACCCTTGAAGAGGTGACAAATTTAGGGAATTATGTCCTTTAAGAGGTTGACCAGGGTTGTGTACAAACCCTCGAAACAACAGCATTTTAAGTGTACTGGCCCTTTAAGAGGTGGACCTGGGAAGCTTACGGACCTTTAAAATTGGCAATACTTTAAGGTGACTGGCCTATGAAGAGGATGACCATGGAAGTGGACAGTCCTTAAAGATGCATTATTGTGTGTGGGTGGCCTTCTAAGAGACAACCCTGGGAATGGACAGACCTTTGGAAATGTCAATGTGGCTTATGAAGTGGAAAGCCACTTGAACATGTGACATGTTTTGATGACTGGCCCTTTAAGAGGCAGACCCTAGATGTGGACAAACCCTTGAAGAGGTGACAAATTTAGGGAATTATGTCCTTTAAGAGGTTGACCAGGGTTGTGTACAAACCCTCGAAACAACAGCATTTTAAGTGTACTGGCCCTTTAAGAGGTGGACCTGGGAAGCTTACGGACCTTTAAAATTGGCAATACTTTAAGGTGACTGGCCTATGAAGAGGATGACCATGGAAGTGGACAGTCCTTAAAGATGCATTATTGTGTGTGGGTGGCCTTCTAAGAGACAACCCTGGGAATGGACAGACCTTTGGAAATGTCAATGTGGCTTATGAAGTGAAAAATCCACTTGAACATGTGACATGTTTTGATGACTGGCCCTTTAAGAGGCAGACCCTAGATGTGGACAAACCCTTGAAGAGGTGACACATTTAGGGAATTATGTCCTTTAAGAGGTTGACCAGGGTTGTGTACAAACCCTCGAAACAACAGCATTTTAAGTGTACTGGCCCTTTAAGAGGTGGACCTGGGAAGCTTACGGACCGTTAAAATTGGCAATACTTTAAGGTGACTGGCCTATGAAGAGGATGACCATGGAAGTGGACAGTCCTTAAAGATGCATTATTGTGTGTGGGTGGCCTTCTAAGAGACAACCCTGGGAATGGACAGACCTTTGGAAATGTCAATGTGGCTTATGAAGTGGAAAGCCACTTGAACATGTGACATGTTTTGCGGACTGGCCCTTTAAGAGGCAGACCCTAGAAGTGGACAAACCCTTGAAGAGGTGACAGATTTAGGGAATTATGTCCTTTAAGAGGTTGACCAGGGTTGTGTACAAACCCTCGAAACAACAGCATTTTAAGTGTACTGGCCCTTTAAGAGGTGGACCTGGGAAGCTTACGGACCTTTAAAATTGGCAATACTTTAAGGTGACTGGCCTATGAAGAGGATGACCATGGAAGTGGACAGTCCTTAAAGATGCATTATTGTGTGTGGGTGGCCTTCTAAGAGACAACCCTGGGAATGGACAGACCTTTGGAAATGTCAATGTGGCTTATGAAGTGAAAAATCCACTTGAACATGTGACATGTTTTGATGACTGGCCCTTTAAGAGGCAGACCCTAGAAGTGGACAAACCCTTGAAGAGGTGACACATTTAGGGAATTATGTCCTTTAAGAGGTTGACCAGGGTTGTGTACAAACCCTCGAAACAACAGCATTTTAAGTGTACTGGCCCTTTAAGAGGTGGACCTGGGAAGCTTACGGACCGTTAAAATTGGCAATACTTTAAGGTGACTGGCCTATGAAGAGGATGACCATGGAAGTGGACAGTCCTTAAAGATGCATTATTGTGTGTGGGTGGCCTTCTAAGAGACAACCCTGGGAATGGACAGACCTTTGGAAATGTCAATGTGGCTTATGAAGTGGAAAGCCACTTGAACATGTGACATGTTTTGCGGACTGGCCCTTTAAGAGGCAGACCCTAGAAGTGGACAAACCCTTGAAGAGGTGACAAATTTAGGGAATTATGTCCTTTAAGAGGTTGACCAGGGTTGTGTACAAACCCTCAAAACAACAGCATTTTAAGTGTACTGGCCCTTTAAGAGGTGGACCTGGGAAGCTTACGGACCTTTAAATTTGGCAATACTTTAAGGTGACTGGCCTATGAAGAGGATGACCATGGAAGTGGACAGTCCTTAAAGATGCATTATTGTGTGTGGGTGGCCTTCTAAGAGACAACCCTGGGAATGGACAGACCTTTGGAAATGTCAATGTGGCTTATGAAGTGGAAAGCCACTTGAACATGTGACATGTTTTGATGACTGGCCCTTTAAGAGGCAGACCCTAGATGTGGACAAACCCTTGAAGAGGTGACACATTTAGGGAATTATGTCCTTTAAGAGGTTGACCAGGGTTGTGTACAAACCCTCGAAACAACAGCATTTTAAGTGTACTGGCCCTTTAAGAGGTGGACCTGGGAAGCTTACGGACCGTTAAAATTGGCAATACTTTAAGGTGACTGGCCTATGAAGAGGATGACCATGGAAGTGGACAGTCCTTAAAGATGCATTATTGTGTGTGGGTGGCCTTCTAAGAGACAACCCTGGGAATGGACAGACCTTTGGAAATGTCAATGTGGCTTATGAAGTGGAAAGCCACTTGAACATGTGACATGTTTTGCGGACTGGCCCTTTAAGAGGCAGACCCTAGAAGTGGACAAACCCTTGAAGAGGTGACAAATTTAGGGAATTATGTCCTTTAAGAGGTTGACCAGGGTTGTGTACAAACCCTCAAAACAACAGCATTTTAAGTGTACTGGCCCTTTAAGAGGTGGACCTGGGAAGCTTACGGACCTTTAAATTTGGCAATACTTTAAGGTGACTGGCCTATGAAGAGGATGACCATGGAAGTGGACAGTCCTTAAAGATGCATTATTGTGTGTGGGTGGCCTTCTAAGAGACAACCCTGGGAATGGACAGACCTTTGGAAATGTCAATGTGGCTTATGAAGTGGAAAGCCACTTGAACATGTGACATGTTTTGATGACTGGCCCTTTAAGAGGCAGACCCTAGATGTGGACAAACCCTTGAAGAGGTGACAAATTTAGGGAATTATGTCCTTTAAGAGGTTGACCAGGGTTGTGTACAAACCCTTGAAACAACAGCATTTTAAGTGTACTGGCCCTTTAAGAGGTGGACCTGGGAAGCTTACGGACCTTTAAAATTGGCAATACTTTAAGGTGACTGGCCTATGAAGAGGATGACCATGGAAGTGGACAGTCCTTAAAGATGCATTATTGTGTGTGGGTGGCCTTCTAAGAGACAACCCTGGGAATGGACAGACCTTTGGAAATGTCAGTGTGGCTTATGAAGTGGAAAGCCACTTGAACATGTGACATGCTTTGTGGACTGGCCCTTTAAGAGGGAGACCCTAGAAGTGGACAAACCCTTGAAGAGGTGACAAATTTAGGGAATTATGTCCTTTAAGAGGTTGACCAGGGTTGTGTACAAACCCTCGAAACAACAGCATTTTAAGTGTACTGGCCCTTTAAGAGGTGGACCTGGGAAGCTTACGGACCGTTAAAATTGGCAATACTTTAAGGTGACTGGCCTATGAAGAGGATGACCATGGAAGTGGACAGTCCTTAAAGATGCATTATTGTGTGTGGGTGGCCTTCTAAGAGACAACCCTGGGAATGGACAGACCTTTGGAAATGTCAATGTGGCTTATGAAGTGGAAAGCCACTTGAACATGTGACATGTTTTGCGGACTGGCCCTTTAAGAGGCAGACCCTAGAAGTGGACAAACCCTTGAAGAGGTGACAAATTTAGGGAATTATGTCCTTTAAGAGGTTGACCAGGGTTGTGTACAAACCCTCAAAACAACAGCATTTTAAGTGTACTGGCCCTTTAAGAGGTGGACCTGGGAAGCTTACGGACCTTTAAATTTGGCAATACTTTAAGGTGACTGGCCTATGAAGAGGATGACCATGGAAGTGGACAGTCCTTAAAGATGCATTATTGTGTGTGGGTGGCCTTCTAAGAGACAACCCTGGGAATGGACAGACCTTTGGAAATGTCAATGTGGCTTATGAAGTGGAAAGCCACTTGAACATGTGACATGTTTTGATGACTGGCCCTTTAAGAGGCAGACCCTAGATGTGGACAAACCCTTGAAGAGGTGACACATTTAGGGAATTATGTCCTTTAAGAGGTTGACCAGGGTTGTGTACAAACCCTCGAAACAACAGCATTTTAAGTGTACTGGCCCTTTAAGAGGTGGACCTGGGAAGCTTACGGACCGTTAAAATTGGCAATACTTTAAGGTGACTGGCCTATGAAGAGGATGACCATGGAAGTGGACAGTCCTTAAAGATGCATTATTGTGTGTGGGTGGCCTTCTAAGAGACAACCCTGGGAATGGACAGACCTTTGGAAATGTCAATGTGGCTTATGAAGTGGAAAGCCACTTGAACATGTGACATGTTTTGCGGACTGGCCCTTTAAGAGGCAGACCCTAGAAGTGGACAAACCCTTGAAGAGGTGACAAATTTAGGGAATTATGTCCTTTAAGAGGTTGACCAGGGTTGTGTACAAACCCTCAAAACAACAGCATTTTAAGTGTACTGGCCCTTTAAGAGGTGGACCTGGGAAGCTTACGGACCTTTAAATTTGGCAATACTTTAAGGTGACTGGCCTATGAAGAGGATGACCATGGAAGTGGACAGTCCTTAAAGATGCATTATTGTGTGTGGGTGGCCTTCTAAGAGACAACCCTGGGAATGGACAGACCTTTGGAAATGTCAATGTGGCTTATGAAGTGGAAAGCCACTTGAACATGTGACATGTTTTGATGACTGGCCCTTTAAGAGGCAGACCCTAGATGTGGACAAACCCTTGAAGAGGTGACAAATTTAGGGAATTATGTCCTTTAAGAGGTTGACCAGGGTTGTGTACAAACCCTTGAAACAACAGCATTTTAAGTGTACTGGCCCTTTAAGAGGTGGACCTGGGAAGCTTACGGACCTTTAAAATTGGCAATACTTTAAGGTGACTGGCCTATGAAGAGGATGACCATGGAAGTGGACAGTCCTTAAAGATGCATTATTGTGTGTGGGTGGCCTTCTAAGAGACAACCCTGGGAATGGACAGACCTTTGGAAATGTCAATGTGGCTTATGAAGTGGAAAGCCACTTGAACATGTGACATGCTTTGTGGACTGGCCCTTTAAGAGGGAGACCCTAGAAGTGGACAAACCCTTGAAGAGGTGACAAATTTAGGGAATTATGTCCTTTAAGAGGTTGACCAGGGTTGTGTACAAACCCTCGAAACAACAGCATTTTAAGTGTACTGGCCCTTTAAGAGGTGGACCTGGGAAGCTTACGGACCGTTAAAATTGGCAATACTTTAAGGTGACTGGCCTATGAAGAGGATGACCATGGAAGTGGACAGTCCTTAAAGATGCATTATTGTGTGTGGGTGGCCTTCTAAGAGACAACCCTGGGAATGGACAGACCTTTGGAAATGTCAATGTGGCTTATGAAGTGGAAAGCCACTTGAACATGTGACATGTTTTGCGGACTGGCCCTTTAAGAGGCAGACCCTAGAAGTGGACAAACCCTTGAAGAGGTGACAAATTTAGGGAATTATGTCCTTTAAGAGGTTGACCAGGGTTGTGTACAAACCCTCAAAACAACAGCATTTTAAGTGTACTGGCCCTTTAAGAGGTGGACCTGGGAAGCTTACGGACCTTTAAAATTGGCAATACTTTAAGGTGACTGGCCTATGAAGAGGATGACCATGGAAGTGGACAGTCCTTAAAGATGCATTATTGTGTGTGGGTGGCCTTCTAAGAGACAACCCTGGGAATGGACAGACCTTTGGAAATGTCAATGTGGCTTATGAAGTGGAAATCCACTTGAACATGTGACATGTTTTGATGACTGGCCCTTTAAGAGGCAGACCCTAGATGTGGACAAACCCTTGAAGAGGTGACAAATTTAGGGAATTATGTCCTTTAAGAGGTTGACCAGGGTTGTGTACAAACCCTTGAAACAACAGCATTTTAAGTGTACTGGCCCTTTAAGAGGTGGACCTGGGAAGCTTACGGACCTTTAAAATTGGCAATACTTTAAGGTGACTGGCCTATGAAGAGGATGACCATGGAAGTGGACAGTCCTTAAAGATGCATTATTGTGTGTGGGTGGCCTTCTAAGAGACAACCCTGGGAATGGACAGACCTTTGGAAATGTCAATGTGGCTTATGAAGTGGAAAGCCACTTGAACATGTGACATGTTTTGTGGACTGGCCCTTTAAGAGGCAGACCCTAGAAGTGGACAAACCCTTGAAGAGGTGACAAATTTAGGGAATTATGTCCTTTAAGAGGTTGACCAGGGTTGTGTACAAACCCTCGAAACAACAGCATTTTAAGTGTACTGGCCCTTTAAGAGGTGGACCTGGGAAGCTTACGGACCTTTAAAATTGGCAATACTTTAAGGTGACTGGCCTATGAAGAGGATGACCATGGAAGTGGACAGTCCTTAAAGATGCATTATTGTGTGTGGGTGGCCTTCTAAGAGACAACCCTGGGAATGGACAGACCTTTGGAAATGTCAATGTGGCTTATGAAGTGGAAAGCCACTTGAACATGTGACATGTTTTGTGGACTGGCCCTTTAAGAGGCAGACCCTAGAAGTGGACAAACCCTTGAAGAGGTGACAAATTTAGGGAATTATGTCCTTTAAGAGGTTGACCAGGGTTGTGTACAAACCCTCGAAACAACAGCATTTTAAGTGTACTGGCCCTTTAAGAGGTGGACCTGGGAAGCTTACGGACCTTTAAAATTGGCAATACTTTAAGGTGACTGGCCTATGAAGAGGATGACCATGGAAGTGGACAGTCCTTAAAGATGCATTATTGTGTGTGGGTGGCCTTCTAAGAGACAACCCTGGGAATGGACAGACCTTTGGAAATGTCAATGTGGCTTATGAAGTGAAAAATCCACTTGAACATGTGACATGTTTTGATGACTGGCCCTTTAAGAGGCAGACCCTAGATGTGGACAAACCCTTGAAGAGGTGACACATTTAGGGAATTATGTCCTTTAAGAGGTTGACCAGGGTTGTGTACAAACCCTCGAAACAACAGCATTTTAAGTGTACTGGCCCTTTAAGAGGTGGACCTGGGAAGCTTACGGACCGTTAAAATTGGCAATACTTTAAGGTGACTGGCCTATGAAGAGGATGACCATGGAAGTGGACAGTCCTTAAAGATGCATTATTGTGTGTGGGTGGCCTTCTAAGAGACAACCCTGGGAATGGACAGACCTTTGGAAATGTCAATGTGGCTTATGAAGTGGAAAGCCACTTGAACATGTGACATGTTTTGCGGACTGGCCCTTTAAGAGGCAGACCCTAGAAGTGGACAAACCCTTGAAGAGGTGACAGATTTAGGGAATTATGTCCTTTAAGAGGTTGACCAGGGTTGTGTACAAACCCTCGAAACAACAGCATTTTAAGTGTACTGGCCCTTTAAGAGGTGGACCTGGGAAGCTTACGGACCTTTAAAATTGGCAATACTTTAAGGTGACTGGCCTATGAAGAGGATGACCATGGAAGTGGACAGTCCTTAAAGATGCATTATTGTGTGTGGGTGGCCTTCTAAGAGACAACCCTGGGAATGGACAGACCTTTGGAAATGTCAATGTGGCTTATGAAGTGAAAAATCCACTTGAACATGTGACATGTTTTGATGACTGGCCCTTTAAGAGGCAGACCCTAGAAGTGGACAAACCCTTGAAGAGGTGACACATTTAGGGAATTATGTCCTTTAAGAGGTTGACCAGGGTTGTGTACAAACCCTCGAAACAACAGCATTTTAAGTGTACTGGCCCTTTAAGAGGTGGACCTGGGAAGCTTACGGACCGTTAAAATTGGCAATACTTTAAGGTGACTGGCCTATGAAGAGGATGACCATGGAAGTGGTCAGTCCTTAAAGATGCATTATTGTGTGTGGGTGGCCTTCTAAGAGACAACCCTGGGAATGGACAGACCTTTGGAAATGTCAATGTGGCTTATGAAGTGGAAAGCCACTTGAACATGTGACATGTTTTGCGGACTGGCCCTTTAAGAGGCAGACCCTAGAAGTGGACAAACCCTTGAAGAGGTGACAAATTTAGGGAATTATGTCCTTTAAGAGGTTGACCAGGGTTGTGTACAAACCCTCAAAACAACAGCATTTTAAGTGTACTGGCCCTTTAAGAGGTGGACCTGGGAAGCTTACGGACCTTTAAATTTGGCAATACTTTAAGGTGACTGGCCTATGAAGAGGATGACCATGGAAGTGGACAGTCCTTAAAGATGCATTATTGTGTGTGGGTGGCCTTCTAAGAGACAACCCTGGGAATGGACAGACCTTTGGAAATGTTAATGTGGCTTATGAAGTGGAAAGCCACTTGAACATGTGACATGTTTTGATGACTGGCCCTTTAAGAGGCAGACCCTAGATGTGGACAAACCCTTGAAGAGGTGACACATTTAGGGAATTATGTCCTTTAAGAGGTTGACCAGGGTTGTGTACAAACCCTCGAAACAACAGCATTTTAAGTGTACTGGCCCTTTAAGAGGTGGACCTGGGAAGCTTACGGACCGTTAAAATTGGCAATACTTTAAGGTGACTGGCCTATGAAGAGGATGACCATGGAAGTGGACAGTCCTTAAAGATGCATTATTGTGTGTGGGTGGCCTTCTAAGAGACAACCCTGGGAATGGACAGACCTTTGGAAATGTCAATGTGGCTTATGAAGTGGAAAGCCACTTGAACATGTGACATGTTTTGCGGACTGGCCCTTTAAGAGGCAGACCCTAGAAGTGGACAAACCCTTGAAGAGGTGACAAATTTAGGGAATTATGTCCTTTAAGAGGTTGACCAGGGTTGTGTACAAACCCTCAAAACAACAGCATTTTAAGTGTACTGGCCCTTTAAGAGGTGGACCTGGGAAGCTTACGGACCTTTAAATTTGGCAATACTTTAAGGTGACTGGCCTATGAAGAGGATGACCATGGAAGTGGACAGTCCTTAAAGATGCATTATTGTGTGTGGGTGGCCTTCTAAGAGACAACCCTGGGAATGGACAGACCTTTGGAAATGTCAATGTGGCTTATGAAGTGGAAAGCCACTTGAACATGTGACATGTTTTGATGACTGGCCCTTTAAGAGGCAGACCCTAGATGTGGACAAACCCTTGAAGAGGTGACAAATTTAGGGAATTATGTCCTTTAAGAGGTTGACCAGGGTTGTGTACAAACCCTTGAAACAACAGCATTTTAAGTGTACTGGCCCTTTAAGAGGTGGACCTGGGAAGCTTACGGACCTTTAAAATTGGCAATACTTTAAGGTGACTGGCCTATGAAGAGGATGACCATGGAAGTGGACAGTCCTTAAAGATGCATTATTGTGTGTGGGTGGCCTTCTAAGAGACAACCCTGGGAATGGACAGACCTTTGGAAATGTCAATGTGGCTTATGAAGTGGAAAGCCACTTGAACATGTGACATGCTTTGTGGACTGGCCCTTTAAGAGGGAGACCCTAGAAGTGGACAAACCCTTGAAGAGGTGACAAATTTAGGGAATTATGTCCTTTAAGAGGTTGACCAGGGTTGTGTACAAACCCTCGAAACAACAGCATTTTAAGTGTACTGGCCCTTTAAGAGGTGGACCTGGGAAGCTTACGGACCGTTAAAATTGGCAATACTTTAAGGTGACTGGCCTATGAAGAGGATGACCATGGAAGTGGACAGTCCTTAAAGATGCATTATTGTGTGTGGGTGGCCTTCTAAGAGACAACCCTGGGAATGGACAGACCTTTGGAAATGTCAATGTGGCTTATGAAGTGGAAAGCCACTTGAACATGTGACATGTTTTGCGGACTGGCCCTTTAAGAGGCAGACCCTAGAAGTGGACAAACCCTTGAAGAGGTGACAAATTTAGGGAATTATGTCCTTTAAGAGGTTGACCAGGGTTGTGTACAAACCCTCAAAACAACAGCATTTTAAGTGTACTGGCCCTTTAAGAGGTGGACCTGGGAAGCTTACGGACCTTTAAAATTGGCAATACTTTAAGGTGACTGGCCTATGAAGAGGATGACCATGGAAGTGGACAGTCCTTAAAGATGCATTATTGTGTGTGGGTGGCCTTCTAAGAGACAACCCTGGGAATGGACAGACCTTTGGAAATGTCAATGTGGCTTATGAAGTGGAAATCCACTTGAACATGTGACATGTTTTGATGACTGGCCCTTTAAGAGGCAGACCCTAGATGTGGACAAACCCTTGAAGAGGTGACAAATTTAGGGAATTATGTCCTTTAAGAGGTTGACCAGGGTTGTGTACAAACCCTTGAAACAACAGCATTTTAAGTGTACTGGCCCTTTAAGAGGTGGACCTGGGAAGCTTACGGACCTTTAAAATTGGCAATACTTTAAGGTGACTGGCCTATGAAGAGGATGACCATGGAAGTGGACAGTCCTTAAAGATGCATTATTGTGTGTGGGTGGCCTTCTAAGAGACAACCCTGGGAATGGACAGACCTTTGGAAATGTCAATGTGGCTTATGAAGTGGAAAGCCACTTGAACATGTGACATGTTTTGTGGACTGGCCCTTTAAGAGGCAGACCCTAGAAGTGGACAAACCCTTGAAGAGGTGACAAATTTAGGGAATTATGTCCTTTAAGAGGTTGACCAGGGTTGTGTACAAACCCTCGAAACAACAGCATTTTAAGTGTACTGGCCCTTTAAGAGGTGGACCTGGGAAGCTTACGGACCTTTAAAATTGGCAATACTTTAAGGTGACTGGCCTATGAAGAGGATGACCATGGAAGTGGACAGTCCTTAAAGATGCATTATTGTGTGTGGGTGGCCTTCTAAGAGACAACCCTGGGAATGGACAGACCTTTGGAAATGTCAATGTGGCTTATGAAGTGGAAAGCCACTTGAACATGTGACATGTTTTGATGACTGGCCCTTTAAGAGGCAGACCCTAGATGTGGACAAACCCTTGAAGAGGTGACAAATTTAGGGAATTATGTCCTTTAAGAGGTTGACCAGGGTTGTGTACAAACCCTCGAAACAACAGCATTTTAAGTGTACTGGCCCTTTAAGAGGTGGACCTGGGAAGCTTACGGACCTTTAAAATTGGCAATACTTTAAGGTGACTGGCCTATGAAGAGGATGACCATGGAAGTGGACAGTCCTTAAAGATGCATTATTGTGTGTGGGTGGCCTTCTAAGAGACAACCCTGGGAATGGACAGACCTTTGGAAATGTCAATGTGGCTTATGAAGTGAAAAATCCACTTGAACATGTGACATGTTTTGATGACTGGCCCTTTAAGAGGCAGACCCTAGATGTGGACAAACCCTTGAAGAGGTGACACATTTAGGGAATTATGTCCTTTAAGAGGTTGACCAGGGTTGTGTACAAACCCTCGAAACAACAGCATTTTAAGTGTACTGGCCCTTTAAGAGGTGGACCTGGGAAGCTTACGGACCGTTAAAATTGGCAATACTTTAAGGTGACTGGCCTATGAAGAGGATGACCATGGAAGTGGACAGTCCTTAAAGATGCATTATTGTGTGTGGGTGGCCTTCTAAGAGACAACCCTGGGAATGGACAGACCTTTGGAAATGTCAATGTGGCTTATGAAGTGGAAAGCCACTTGAACATGTGACATGTTTTGCGGACTGGCCCTTTAAGAGGCAGACCCTAGAAGTGGACAAACCCTTGAAGAGGTGACAGATTTAGGGAATTATGTCCTTTAAGAGGTTGACCAGGGTTGTGTACAAACCCTCGAAACAACAGCATTTTAAGTGTACTGGCCCTTTAAGAGGTGGACCTGGGAAGCTTACGGACCTTTAAAATTGGCAATACTTTAAGGTGACTGGCCTATGAAGAGGATGACCATGGAAGTGGACAGTCCTTAAAGATGCATTATTGTGTGTGGGTGGCCTTCTAAGAGACAACCCTGGGAATGGACAGACCTTTGGAAATGTCAATGTGGCTTATGAAGTGAAAAATCCACTTGAACATGTGACATGTTTTGATGACTGGCCCTTTAAGAGGCAGACCCTAGATGTGGACAAACCCTTGAAGAGGTGACACATTTAGGGAATTATGTCCTTTAAGAGGTTGACCAGGGTTGTGTACAAACCCTCGAAACAACAGCATTTTAAGTGTACTGGCCCTTTAAGAGGTGGACCTGGGAAGCTTACGGACCGTTAAAATTGGCAATACTTTAAGGTGACTGGCCTATGAAGAGGATGACCATGGAAGTGGACAGTCCTTAAAGATGCATTATTGTGTGTGGGTGGCCTTCTAAGAGACAACCCTGGGAATGGACAGACCTTTGGAAATGTCAATGTGGCTTATGAAGTGGAAAGCCACTTGAACATGTGACATGTTTTGCGGACTGGCCCTTTAAGAGGCAGACCCTAGAAGTGGACAAACCCTTGAAGAGGTGACAAATTTAGGGAATTATGTACTTTAAGAGGTTGACCAGGGTTGTGTACAAACCCTCAAAACAACAGCATTTTAAGTGTACTGGCCCTTTAAGAGGTGGACCTGGGAAGCTTACGGACCTTTAAATTTGGCAATACTTTAAGGTGACTGGCCTATGAAGAGGATGACCATGGAAGTGGACAGTCCTTAAAGATGCATTATTGTGTGTGGGTGGCCTTCTAAGAGACAACCCTGGGAATGGACAGACCTTTGGAAATGTCAATGTGGCTTATGAAGTGGAAAGCCACTTGAACATGTGACATGTTTTGATGACTGGCCCTTTAAGAGGCAGACCCTAGATGTGGACAAACCCTTGAAGAGGTGACACATTTAGGGAATTATGTCCTTTAAGAGGTTGACCAGGGTTGTGTACAAACCCTCGAAACAACAGCGTTTTAAGTGTACTGGCCCTTTAAGAGGTGGACCTGGGAAGCTTACGGACCGTTAAAATTGGCAATACTTTAAGGTGACTGGCCTATGAAGAGGATGACCATGGAAGTGGACAGTCCTTAAAGATGCATTATTGTGTGTGGGTGGCCTTCTAAGAGACAACCCTGGGAATGGACAGACCTTTGGAAATGTCAATGTGGCTTATGAAGTGGAAAGCCACTTGAACATGTGACATGTTTTGCGGACTGGCCCTTTAAGAGGCAGACCCTAGAAGTGGACAAACCCTTGAAGAGGTGACAAATTTAGGGAATTATGTCCTTTAAGAGGTTGACCAGGGTTGTGTACAAACCCTCAAAACAACAGCATTTTAAGTGTACTGGCCCTTTAAGAGGTGGACCTGGGAAGCTTACGGACCTTTAAAATTGGCAATACTTTAAGGTGACTGGCCTATGAAGAGGATGACCATGGAAGTGGACAGTCCTTAAAGATGCATTATTGTGTGTGGGTGGCCTTCTAAGAGACAACCCTGGGAATGGACAGACCTTTGGAAATGTCAATGTGGCTTATGAAGTGGAAATCCACTTGAACATGTGACATGTTTTGATGACTGGCCCTTTAAGAGGCAGACCCTAGATGTGGACAAACCCTTGAAGAGGTGACAAATTTAGGGAATTATGTCCTTTAAGAGGTTGACCAGGGTTGTGTACAAACCCTTGAAACAACAGCATTTTAAGTGTACTGGCCCTTTAAGAGGTGGACCTGGGAAGCTTACGGACCTTTAAAATTGGCAATACTTTAAGGTGACTGGCCTATGAAGAGGATGACCATGGAAGTGGACAGTCCTTAAAGATGCACTATTGTGTGTGGGTGGCCTTCTAAGAGACAACCCTGGGAATGGACAGACATTTGGAAATGTCAATGTGGCTTATGAAGTGGAAAGCCACTTGAACATGTGACATGTTTTGTGGACTGGCCCTTTAAGAGGCAGACCCTAGAAGTGGACAAACCCTTGAAGAGGTGACAAATTTAGGGAATTATGTCCTTTAAGAGGTTGACCAGGGTTGTGTACAAACCCTCGAAACAACAGCATTTTAAGTGTACTGGCCCTTTAAGAGGTGGACCTGGGAAGCTTACGGACCTTTAAAATTGGCAATACTTTAAGGTGACTGGCCTATGAAGAGGATGACCATGGAAGTGGACAGTCCTTAAAGATGCATTATTGTGTGTGGGTGGCCTTCTAAGAGACAACCCTGGGAATGGACAGACCTTTGGAAAAGTCAATGTGGCTTATGAAGTGGAAAGCCACTTGAACATGTGACATGTTTTGCGGACTGGCCCTTTAAGAGGCAGACCCTAGAAGTGGACAAACCCTTGAAGAGGTGACAAATTTAGGGAATTATGTCCTTTAAGAGGTTGACCAGGGTTGTGTACAAACCCTCGAAACAACAGCATTTTAAGTGTACTGGCCCTTTAAGAGGTGGACCTGGGAAGCTTACGGACCATTAAAATTGGCAATACTTTAAGGTGACTGGCCTATGAAGAGGATGACCATGGAAGTGGACAGTCCTTAAAGATGCATTATTGTGTGTGGGTGGCCTTCTAAGAGACAACCCTGGGAATGGACAGACCTTTGGAAATGTCAATGTGGCTTATGAAGTGGAAAGCCACTTGAACATGTGACATGTTTTGCGGACTGGCCCTTTAAGAGGCAGACCCTAGATGTGGACAAACCCTTGAAGAGGTGACAAATTTAGGGAATTATGTCCTTTAAGAGGTTGACCAGGGTTGTGTACAAACCCTTGAAACAACAGCATTTTAAGTGTACTGGCCCTTTAAGAGGTGGACCTGGGAAGCTTACGGACCTTTAAAATTGGCAATACTTTAAGGTGACTGGCCTATGAAGAGGATGACCATGGAAGTGGACAGTCCTTAAAGATGCATTATTGTGTGTGGGTGGCCTTCTAAGAGACAACCCTGGGAATGGACAGACCTTTGGAAATGTCAATATGGCTTATGAAGTGGAAAGCCACTTGAACATGTGACATGTTTTGTGGACTGGCCCTTTAAGAGGCAGACCCTAGAAGTGGACAAACCCTTGAAGAGGTGACAAATTTAGGGAATTATGTCCTTTAAGAGGTTGACCAGGGTTGTGTACAAACCCTCGAAACAACAGCATTTTAAGTGTACTGGCCCTTTAAGAGGTGGACCTGGGAAGCTTACGGACCTTTAAAATTGGCAATACTTTAAGGTGACTGGCCTATGAAGAGGATGACCATGGAAGTGGACAGTCCTTAAAGATGCATTATTGTGTGTGGGTGGCCTTCTAAGAGACAACCCTGGGAATGGACAGACCTTTGGAAATGTCAATGTGGCTTATGAAGTGGAAAGCCACTTGAACATGTGACATGTTTTGCGGACTGGCCCTTTAAGAGGCAGACCCTAGAAGTGGACAAACCCTTGAAGAGGTGACAAATTTAGGGAATTATGTCCTTTAAGAGGTTGACCAGGGTTGTGTACAAACCCTCGAAACAACAGCATTTTAAGTGTACTGGCCCTTTAAGAGGTGGACCTGGGAAGCTTACGGACCTTTAAAATTGGTAATACTTTAAGGTGACTGGCCTATGAAGAGGATGACCATGGAAGTGGACAGTCCTTAAAGATGCATTATTGTGTGTGGGTGGCCTTCTAAGAGACAACCCTGGGAATGGACAGACCTTTGGAAATGTCAATGTGGCTTATGAAGTGGAAAGCCACTTGAACATGTGACATGTTTTGATGACTGGCCCTTTAAGAGGCAGACCCTAGATGTGGACAAACCCTTGAAGAGGTGACACATTTAGGGAATTATGTCCTTTAAGAGGTTGACCAGGGTTGTGTACAAACCCTCGAAACAACAGCATTTTAAGTGTACTGGCCCTTTAAGAGGTGGACCTGGGAAGCTTACGGACCGTTAAAATTGGCAATACTTTAAGGTGACTGGCCTATGAAGAGGATGACCATGGAAGTGGACAGTCCTTAAAGATGCATTATTGTGTGTGGGTGGCCTTCTAAGAGACAACCCTGGGAATGGACAGACCTTTGGAAATGTCAATGTGGCTTATGAAGTGGAAAGCCACTTGAACATGTGACATGTTTTGCGGACTGGCCCTTTAAGAGGCAGACCCTAGAAGTGGACAAACCCTTGAAGAGGTGACAGATTTAGGGAATTATGTCCTTTAAGAGGTTGACCAGGGTTGTGTACAAACCCTCGAAACAACAGCATTTTAAGTGTACTGGCCCTTTAAGAGGTGGACCTGGGAAGCTTACGGACCTTTAAAATTGGCAATACTTTAAGGTGACTGGCCTATGAAGAGGATGACCATGGAAGTGGACAGTCCTTAAAGATGCATTATTGTGTGTGGGTGGCCTTCTAAGAGACAACCCTGGGAATGGACAGACCTTTGGAAATGTCAATGTGGCTTATGAAGTGAAAAATCCACTTGAACATGTGACATGTTTTGATGACTGGCCCTTTAAGAGGCAGACCCTAGAAGTGGACAAACCCTTGAAGAGGTGACAAATTTAGGGAATTATGTCCTTTAAGAGGTTGACCAGGGTTGTGTACAAACCCTCGAAACAACAGCATTTTAAGTGTACTGGCCCTTTAAGAGGTGGACCTGGGAAGCTTACGGACCGTTAAAATTGGCAATACTTTAAGGTGACTGGCCTATGAAGAGGATGACCATGGAAGTGGACAGTCCTTAAAGATGCATTATTGTGTGTGGGTGGCCTTCTAAGAGACAACCCTGGGAATGGACAGACCTTTGGAAATGTCAATGTGGCTTATGAAGTGGAAAGCCACTTGAACATGTGACATGTTTTGCGGACTGGCCCTTTAAGAGGCAGACCCTAGAAGTGGACAAACCCTTGAAGA
Organism: Eleutherodactylus coqui; assembly: GCF_035609145.1. Lineage (NCBI taxonomy): Eukaryota > Metazoa > Chordata > Amphibia > Anura > Eleutherodactylidae > Eleutherodactylus > Eleutherodactylus coqui. The sequence continues at coordinate 193,289 of NW_027101958.1, read as the reverse complement.
GGTGACAAATTTAGGGAATTATGTCCTTTAAGAGGTTGACCAGGGTTGTGTACAAACCCTCAAAACAACAGCATTTTAAGTGTACTGGCCCTTTAAGAGGTGGACCTGGGAAGCTTACGGACCTTTAAATTTGGCAATACTTTAAGGTGACTGGCCTATGAAGAGGATGACCATGGAAGTGGACAGTCCTTAAAGATGCATTATTGTGTGTGGGTGGCCTTCTAAGAGACAACCCTGGGAATGGACAGACCTTTGGAAATGTCAATGTGGCTTATGAAGTGGAAAGCCACTTGAACATGTGACATGTTTTGATGACTGGCCCTTTAAGAGGCAGACCCTAGATGTGGACAAACCCTTGAAGAGGTGACACATTTAGGGAATTATGTCCTTTAAGAGGTTGACCAGGGTTGTGTACAAACCCTCGAAACAACAGCATTTTAAGTGTACTGGCCCTTTAAGAGGTGGACCTGGGAAGCTTACGGACCGTTAAAATTGGCAATACTTTAAGGTGACTGGCCTATGAAGAGGATGACCATGGAAGTGGACAGTCCTTAAAGATGCATTATTGTGTGTGGGTGGCCTTCTAAGAGACAACCCTGGGAATGGACAGACCTTTGGAAATGTCAATGTGGCTTATGAAGTGGAAAGCCACTTGAACATGTGACATGTTTTGCGGACTGGCCCTTTAAGAGGCAGACCCTAGAAGTGGACAAACCCTTGAAGAGGTGACAAATTTAGGGAATTATGTCCTTTAAGAGGTTGACCAGGGTTGTGTACAAACCCTCAAAACAACAGCATTTTAAGTGTACTGGCCCTTTAAGAGGTGGACCTGGGAAGCTTACGGACCTTTAAATTTGGCAATACTTTAAGGTGACTGGCCTATGAAGAGGATGACCATGGAAGTGGACAGTCCTTAAAGATGCATTATTGTGTGTGGGTGGCCTTCTAAGAGACAACCCTGGGAATGGACAGACCTTTGGAAAAGTCAATGTGGCTTATGAAGTGGAAAGCCACTTGAACATGTGACATGTTTTGCGGACTGGCCCTTTAAGAGGCAGACCCTAGAAGTGGACAAACCCTTGAAGAGGTGACAAATTTAGGGAATTATGTCCTTTAAGAGGTTGACCAGGGTTGTGTACAAACCCTCGAAACAACAGCATTTTAAGTGTACTGGCCCTTTAAGAGGTGGACCTGGGAAGCTTACGGACCTTTAAAATTGGCAATACTTTAAGGTGACTGGCCTATGAAGAGGATGACCATGGAAGTGGACAGTCCTTAAAGATGCATTATTGTGTGTCGGTGGCCTTCTAAGAGACAACCCTGGGAATGGACAGACCTTTGGAAATGTCAATGTGGCTTATGAAGTGGAAAGCCACTTGAACATGTGACATGTTTTGCGGACTGGCCCTTTAAGAGGCAGACCCTAGAAGTGGACAAACCCTTGAAGAGGTGACAAATTTAGGGAATCATGTCCTTTAAGAGGTTGACCAGGGTTGTGTACAAACCCTCGAAACAACAGCATTTTAAGTGTACTGGCCCTTTAAGAGGTGGACCTGGGAAGCTTACGGACCTTTAAAATTGGCAATACTTTAAGGTGACTGGCCTATGAAGAGGATGACCATGGAAGTGGACAGTCCTTAAAGATGCATTATTGTGTGTGGGTGGCCTTCTAAGAGACAACCCTGGGAATGGACAGACCTTTGGAAATGTCAATGTGGCTTATGAAGTGGAAAGCCACTTGAACATGTGACATGTTTTGCGGACTGGCCCTTTAAGAGGCAGACCCTAGATGTGGACAAACCCTTGAAGAGGTGACAAATTTAGGGAATTATGTCCTTTAAGAGGTTGACCAGGGTTGTGTACAAACCCTTGAAACAACAGCATTTTAAGTGTACTGGCCCTTTAAGAGGTGGACCTGGGAAGCTTACGGACCTTTAAAATTGGCAATACTTTAAGGTGACTGGCCTATGAAGAGGATGACCATGGAAGTGGACAGTCCTTAAAGATGCATTATTGTGTGTGGGTGGCCTTCTAAGAGACAACCCTGGGAATGGACAGACCTTTGGAAATGTCAATGTGGCTTATGAAGTGGAAAGCCACTTGAACATGTGACATGTTTTGTGGACTGGCCCTTTAAGAGGCAGACCCTAGAAGTGGACAAACCCTTGAAGAGGTGACAAATTTAGGGAATTATGTCCTTTAAGAGGTTGACCAGGGTTGTGTACAAACCCTCGAAACAACAGCATTTTAAGTGTACTGGCCCTTTAAGAGGTGGACCTGGGAAGCTTACGGACCTTTAAAATTGGCAATACTTTAAGGTGACTGGCCTATGAAGAGGATGACCATGGAAGTGGACAGTCCTTAAAGATGCATTATTGTGTGTGGGTGGCCTTCTAAGAGACAACCCTGGGAATGGACAGACCTTTGGAAATGTCAATGTGGCTTATGAAGTGGAAAGCCACTTGAACATGTGACATGTTTTGCGGACTGGCCCTTTAAGAGGCAGACCCTAGAAGTGGACAAACCCTTGAAGAGGTGACAAATTTAGGGAATTATGTCCTTTAAGAGGTTGACCAGGGTTGTGTACAAACCCTCGAAACAACAGCATTTTAAGTGTACTGGCCCTTTAAGAGGTGGACCTGGGAAGCTTACGGACCTTTAAAATTGGCAATACTTTAAGGTGACTGGCCTATGAAGAGGATGACCATGGAAGTGGACAGTCCTTAAAGATGCATTATTGTGTGTGGGTGGCCTTCTAAGAGACAACCCTGGGAATGGACAGACCTTTGGAAATGTCAATGTGGCTTATGAAGTGGAAAGCCACTTGAACATGTGACATGTTTTGCGGACTGGCCCTTTAAGAGGCAGACCCTAGATGTGGACAAACCCTTGAAGAGGTGACAAATTTAGGGAATTATGTCCTTTAAGAGGTTGACCAGGGTTGTGTACAAACCCTTGAAACAACAGCATTTTAAGTGTACTGGCCCTTTAAGAGGTGGACCTGGGAAGCTTACGGACCTTTAAAATTGGCAATACTTTAAGGTGACTGGCCTATGAAGAGGATGACCATGGAAGTGGACAGTCCTTAAAGATGCATTATTGTGTGTGGGTGGCCTTCTAAGAGACAACCCTGGGAATGGACAGACCTTTGGAAATGTCAATGTGGCTTATGAAGTGGAAAGCCACTTGAACATGTGACATGTTTTGTGGACTGGCCCTTTAAGAGGCAGACCCTAGAAGTGGACAAACCCTTGAAGAGGTGACAAATTTAGGGAATTATGTCCTTTAAGAGGTTGACCAGGGTTGTGTACAAACCCTCGAAACAACAGCATTTTAAGTGTACTGGCCCTTTAAGAGGTGGACCTGGGAAGCTTACGGACCTTTAAAATTGGCAATACTTTAAGGTGACTGGCCTATGAAGAGGATGACCATGGAAGTGGACAGTCCTTAAAGATGCATTATTGTGTGTGGGTGGCCTTCTAAGAGACAACCCTGGGAATTGACAGACCTTTGGAAATGTCAATGTGGCTTATGAAGTGGAAAGCCACTTGAACATGTGACATGTTTTGTGGACTGGCCCTTTAAGAGGCCGACCCTAGAAGTGGACAAACCCTTGAAGAGGTGACAAATTTAGGGAATTATGTCCTTTAAGAGGTTGACCAGGGTTGTGTACAAACCCTCGAAACAACAGCATTTTAAGTGTACTGGCCCTTTAAGAGGTGGACCTGGGAAGCTTACGGACCTTTAAAATTGGCAATACTTTAAGGTGACTGGCCTATGAAGAGGATGACCATGGAAGTGGACAGTCCTTAAAGATGCATTATTGTGTGTGGGTGGCCTTCTAAGAGACAACCCTGGGAATGGACAGACCTTTGGAAATGTCAATGTGGCTTATGAAGTGAAAAATCCACTTGAACATGTGACATGTTTTGATGACTGGCCCTTTAAGAGGCAGACCCTTGATGTGGACAAACCCTTGAAGAGGTGACACATTTAGGGAATTATGTCCTTTAAGAGGTTGACCAGGGTTGTGTACAAACCCTCGAAACAACAGCATTTTAAGTGTACTGGCCCTTTAAGAGGTGGACCTGGGAAGCTTACGGACCGTTAAAATTGGCAATACTTTAAGGTGACTGGCCTATGAAGAGGATGACCATGGAAGTGGACAGTCCTTAAAGATGCATTATTGTGTGTGGGTGGCCTTCTAAGAGACAACCCTGGGAATGGACAGACCTTTGGAAATGTCAATGTGGCTTATGAAGTGGAAAGCCACTTGAACATGTGACATGTTTTGCGGACTGGCCCTTTAAGAGGCAGACCCTAGAAGTGGACAAACCCTTGAAGAGGTGACAGATTTAGGGAATTATGTCCTTTAAGAGGTTGACCAGGGTTGTGTACAAACCCTCGAAACAACAGCATTTTAAGTGTACTGGCCCTTTAAGAGGTGGACCTGGGAAGCTTACGGACCTTTAAAATTGGCAATACTTTAAGGTGACTGGCCTATGAAGAGGATGACCATGGAAGTGGACAGTCCTTAAAGATGCATTATTGTGTGTGGGTGGCCTTCTAAGAGACAACCCTGGGAATGGACAGACCTTTGGAAATGTCAATGTGGCTTATGAAGTGGAAAGCCACTTGAACATGTGACATGTTTTGATGACTGGCCCTTTAAGAGGCAGACCCTAGATGTGGACAAACCCTTGAAGAGGTGACACATTTAGGGAATTATGTCCTTTAAGAGGTTGACCAGGGTTGTGTACAAACCCTCGAAACAACAGCATTTTAAGTGTACTGGCCCTTTAAGAGGTGGACCTGGGAAGCTTACGGACCGTTAAAATTGGCAATACTTTAAGGTGACTGGCCTATGAAGAGGATGACCATGGAAGTGGACAGTCCTTAAAGATGCATTATTGTGTGTGGGTGGCCTTCTAAGAGACAACCCTGGGAATGGACAGACCTTTGGAAATGTCAATGTGGCTTATGAAGTGGAAAGCCACTTGAACATGTGACATGTTTTGCGGACTGGCCCTTTAAGAGGCAGACCCTAGAAGTGGACAAACCCTTGAAGAGGTGACAAATTTAGGGAATTATGTCCTTTAAGAGGTTGACCAGGGTTGTGTACAAACCCTCAAAACAACAGCATTTTAAGTGTACTGGCCCTTTAAGAGGTGGACCTGGGAAGCTTACGGACCTTTAAATTTGGCAATACTTTAAGGTGACTGGCCTATGAAGAGGATGACCATGGAAGTGGACAGTCCTTAAAGATGCATTATTGTGTGTGGGTGGCCTTCTAAGAGACAACCCTGGGAATGGACAGACCTTTGGAAATGTCAATGTGGCTTATGAAGTGGAAATCCACTTGAACATGTGACATGTTTTGATGACTGGCCCTTTAAGAGGCAGACCCTAGATGTGGACAAACCCTTGAAGAGGTGACAAATTTAGGGAATTATGTCCTTTAAGAGGTTGACCAGGGTTGTGTACAAACCCTTGAAACAACAGCATTTTAAGTGTACTGGCCCTTTAAGAGGTGGACCTGGGAAGCTTACGGACCTTTAAAATTGGCAATACTTTAAGGTGACTGGCCTATGAAGAGGATGACCATGGAAGTGGACAGTCCTTAAAGATGCATTATTGTGTGTGGGTGGCCTTCTAAGAGACAACCCTGGGAATGGACAGACCTTTGGAAAAGTCAATGTGGCTTATGAAGTGGAAAGCCACTTGAACATGTGACATGTTTTGCGGACTGGCCCTTTAAGAGGCAGACCCTAGAAGTGGACAAACCCTTGAAGAGGTGACAAATTTAGGGAATTATGTCCTTTAAGAGGTTGACCAGGGTTGTGTACAAACCCTCGAAACAACAGCATTTTAAGTGTACTGGCCCTTTAAGAGGTGGACCTGGGAAGCTTACGGACCTTTAAAATTGGCAATACTTTAAGGTGACTGGCCTATGAAGAGGATGACCATGGAAGTGGACAGTCCTTAAAGATGCATTATTGTGTGTCGGTGGCCTTCTAAGAGACAACCCTGGGAATGGACAGACCTTTGGAAATGTCAATGTGGCTTATGAAGTGGAAAGCCACTTGAACATGTGACATGTTTTGCGGACTGGCCCTTTAAGAGGCAGACCCTAGAAGTGGACAAACCCTTGAAGAGGTGACAAATTTAGGGAATTATGTCCTTTAAGAGGTTGACCAGGGTTGTGTACAAACCCTCGAAACAACAGCATTTTAAGTGTACTGGCCCTTTAAGAGGTGGACCTGGGAAGCTTACGGACCTTTAAAATTGGCAATACTTTAAGGTGACTGGCCTATGAAGAGGATGACCATGGAAGTGGACAGTCCTTAAAGATGCATTATTGTGTGTGGGTGGCCTTCTAAGAGACAACCCTGGGAATGGACAGACCTTTGGAAATGTCAATGTGGCTTATGAAGTGGAAAGCCACTTGAACATGTGACATGTTTTGCGGACTGGCCCTTTAAGAGGCAGACCCTAGATGTGGACAAACCCTTGAAGAGGTGACAAATTTAGGGAATTATGTCCTTTAAGAGGTTGACCAGGGTTGTGTACAAACCCTTGAAACAACAGCATTTTAAGTGTACTGGCCCTTTAAGAGGTGGACCTGGGAAGCTTACGGACCTTTAAAATTGGCAATACTTTAAGGTGACTGGCCTATGAAGAGGATGACCATGGAAGTGGACAGTCCTTAAAGATGCATTATTGTGTGTGGGTGGCCTTCTAAGAGACAACCCTGGGAATGGACAGACCTTTGGAAATGTCAATGTGGCTTATGAAGTGGAAAGCCACTTGAACATGTGACATGTTTTGTGGACTGGCCCTTTAAGAGGCAGACCCTAGAAGTGGACAAACCCTTGAAGAGGTGACAAATTTAGGGAATTATGTCCTTTAAGAGGTTGACCAGGGTTGTGTACAAACCCTCGAAACAACAGCATTTTAAGTGTACTGGCCCTTTAAGAGGTGGACCTGGGAAGCTTACGGACCTTTAAAATTGGCAATACTTTAAGGTGACTGGCCTATGAAGAGGATGACCATGGAAGTGGACAGTCCTTAAAGATGCATTATTGTGTGTGGGTGGCCTTCTAAGAGACAACCCTGGGAATGGACAGACCTTTGGAAATGTCAATGTGGCTTATGAAGTGGAAAGCCACTTGAACATGTGACATGTTTTGCGGACTGGCCCTTTAAGAGGCAGACCCTAGAAGTGGACAAACCCTTGAAGAGGTGACAAATTTAGGGAATTATGTCCTTTAAGAGGTTGACCAGGGTTGTGTACAAACCCTCGAAACAACAGCATTTTAAGTGTACTGGCCCTTTAAGAGGTGGACCTGGGAAGCTTACGGACCTTTAAAATTGGCAATACTTTAAGGTGACTGGCCTATGAAGAGGATGACCATGGAAGTGGACAGTCCTTAAAGATGCATTATTGTGTGTGGGTGGCCTTCTAAGAGACAACCCTGGGAATGGACAGACCTTTGGAAATGTCAATGTGGCTTATGAAGTGGAAAGCCACTTGAACATGTGACATGTTTTGCGGACTGGCCCTTTAAGAGGCAGACCCTAGATGTGGACAAACCCTTGAAGAGGTGACAAATTTAGGGAATTATGTCCTTTAAGAGGTTGACCAGGGTTGTGTACAAACCCTTGAAACAACAGCATTTTAAGTGTACTGGCCCTTTAAGAGGTGGACCTGGGAAGCTTACGGACCTTTAAAATTGGCAATACTTTAAGGTGACTGGCCTATGAAGAGGATGACCATGGAAGTGGACAGTCCTTAAAGATGCATTATTGTGTGTGGGTGGCCTTCTAAGAGACAACCCTGGGAATGGACAGACCTTTGGAAATGTCAATGTGGCTTATGAAGTGGAAAGCCACTTGAACATGTGACATGTTTTGTGGACTGGCCCTTTAAGAGGCAGACCCTAGAAGTGGACAAACCCTTGAAGAGGTGACAAATTTAGGGAATTATGTCCTTTAAGAGGTTGACCAGGGTTGTGTACAAACCCTCGAAACAACAGCATTTTAAGTGTACTGGCCCTTTAAGAGGTGGACCTGGGAAGCTTACGGACCTTTAAAATTGGCAATACTTTAAGGTGACTGGCCTATGAAGAGGATGACCATGGAAGTGGACAGTCCTTAAAGATGCATTATTGTGTGTGGGTGGCCTTCTAAGAGACAACCCTGGGAATTGACAGACCTTTGGAAATGTCAATGTGGCTTATGAAGTGGAAAGCCACTTGAACATGTGACATGTTTTGTGGACTGGCCCTTTAAGAGGCCGACCCTAGAAGTGGACAAACCCTTGAAGAGGTGACAAATTTAGGGAATTATGTCCTTTAAGAGGTTGACCAGGGTTGTGTACAAACCCTCGAAACAACAGCATTTTAAGTGTACTGGCCCTTTAAGAGGTGGACCTGGGAAGCTTACGGACCTTTAAAATTGGCAATACTTTAAGGTGACTGGCCTATGAAGAGGATGACCATGGAAGTGGACAGTCCTTAAAGATGCATTATTGTGTGTGGGTGGCCTTCTAAGAGACAACCCTGGGAATGGACAGACCTTTGGAAATGTCAATGTGGCTTATGAAGTGAAAAATCCACTTGAACATGTGACATGTTTTGATGACTGGCCCTTTAAGAGGCAGACCCTAGATGTGGACAAACCCTTGAAGAGGTGACACATTTAGGGAATTATGTCCTTTAAGAGGTTGACCAGGGTTGTGTACAAACCCTCGAAACAACAGCATTTTAAGTGTACTGGCCCTTTAAGAGGTGGACCTGGGAAGCTTACGGACCGTTAAAATTGGCAATACTTTAAGGTGACTGGCCTATGAAGAGGATGACCATGGAAGTGGACAGTCCTTAAAGATGCATTATTGTGTGTGGGTGGCCTTCTAAGAGACAACCCTGGGAATGGACAGACCTTTGGAAATGTCAATGTGGCTTATGAAGTGGAAAGCCACTTGAACATGTGACATGTTTTGCGGACTGGCCCTTTAAGAGGCAGACCCTAGAAGTGGACAAACCCTTGAAGAGGTGACAGATTTAGGGAATTATGTCCTTTAAGAGGTTGACCAGGGTTGTGTACAAACCCTCGAAACAACAGCATTTTAAGTGTACTGGCCCTTTAAGAGGTGGACCTGGGAAGCTTACGGACCTTTAAAATTGGCAATACTTTAAGGTGACTGGCCTATGAAGAGGATGACCATGGAAGTGGACAGTCCTTAAAGATGCATTATTGTGTGTGGGTGGCCTTCTAAGAGACAACCCTGGGAATGGACAGACCTTTGGAAATGTCAATGTGGCTTATGAAGTGAAAAATCCACTTGAACATGTGACATGTTTTGATGACTGGCCCTTTAAGAGGCAGACCCTAGAAGTGGACAAACCCTTGAAGAGGTGACAAATTTAGGGAATTATGTCCTTTAAGAGGTTGACCAGGGTTGTGTACAAACCCTCGAAACAACAGCATTTTAAGTGTACTGGCCCTTTAAGAGGTGGACCTGGGAAGCTTACGGACCGTTAAAATTGGCAATACTTTAAGGTGACTGGCCTATGAAGAGGATGACCATGGAAGTGGACAGTCCTTAAAGATGCATTATTGTGTGTGGGTGGCCTTCTAAGAGACAACCCTGGGAATGGACAGACCTTTGGAAATGTCAATGTGGCTTATGAAGTGGAAAGCCACTTGAACATGTGACATGTTTTGCGGACTGGCCCTTTAAGAGGCAGACCCTAGAAGTGGACAAACCCTTGAAGAGGTGACAAATTTAGGGAATTATGTCCTTTAAGAGGTTGACCAGGGTTGTGTACAAACCCTCAAAACAACAGCATTTTAAGTGTACTGGCCCTTTAAGAGGTGGACCTGGGAAGCTTACGGACCTTTAAATTTGGCAATACTTTAAGGTGACTGGCCTATGAAGAGGATGACCATGGAAGTGGACAGTCCTTAAAGATGCATTATTGTGTGTGGGTGGCCTTCTAAGAGACAACCCTGGGAATGGACAGACCTTTGGAAATGTCAATGTGGCTTATGAAGTGGAAAGCCACTTGAACATGTGACATGTTTTGATGACTGGCCCTTTAAGAGGCAGACCCTAGATGTGGACAAACCCTTGAAGAGGTGACACATTTAGGGAATTATGTCCTTTAAGAGGTTGACCAGGGTTGTGTACAAACCCTCGAAACAACAGCATTTTAAGTGTACTGGCCCTTTAAGAGGTGGACCTGGGAAGCTTACGGACCGTTAAAATTGGCAATACTTTAAGGTGACTGGCCTATGAAGAGGATGACCATGGAAGTGGACAGTCCTTAAAGATGCATTATTGTGTGTGGGTGGCCTTCTAAGAGACAACCCTGGGAATGGACAGACCTTTGGAAATGTCAATGTGGCTTATGAAGTGGAAAGCCACTTGAACATGTGACATGTTTTGCGGACTGGCCCTTTAAGAGGCAGACCCTAGAAGTGGACAAACCCTTGAAGAGGTGACAAATTTAGGGAATTATGTCCTTTAAGAGGTTGACCAGGGTTGTGTACAAACCCTCAAAACAACAGCATTTTAAGTGTACTGGCCCTTTAAGAGGTGGACCTGGGAAGCTTACGGACCTTTAAATTTGGCAATACTTTAAGGTGACTGGCCTATGAAGAGGATGACCATGGAAGTGGACAGTCCTTAAAGATGCATTATTGTGTGTGGGTGGCCTTCTAAGAGACAACCCTGGGAATGGACAGACCTTTGGAAATGTCAATGTGGCTTATGAAGTGGAAATCCACTTGAACATGTGACATGTTTTGATGACTGGCCCTTTAAGAGGCAGACCCTAGATGTGGACAAACCCTTGAAGAGGTGACAAATTTAGGGAATTATGTCCTTTAAGAGGTTGACCAGGGTTGTGTACAAACCCTTGAAACAACAGCATTTTAAGTGTACTGGCCCTTTAAGAGGTGGACCTGGGAAGCTTACGGACCTTTAAAATTGGCAATACTTTAAGGTGACTGGCCTATGAAGAGGATGACCATGGAAGTGGACAGTCCTTAAAGATGCATTATTGTGTGTGGGTGGCCTTCTAAGAGACAACCCTGGGAATGGACAGACCTTTGGAAAAGTCAATGTGGCTTATGAAGTGGAAAGCCACTTGAACATGTGACATGTTTTGCGGACTGGCCCTTTAAGAGGCAGACCCTAGAAGTGGACAAACCCTTGAAGAGGTGACAAATTTAGGGAATTATGTCCTTTAAGAGGTTGACCAGGGTTGTGTACAAACCCTCGAAACAACAGCATTTTAAGTGTACTGGCCCTTTAAGAGGTGGACCTGGGAAGCTTACGGACCTTTAAAATTGGCAATACTTTAAGGTGACTGGCCTATGAAGAGGATGACCATGGAAGTGGACAGTCCTTAAAGATGCATTATTGTGTGTCGGTGGCCTTCTAAGAGACAACCCTGGGAATGGACAGACCTTTGGAAATGTCAATGTGGCTTATGAAGTGGAAAGCCACTTGAACATGTGACATGTTTTGCGGACTGGCCCTTTAAGAGGCAGACCCTAGAAGTGGACAAACCCTTGAAGAGGTGACAAATTTAGGGAATTATGTCCTTTAAGAGGTTGACCAGGGTTGTGTACAAACCCTCGAAACAACAGCATTTTAAGTGTACTGGCCCTTTAAGAGGTGGACCTGGGAAGCTTACGGACCTTTAAAATTGGCAATACTTTAAGGTGACTGGCCTATGAAGAGGATGACCATGGAAGTGGACAGTCCTTAAAGATGCATTATTGTGTGTGGGTGGCCTTCTAAGAGACAACCCTGGGAATGGACAGACCTTTGGAAATGTCAATGTGGCTTATGAAGTGGAAAGCCACTTGAACATGTGACATGTTTTGCGGACTGGCCCTTTAAGAGGCAGACCCTAGATGTGGACAAACCCTTGAAGAGGTGACAAATTTAGGGAATTATGTCCTTTAAGAGGTTGACCAGGGTTGTGTACAAACCCTTGAAACAACAGCATTTTAAGTGTACTGGCCCTTTAAGAGGTGGACCTGGGAAGCTTACGGACCTTTAAAATTGGCAATACTTTAAGGTGACTGGCCTATGAAGAGGATGACCATGGAAGTGGACAGTCCTTAAAGATGCATTATTGTGTGTGGGTGGCCTTCTAAGAGACAACCCTGGGAATGGACAGACCTTTGGAAATGTCAATGTGGCTTATGAAGTGGAAAGCCACTTGAACATGTGACATGTTTTGTGGACTGGCCCTTTAAGAGGCAGACCCTAGAAGTGGACAAACCCTTGAAGAGGTGACAAATTTAGGGAATTATGTCCTTTAAGAGGTTGACCAGGGTTGTGTACAAACCCTCGAAACAACAGCATTTTAAGTGTACTGGCCCTTTAAGAGGTGGACCTGGGAAGCTTACGGACCTTTAAAATTGGCAATACTTTAAGGTGACTGGCCTATGAAGAGGATGACCATGGAAGTGGACAGTCCTTAAAGATGCATTATTGTGTGTGGGTGGCCTTCTAAGAGACAACCCTGGGAATGGACAGACCTTTGGAAATGTCAATGTGGCTTATGAAGTGGAAAGCCACTTGAACATGTGACATGTTTTGCGGACTGGCCCTTTAAGAGGCAGACCCTAGAAGTGGACAAACCCTTGAAGAGGTGACAAATTTAGGGAATTATGTCCTTTAAGAGGTTGACCAGGGTTGTGTACAAACCCTCGAAACAACAGCATTTTAAGTGTACTGGCCCTTTAAGAGGTGGACCTGGGAAGCTTACGGACCTTTAAAATTGGCAATACTTTAAGGTGACTGGCCTATGAAGAGGATGACCATGGAAGTGGACAGTCCTTAAAGATGCATTATTGTGTGTGGGTGGCCTTCTAAGAGACAACCCTGGGAATGGACAGACCTTTGGAAATGTCAATGTGGCTTATGAAGTGGAAAGCCACTTGAACATGTGACATGTTTTGCGGACTGGCCCTTTAAGAGGCAGACCCTAGATGTGGACAAACCCTTGAAGAGGTGACAAATTTAGGGAATTATGTCCTTTAAGAGGTTGACCAGGGTTGTGTACAAACCCTTGAAACAACAGCATTTTAAGTGTACTGGCCCTTTAAGAGGTGGACCTGGGAAGCTTACGGACCTTTAAAATTGGCAATACTTTAAGGTGACTGGCCTATGAAGAGGATGACCATGGAAGTGGACAGTCCTTAAAGATGCATTATTGTGTGTGGGTGGCCTTCTAAGAGACAACCCTGGGAATTGACAGACCTTTGGAAATGTCAATGTGGCTTATGAAGTGGAAAGCCACTTGAACATGTGACATGTTTTGTGGACTGGCCCTTTAAGAGGCCGACCCTAGAAGTGGACAAACCCTTGAAGAGGTGACAAATTTAGGGAATTATGTCCTTTAAGAGGTTGACCAGGGTTGTGTACAAACCCTCGAAACAACAGCATTTTAAGTGTACTGGCCCTTTAAGAGGTGGACCTGGGAAGCTTACGGACCTTTAAAATTGGCAATACTTTAAGGTGACTGGCCTATGAAGAGGATGACCATGGAAGTGGACAGTCCTTAAAGATGCATTATTGTGTGTGGGTGGCCTTCTAAGAGACAACCCTGGGAATGGACAGACCTTTGGAAATGTCAATGTGGCTTATGAAGTGAAAAATCCACTTGAACATGTGACATGTTTTGATGACTGGCCCTTTAAGAGGCAGACCCTTGATGTGGACAAACCCTTGAAGAGGTGACACATTTAGGGAATTATGTCCTTTAAGAGGTTGACCAGGGTTGTGTACAAACCCTCGAAACAACAGCATTTTAAGTGTACTGGCCCTTTAAGAGGTGGACCTGGGAAGCTTACGGACCGTTAAAATTGGCAATACTTTAAGGTGACTGGCCTATGAAGAGGATGACCATGGAAGTGGACAGTCCTTAAAGATGCATTATTGTGTGTGGGTGGCCTTCTAAGAGACAACCCTGGGAATGGACAGACCTTTGGAAATGTCAATGTGGCTTATGAAGTGGAAAGCCACTTGAACATGTGACATGTTTTGCGGACTGGCCCTTTAAGAGGCAGACCCTAGAAGTGGACAAACCCTTGAAGAGGTGACAGATTTAGGGAATTATGTCCTTTAAGAGGTTGACCAGGGTTGTGTACAAACCCTCGAAACAACAGCATTTTAAGTGTACTGGCCCTTTAAGAGGTGGACCTGGGAAGCTTACGGACCTTTAAAATTGGCAATACTTTAAGGTGACTGGCCTATGAAGAGGATGACCATGGAAGTGGACAGTCCTTAAAGATGCATTATTGTGTGTGGGTGGCCTTCTAAGAGACAACCCTGGGAATGGACAGACCTTTGGAAATGTCAATGTGGCTTATGAAGTGGAAAGCCACTTGAACATGTGACATGTTTTGATGACTGGCCCTTTAAGAGGCAGACCCTAGATGTGGACAAACCCTTGAAGAGGTGACACATTTAGGGAATTATGTCCTTTAAGAGGTTGACCAGGGTTGTGTACAAACCCTCGAAACAACAGCATTTTAAGTGTACTGGCCCTTTAAGAGGTGGACCTGGGAAGCTTACGGACCGTTAAAATTGGCAATACTTTAAGGTGACTGGCCTATGAAGAGGATGACCATGGAAGTGGACAGTCCTTAAAGATGCATTATTGTGTGTGGGTGGCCTTCTAAGAGACAACCCTGGGAATGGACAGACCTTTGGAAATGTCAATGTGGCTTATGAAGTGGAAAGCCACTTGAACATGTGACATGTTTTGCGGACTGGCCCTTTAAGAGGCAGACCCTAGAAGTGGACAAACCCTTGAAGAGGTGACAAATTTAGGGAATTATGTCCTTTAAGAGGTTGACCAGGGTTGTGTACAAACCCTCAAAACAACAGCATTTTAAGTGTACTGGCCCTTTAAGAGGTGGACCTGGGAAGCTTACGGACCTTTAAATTTGGCAATACTTTAAGGTGACTGGCCTATGAAGAGGATGACCATGGAAGTGGACAGTCCTTAAAGATGCATTATTGTGTGTGGGTGGCCTTCTAAGAGACAACCCTGGGAATGGACAGACCTTTGGAAATGTCAATGTGGCTTATGAAGTGGAAATCCACTTGAACATGTGACATGTTTTGATGACTGGCCCTTTAAGAGGCAGACCCTAGATGTGGACAAACCCTTGAAGAGGTGACAAATTTAGGGAATTATGTCCTTTAAGAGGTTGACCAGGGTTGTGTACAAACCCTTGAAACAACAGCATTTTAAGTGTACTGGCCCTTTAAGAGGTGGACCTGGGAAGCTTACGGACCTTTAAAATTGGCAATACTTTAAGGTGACTGGCCTATGAAGAGGATGACCATGGAAGTGGACAGTCCTTAAAGATGCATTATTGTGTGTGGGTGGCCTTCTAAGAGACAACCCTGGGAATGGACAGACCTTTGGAAAAGTCAATGTGGCTTATGAAGTGGAAAGCCACTTGAACATGTGACATGTTTTGCGGACTGGCCCTTTAAGAGGCAGACCCTAGAAGTGGACAAACCCTTGAAGAGGTGACAGATTTAGGGAATTATGTCCTTTAAGAGGTTGACCAGGGTTGTGTACAAACCCTCGAAACAACAGCATTTTAAGTGTACTGGCCCTTTAAGAGGTGGACCTGGGAAGCTTACGGACCTTTAAAATTGGCAATACTTTAAGGTGACTGGCCTATGAAGAGGATGACCATGGAAGTGGACAGTCCTTAAAGATGCATTATTGTGTGTGGGTGGCCTTCTAAGAGACAACCCTGGGAATGGACAGACCTTTGGAAATGTCAATGTGGCTTATGAAGTGAAAAATCCACTTGAACATGTGACATGTTTTGATGACTGGCCCTTTAAGAGGCAGACCCTAGAAGTGGACAAACCCTTGAAGAGGTGACAAATTTAGGGAATTATGTCCTTTAAGAGGTTAACCAGGGTTGTGTACAAACCCTCGAAACAACAGCATTTTAAGTGTACTGGCCCTTTAAGAGGTGGACCTGGGAAGCTTACGGACCGTTAAAATTGGCAATACTTTAAGGTGACTGGCCTATGAAGAGGATGACCATGGAAGTGGACAGTCCTTAAAGATGCATTATTGTGTGTGGGTGGCCTTCTAAGAGACAACCCTGGGAATGGACAGACCTTTGGAAATGTCAATGTGGCTTATGAAGTGGAAAGCCACTTGAACATGTGACATGTTTTGCGGACTGGCCCTTTAAGAGGCAGACCCTAGAAGTGGACAAACCCTTGAAGAGGTGACAAATTTAGGGAATTATGTCCTTTAAGAGGTTGACCAGGGTTGTGTACAAACCCTCAAAACAACAGCATTTTAAGTGTACTGGCCCTTTAAGAGGTGGACCTGGGAAGCTTACGGACCTTTAAATTTGGCAATACTTTAAGGTGACTGGCCTATGAAGAGGATGACCATGGAAGTGGACAGTCCTTAAAGATGCATTATTGTGTGTGGGTGGCCTTCTAAGAGACAACCCTGGGAATGGACAGACCTTTGGAAATGTCAATGTGGCTTATGAAGTGGAAAGCCACTTGAACATGTGACATGTTTTGATGACTGGCCCTTTAAGAGGCAGACCCTAGATGTGGACAAACCCTTGAAGAGGTGACACATTTAGGGAATTATGTCCTTTAAGAGGTTGACCAGGGTTGTGTACAAACCCTCGAAACAACAGCATTTTAAGTGTACTGGCCCTTTAAGAGGTGGACCTGGGAAGCTTACGGACCGTTAAAATTGGCAATACTTTAAGGTGACTGGCCTATGAAGAGGATGACCATGGAAGTGGACAGTCCTTAAAGATGCATTATTGTGTGTGGGTGGCCTTCTAAGAGACAACCCTGGGAATGGACAGACCTTTGGAAATGTCAATGTGGCTTATGAAGTGGAAAGCCACTTGAACATGTGACATGTTTTGCGGACTGGCCCTTTAAGAGGCAGACCCTAGAAGTGGACAAACCCTTGAAGAGGTGACAAATTTAGGGAATTATGTCCTTTAAGAGGTTGACCAGGGTTGTGTACAAACCCTCAAAACAACAGCATTTTAAGTGTACTGGCCCTTTAAGAGGTGGACCTGGGAAGCTTACGGACCTTTAAATTTGGCAATACTTTAAGGTGACTGGCCTATGAAGAGGATGACCATGGAAGTGGACAGTCCTTAAAGATGCATTATTGTGTGTGGGTGGCCTTCTAAGAGACAACCCTGGGAATGGACAGACCTTTGGAAATGTCAATGTGGCTTATGAAGTGGAAATCCACTTGAACATGTGACATGTTTTGATGACTGGCCCTTTAAGAGGCAGACCCTAGATGTGGACAAACCCTTGAAGAGGTGACAAATTTAGGGAATTATGTCCTTTAAGAGGTTGACCAGGGTTGTGTACAAACCCTTGAAACAACAGCATTTTAAGTGTACTGGCCCTTTAAGAGGTGGACCTGGGAAGCTTACGGACCTTTAAAATTGGCAATACTTTAAGGTGACTGGCCTATGAAGAGGATGACCATGGAAGTGGACAGTCCTTAAAGATGCATTATTGTGTGTGGGTGGCCTTCTAAGAGACAACCCTGGGAATGGACAGACCTTTGGAAAAGTCAATGTGGCTTATGAAGTGGAAAGCCACTTGAACATGTGACATGTTTTGCGGACTGGCCCTTTAAGAGGCAGACCCTAGAAGTGGACAAACCCTTGAAGAGGTGACAAATTTAGGGAATTATGTCCTTTAAGAGGTTGACCAGGGTTGTGTACAAACCCTCGAAACAACAGCATTTTAAGTGTACTGGCCCTTTAAGAGGTGGACCTGGGAAGCTTACGGACCTTTAAAATTGGCAATACTTTAAGGTGACTGGCCTATGAAGAGGATGACCATGGAAGTGGACAGTCCTTAAAGATGCATTATTGTGTGTCGGTGGCCTTCTAAGAGACAACCCTGGGAATGGACAGACCTTTGGAAATGTCAATGTGGCTTATGAAGTGGAAAGCCACTTGAACATGTGACATGTTTTGCGGACTGGCCCTTTAAGAGGCAGACCCTAGAAGTGGACAAACCCTTGAAGAGGTGACAAATTTAGGGAATTATGTCCTTTAAGAGGTTGACCAGGGTTGTGTACAAACCCTCGAAACAACAGCATTTTAAGTGTACTGGCCCTTTAAGAGGTGGACCTGGGAAGCTTACGGACCTTTAAAATTGGCAATACTTTAAGGTGACTGGCCTATGAAGAGGATGACCATGGAAGTGGACAGTCCTTAAAGATGCATTATTGTGTGTGGGTGGCCTTCTAAGAGACAACCCTGGGAATGGACAGACCTTTGGAAATGTCAATGTGGCTTATGAAGTGGAAAGCCACTTGAACATGTGACATGTTTTGCGGACTGGCCCTTTAAGAGGCAGACCCTAGATGTGGACAAACCCTTGAAGAGGTGACAAATTTAGGGAATTATGTCCTTTAAGAGGTTGACCAGGGTTGTGTACAAACCCTTGAAACAACAGCATTTTAAGTGTACTGGCCCTTTAAGAGGTGGACCTGGGAAGCTTACGGACCTTTAAAATTGGCAATACTTTAAGGTGACTGGCCTATGAAGAGGATGACCATGGAAGTGGACAGTCCTTAAAGATGCATTATTGTGTGTGGGTGGCCTTCTAAGAGACAACCCTGGGAATGGACAGACCTTTGGAAATGTCAATGTGGCTTATGAAGTGGAAAGCCACTTGAACATGTGACATGTTTTGTGGACTGGCCCTTTAAGAGGCAGACCCTAGAAGTGGACAAACCCTTGAAGAGGTGACAAATTTAGGGAATTATGTCCTTTAAGAGGTTGACCAGGGTTGTGTACAAACCCTCGAAACAACAGCATTTTAAGTGTACTGGCCCTTTAAGAGGTGGACCTGGGAAGCTTACGGACCTTTAAAATTGGCAATACTTTAAGGTGACTGGCCTATGAAGAGGATGACCATGGAAGTGGACAGTCCTTAAAGATGCATTATTGTGTGTGGGTGGCCTTCTAAGAGACAACCCTGGGAATGGACAGACCTTTGGAAATGTCAATGTGGCTTATGAAGTGGAAAGCCACTTGAACATGTGACATGTTTTGCGGACTGGCCCTTTAAGAGGCAGACCCTAGAAGTGGACAAACCCTTGAAGAGGTGACAAATTTAGGGAATTATGTCCTTTAAGAGGTTGACCAGGGTTGTGTACAAACCCTCGAAACAACAGCATTTTAAGTGTACTGGCCCTTTAAGAGGTGGACCTGGGAAGCTTACGGACCTTTAAAATTGGCAATACTTTAAGGTGACTGGCCTATGAAGAGGATGACCATGGAAGTGGACAGTCCTTAAAGATGCATTATTGTGTGTGGGTGGCCTTCTAAGAGACAACCCTGGGAATGGACAGACCTTTGGAAATGTCAATGTGGCTTATGAAGTGGAAAGCCACTTGAACATGTGACATGTTTTGCGGACTGGCCCTTTAAGAGGCAGACCCTAGATGTGGACAAACCCTTGAAGAGGTGACAAATTTAGGGAATTATGTCCTTTAAGAGGTTGACCAGGGTTGTGTACAAACCCTTGAAACAACAGCATTTTAAGTGTACTGGCCCTTTAAGAGGTGGACCTGGGAAGCTTACGGACCTTTAAAATTGGCAATACTTTAAGGTGACTGGCCTATGAAGAGGATGACCATGGAAGTGGACAGTCCTTAAAGATGCATTATTGTGTGTGGGTGGCCTTCTAAGAGACAACCCTGGGAATTGACAGACCTTTGGAAATGTCAATGTGGCTTATGAAGTGGAAAGCCACTTGAACATGTGACATGTTTTGTGGACTGGCCCTTTAAGAGGCCGACCCTAGAAGTGGACAAACCCTTGAAGAGGTGACAAATTTAGGGAATTATGTCCTTTAAGAGGTTGACCAGGGTTGTGTACAAACCCTCGAAACAACAGCATTTTAAGTGTACTGGCCCTTTAAGAGGTGGACCTGGGAAGCTTACGGACCTTTAAAATTGGCAATACTTTAAGGTGACTGGCCTATGAAGAGGATGACCATGGAAGTGGACAGTCCTTAAAGATGCATTATTGTGTGTGGGTGGCCTTCTAAGAGACAACCCTGGGAATGGACAGACCTTTGGAAATGTCAATGTGGCTTATGAAGTGAAAAATCCACTTGAACATGTGACATGTTTTGATGACTGGCCCTTTAAGAGGCAGACCCTTGATGTGGACAAACCCTTGAAGAGGTGACACATTTAGGGAATTATGTCCTTTAAGAGGTTGACCAGGGTTGTGTACAAACCCTCGAAACAACAGCATTTTAAGTGTACTGGCCCTTTAAGAGGTGGACCTGGGAAGCTTACGGACCGTTAAAATTGGCAATACTTTAAGGTGACTGGCCTATGAAGAGGATGACCATGGAAGTGGACAGTCCTTAAAGATGCATTATTGTGTGTGGGTGGCCTTCTAAGAGACAACCCTGGGAATGGACAGACCTTTGGAAATGTCAATGTGGCTTATGAAGTGGAAAGCCACTTGAACATGTGACATGTTTTGCGGACTGGCCCTTTAAGAGGCAGACCCTAGAAGTGGACAAACCCTTGAAGAGGTGACAGATTTAGGGAATTATGTCCTTTAAGAGGTTGACCAGGGTTGTGTACAAACCCTCGAAACAACAGCATTTTAAGTGTACTGGCCCTTTAAGAGGTGGACCTGGGAAGCTTACGGACCTTTAAAATTGGCAATACTTTAAGGTGACTGGCCTATGAAGAGGATGACCATGGAAGTGGACAGTCCTTAAAGATGCATTATTGTGTGTGGGTGGCCTTCTAAGAGACAACCCTGGGAATGGACAGACCTTTGGAAATGTCAATGTGGCTTATGAAGTGGAAAGCCACTTGAACATGTGACATGTTTTGATGACTGGCCCTTTAAGAGGCAGACCCTAGATGTGGACAAACCCTTGAAGAGGTGACACATTTAGGGAATTATGTCCTTTAAGAGGTTGACCAGGGTTGTGTACAAACCCTCGAAACAACAGCATTTTAAGTGTACTGGCCCTTTAAGAGGTGGACCTGGGAAGCTTACGGACCGTTAAAATTGGCAATACTTTAAGGTGACTGGCCTATGAAGAGGATGACCATGGAAGTGGACAGTCCTTAAAGATGCATTATTGTGTGTGGGTGGCCTTCTAAGAGACAACCCTGGGAATGGACAGACCTTTGGAAATGTCAATGTGGCTTATGAAGTGGAAAGCCACTTGAACATGTGACATGTTTTGCGGACTGGCCCTTTAAGAGGCAGACCCTAGAAGTGGACAAACCCTTGAAGAGGTGACAAATTTAGGGAATTATGTCCTTTAAGAGGTTGACCAGGGTTGTGTACAAACCCTCAAAACAACAGCATTTTAAGTGTACTGGCCCTTTAAGAGGTGGACCTGGGAAGCTTACGGACCTTTAAATTTGGCAATACTTTAAGGTGACTGGCCTATGAAGAGGATGACCATGGAAGTGGACAGTCCTTAAAGATGCATTATTGTGTGTGGGTGGCCTTCTAAGAGACAACCCTGGGAATGGACAGACCTTTGGAAATGTCAATGTGGCTTATGAAGTGGAAATCCACTTGAACATGTGACATGTTTTGATGACTGGCCCTTTAAGAGGCAGACCCTAGATGTGGACAAACCCTTGAAGAGGTGACAAATTTAGGGAATTATGTCCTTTAAGAGGTTGACCAGGGTTGTGTACAAACCCTTGAAACAACAGCATTTTAAGTGTACTGGCCCTTTAAGAGGTGGACCTGGGAAGCTTACGGACCTTTAAAATTGGCAATACTTTAAGGTGACTGGCCTATGAAGAGGATGACCATGGAAGTGGACAGTCCTTAAAGATGCATTATTGTGTGTGGGTGGCCTTCTAAGAGACAACCCTGGGAATGGACAGACCTTTGGAAAAGTCAATGTGGCTTATGAAGTGGAAAGCCACTTGAACATGTGACATGTTTTGCGGACTGGCCCTTTAAGAGGCAGACCCTAGAAGTGGACAAACCCTTGAAGAGGTGACAAATTTAGGGAATTATGTCCTTTAAGAGGTTGACCAGGGTTGTGTACAAACCCTCGAAACAACAGCATTTTAAGTGTACTGGCCCTTTAAGAGGTGGACCTGGGAAGCTTACGGACCTTTAAAATTGGCAATACTTTAAGGTGACTGGCCTATGAAGAGGATGACCATGGAAGTGGACAGTCCTTAAAGATGCATTATTGTGTGTCGGTGGCCTTCTAAGAGACAACCCTGGGAATGGACAGACCTTTGGAAATGTCAATGTGGCTTATGAAGTGGAAAGCCACTTGAACATGTGACATGTTTTGCGGACTGGCCCTTTAAGAGGCAGACCCTAGAAGTGGACAAACCCTTGAAGAGGTGACAAATTTAGGGAATTATGTCCTTTAAGAGGTTGACCAGGGTTGTGTACAAACCCTCGAAACAACAGCATTTTAAGTGTACTGGCCCTTTAAGAGGTGGACCTGGGAAGCTTACGGACCTTTAAAATTGGCAATACTTTAAGGTGACTGGCCTATGAAGAGGATGACCATGGAAGTGGACAGTCCTTAAAGATGCATTATTGTGTGTGGGTGGCCTTCTAAGAGACAACCCTGGGAATGGACAGACCTTTGGAAATGTCAATGTGGCTTATGAAGTGGAAAGCCACTTGAACATGTGACATGTTTTGCGGACTGGCCCTTTAAGAGGCAGACCCTAGATGTGGACAAACCCTTGAAGAGGTGACAAATTTAGGGAATTATGTCCTTTAAGAGGTTGACCAGGGTTGTGTACAAACCCTTGAAACAACAGCATTTTAAGTGTACTGGCCCTTTAAGAGGTGGACCTGGGAAGCTTACGGACCTTTAAAATTGGCAATACTTTAAGGTGACTGGCCTATGAAGAGGATGACCATGGAAGTGGACAGTCCTTAAAGATGCATTATTGTGTGTGGGTGGCCTTCTAAGAGACAACCCTGGGAATGGACAGACCTTTGGAAATGTCAATGTGGCTTATGAAGTGGAAAGCCACTTGAACATGTGACATGTTTTGTGGACTGGCCCTTTAAGAGGCAGACCCTAGAAGTGGACAAACCCTTGAAGAGGTGACAAATTTAGGGAATTATGTCCTTTAAGAGGTTGACCAGGGTTGTGTACAAACCCTCGAAACAACAGCATTTTAAGTGTACTGGCCCTTTAAGAGGTGGACCTGGGAAGCTTACGGACCTTTAAAATTGGCAATACTTTAAGGTGACTGGCCTATGAAGAGGATGACCATGGAAGTGGACAGTCCTTAAAGATGCATTATTGTGTGTGGGTGGCCTTCTAAGAGACAACCCTGGGAATGGACAGACCTTTGGAAATGTCAATGTGGCTTATGAAGTGGAAAGCCACTTGAACATGTGACATGTTTTGCGGACTGGCCCTTTAAGAGGCAGACCCTAGAAGTGGACAAACCCTTGAAGAGGTGACAAATTTAGGGAATTATGTCCTTTAAGAGGTTGACCAGGGTTGTGTACAAACCCTCGAAACAACAGCATTTTAAGTGTACTGGCCCTTTAAGAGGTGGACCTGGGAAGCTTACGGACCTTTAAAATTGGCAATACTTTAAGGTGACTGGCCTATGAAGAGGATGACCATGGAAGTGGACAGTCCTTAAAGATGCATTATTGTGTGTGGGTGGCCTTCTAAGAGACAACCCTGGGAATGGACAGACCTTTGGAAATGTCAATGTGGCTTATGAAGTGGAAAGCCACTTGAACATGTGACATGTTTTGCGGACTGGCCCTTTAAGAGGCAGACCCTAGATGTGGACAAACCCTTGAAGAGGTGACAAATTTAGGGAATTATGTCCTTTAAGAGGTTGACCAGGGTTGTGTACAAACCCTTGAAACAACAGCATTTTAAGTGTACTGGCCCTTTAAGAGGTGGACCTGGGAAGCTTACGGACCTTTAAAATTGGCAATACTTTAAGGTGACTGGCCTATGAAGAGGATGACCATGGAAGTGGACAGTCCTTAAAGATGCATTATTGTGTGTGGGTGGCCTTCTAAGAGACAACCCTGGGAATGGACAGACCTTTGGAAATGTCAATGTGGCTTATGAAGTGGAAAGCCACTTGAACATGTGACATGTTTTGTGGACTGGCCCTTTAAGAGGCAGACCCTAGAAGTGGACAAACCCTTGAAGAGGTGACAAATTTAGGGAATTATGTCCTTTAAGAGGTTGACCAGGGTTGTGTACAAACCCTCGAAACAACAGCATTTTAAGTGTACTGGCCCTTTAAGAGGTGGACCTGGGAAGCTTACGGACCTTTAAAATTGGCAATACTTTAAGGTGACTGGCCTATGAAGAGGATGACCATGGAAGTGGACAGTCCTTAAAGATGCATTATTGTGTGTGGGTGGCCTTCTAAGAGACAACCCTGGGAATTGACAGACCTTTGGAAATGTCAATGTGGCTTATGAAGTGGAAAGCCACTTGAACATGTGACATGTTTTGTGGACTGGCCCTTTAAGAGGCCGACCCTAGAAGTGGACAAACCCTTGAAGAGGTGACAAATTTAGGGAATTATGTCCTTTAAGAGGTTGACCAGGGTTGTGTACAAACCCTCGAAACAACAGCATTTTAAGTGTACTGGCCCTTTAAGAGGTGGACCTGGGAAGCTTACGGACCTTTAAAATTGGCAATACTTTAAGGTGACTGGCCTATGAAGAGGATGACCATGGAAGTGGACAGTCCTTAAAGATGCATTATTGTGTGTGGGTGGCCTTCTAAGAGACAACCCTGGGAATGGACAGACCTTTGGAAATGTCAATGTGGCTTATGAAGTGAAAAATCCACTTGAACATGTGACATGTTTTGATGACTGGCCCTTTAAGAGGCAGACCCTAGATGTGGACAAACCCTTGAAGAGGTGACACATTTAGGGAATTATGTCCTTTAAGAGGTTGACCAGGGTTGTGTACAAACCCTCGAAACAACAGCATTTTAAGTGTACTGGCCCTTTAAGAGGTGGACCTGGGAAGCTTACGGACCGTTAAAATTGGCAATACTTTAAGGTGACTGGCCTATGAAGAGGATGACCATGGAAGTGGACAGTCCTTAAAGATGCATTATTGTGTGTGGGTGGCCTTCTAAGAGACAACCCTGGGAATGGACAGACCTTTGGAAATGTCAATGTGGCTTATGAAGTGGAAAGCCACTTGAACATGTGACATGTTTTGCGGACTGGCCCTTTAAGAGGCAGACCCTAGAAGTGGACAAACCCTTGAAGAGGTGACAGATTTAGGGAATTATGTCCTTTAAGAGGTTGACCAGGGTTGTGTACAAACCCTCGAAACAACAGCATTTTAAGTGTACTGGCCCTTTAAGAGGTGGACCTGGGAAGCTTACGGACCTTTAAAATTGGCAATACTTTAAGGTGACTGGCCTATGAAGAGGATGACCATGGAAGTGGACAGTCCTTAAAGATGCATTATTGTGTGTGGGTGGCCTTCTAAGAGACAACCCTGGGAATGGACAGACCTTTGGAAATGTCAATGTGGCTTATGAAGTGAAAAATCCACTTGAACATGTGACATGTTTTGATGACTGGCCCTTTAAGAGGCAGACCCTAGAAGTGGACAAACCCTTGAAGAGGTGACACATTTAGGGAATTATGTCCTTTAAGAGGTTGACCAGGGTTGTGTACAAACCCTCGAAACAACAGCATTTTAAGTGTACTGGCCCTTTAAGAGGTGGACCTGGGAAGCTAACGGACCGTTAAAATTGGCAATACTTTAAGGTGACTGGCCTATGAAGAGGATGACCATGGAAGTGGACAGTCCTTAAAGATGCATTATTGTGTGTGGGTGGCCTTCTAAGAGACAACCCTGGGAATGGACAGACCTTTGGAAATGTCAATGTGGCTTATGAAGTGGAAAGCCACTTGAACATGTGACATGTTTTGCGGACTGGCCCTTTAAGAGGCAGACCCTAGAAGTGGACAAACCCTTGAAGAGGTGACAAATTTAGGGAATTATGTCCTTTAAGAGGTTGACCAGGGTTGTGTACAAACCCTCAAAACAACAGCATTTTAAGTGTACTGGCCCTTTAAGAGGTGGACCTGGGAAGCTTACGGACCTTTAAATTTGGCAATACTTTAAGGTGACTGGCCTATGAAGAGGATGACCATGGAAGTGGACAGTCCTTAAAGATGCATTATTGTGTGTGGGTGGCCTTCTAAGAGACAACCCTGGGAATGGACAGACCTTTGGAAATGTCAATGTGGCTTATGAAGTGGAAAGCCACTTGAACATGTGACATGTTTTGATGACTGGCCCTTTAAGAGGCAGACCCTAGATGTGGACAAACCCTTGAAGAGGTGACACATTTAGGGAATTATGTCCTTTAAGAGGTTGACCAGGGTTGTGTACAAACCCTCGAAACAACAGCATTTTAAGTGTACTGGCCCTTTAAGAGGTGGACCTGGGAAGCTTACGGACCGTTAAAATTGGCAATACTTTAAGGTGACTGGCCTATGAAGAGGATGACCATGGAAGTGGACAGTCCTTAAAGATGCATTATTGTGTGTGGGTGGCCTTCTAAGAGACAACCCTGGGAATGGACAGACCTTTGGAAATGTCAATGTGGCTTATGAAGTGGAAAGCCACTTGAACATGTGACATGTTTTGCGGACTGGCCCTTTAAGAGGCAGACCCTAGAAGTGGACAAACCCTTGAAGAGGTGACAAATTTAGGGAATTATGTCCTTTAAGAGGTTGACCAGGGTTGTGTACAAACCCTCAAAACAACAGCATTTTAAGTGTACTGGCCCTTTAAGAGGTGGACCTGGGAAGCTTACGGACCTTTAAATTTGGCAATACTTTAAGGTGACTGGCCTATGAAGAGGATGACCATGGAAGTGGACAGTCCTTAAAGATGCATTATTGTGTGTGGGTGGCCTTCTAAGAGACAACCCTGGGAATGGACAGACCTTTGGAAATGTCAATGTGGCTTATGAAGTGGAAAGCCACTTGAACATGTGACATGTTTTGATGACTGGCCCTTTAAGAGGCAGACCCTAGATGTGGACAAACCCTTGAAGAGGTGACACATTTAGGGAATTATGTCCTTTAAGAGGTTGACCAGGGTTGTGTACAAACCCTCGAAACAACAGCATTTTAAGTGTACTGGCCCTTTAAGAGGTGGACCTGGGAAGCTTACGGACCGTTAAAATTGGCAATACTTTAAGGTGACTGGCCTATGAAGAGGATGACCATGGAAGTGGACAGTCCTTAAAGATGCATTATTGTGTGTGGGTGGCCTTCTAAGAGACAACCCTGGGAATGGACAGACCTTTGGAAATGTCAATGTGGCTTATGAAGTGGAAAGCCACTTGAACATGTGACATGTTTTGCGGACTGGCCCTTTAAGAGGCAGACCCTAGAAGTTGACAAACCCTTGAAGAGGTGACAAATTTAGGGAATTATGTCCTTTAAGAGGTTGACCAGGGTTGTGTACAAACCCTCAAAACAACAGCATTTTAAGTGTACTGGCCCTTTAAGAGGTGGACCTGGGAAGCTTACGGACCTTTAAAATTGGCAATACTTTAAGGTGACTGGCCTATGAAGAGGATGACCATGGAAGTGGACAGTCCTTAAAGATGCATTATTGTGTGTGGGTGGCCTTCTAAGAGACAACCCTGGGAATGGACAGACCTTTGGAAATGTCAATGTGGCTTATGAAGTGGAAATCCACTTGAACATGTGACATGTTTTGATGACTGGCCCTTTAAGAGGCAGACCCTAGATGTGGACAAACCCTTGAAGAGGTGACAAATTTAGGGAATTATGTCCTTTAAGAGGTTGACCAGGGTTGTGTACAAACCCTTGAAACAACAGCATTTTAAGTGTACTGGCCCTTTAAGAGGTGGACCTGGGAAGCTTACGGACCTTTAAAATTGGCAATACTTTAAGGTGACTGGCCTATGAAGAGGATGACCATGGAAGTGGACAGTCCTTAAAGATGCATTATTGTGTGTGGGTGGCCTTCTAAGAGACAACCCTGGGAATGGACAGACCTTTGGAAAAGTCAATGTGGCTTATGAAGTGGAAAGCCACTTGAACATGTGACATGTTTTGCGGACTGGCCCTTTAAGAGGCAGACCCTAGAAGTGGACAAACCCTTGAAGAGGTGACAAATTTAGGGAATTATGTCCTTTAAGAGGTTCACCAGGGTTGTGTACAAACCCTCGAAACAACAGCATTTTAAGTGTACTGGCCCTTTAAGAGGTGGACCTGGGAAGCTTACGGACCTTTAAAATTGGCAATACTTTAAGGTGACTGGCCTATGAAGAGGATGACCATGGAAGTGGACAGTCCTTAAAGATGCATTATTGTGTGTGGGTGGCCTTCTAAGAGACAACCCTGGGAATGGACAGACCTTTGGAAATGTCAATGTGGCTTATGAAGTGGAAAGCCACTTGAACATGTGACATGTTTTGCGGACTGGCCCTTTAAGAGGCAGACCCTAGAAGTGGACAAACCCTTGAAGAGGTGACAAATTTAGGGAATTATGTCCTTTAAGAGGTTGACCAGGGTTGTGTACAAACCCTCGAAACAACAGCATTTTAAGTGTACTGGCCCTTTAAGAGGTGGACCTGGGAAGCTTACGGACCTTTAAAATTGGCAATACTTTAAGGTGACTGGCCTATGAAGAGGATGACCATGGAAGTGGACAGTCCTTAAAGATGCATTATTGTGTGTGGGTGGCCTTCTAAGAGACAACCCTGGGAATGGACAGACCTTTGGAAATGTCAATGTGGCTTATGAAGTGGAAAGCCACTTGAACATGTGACATGTTTTGCGGACTGGCCCTTTAAGAGGCAGACCCTAGATGTGGACAAACCCTTGAAGAGGTGACAAATTTAGGGAATTATGTCCTTTAAGAGGTTGACCAGGGTTGTGTACAAACCCTTGAAACAACAGCATTTTAAGTGTACTGGCCCTTTAAGAGGTGGACCTGGGAAGCTTACGGACCTTTAAAATTGGCAATACTTTAAGGTGACTGGCCTATGAAGAGGATGACCATGGAAGTGGACAGTCCTTAAAGATGCATTATTGTGTGTGGGTGGCCTTCTAAGAGACAACCCTGGGAATGGACAGACCTTTGGAAATGTCAATGTGGCTTATGAAGTGGAAAGCCACTTGAACATGTGACATGTTTTGTGGACTGGCCCTTTAAGAGGCAGACCCTAGAAGTGGACAAACCCTTGAAGAGGTGACAAATTTAGGGAATTATGTCCTTTAAGAGGTTGACCAGGGTTGTGTACAAACCCTCGAAACAACAGCATTTTAAGTGTACTGGCCCTTTAAGAGGTGGACCTGGGAAGCTTACGGACCTTTAAAATTGGCAATACTTTAAGGTGACTGGCCTATGAAGAGGATGACCATGGAAGTGGACAGTCCTTAAAGATGCATTATTGTGTGTGGGTGGCCTTCTAAGAGACAACCCTGGGAATGGACAGACCTTTGGAAATGTCAATGTGGCTTATGAAGTGGAAAGCCACTTGAACATGTGACATGTTTTGCGGACTGGCCCTTTAAGAGGCAGACCCTAGAAGTGGACAAACCCTTGAAGAGGTGACAAATTTAGGGAATTATGTCCTTTAAGAGGTTGACCAGGGTTGTGTACAAACCCTCGAAACAACAGCATTTTAAGTGTACTGGCCCTTTAAGAGGTGGACCTGGGAAGCTTACGGACCTTTAAAATTGGCAATACTTTAAGGTGACTGGCCTATGAAGAGAATGACCATGGAAGTGGACAGTCCTTAAAGATGCATTATTGTGTGTGGGTGGCCTTCTAAGAGACAACCCTGGGAATGGACAGACCTTTGGAAATGTCAATGTGGCTTATGAAGTGGAAAGCCACTTGAACATGTGACATGTTTTGCGGACTGGCCCTTTAAGAGGCAGACCCTAGATGTGGACAAACCCTTGAAGAGGTGACAAATTTAGGGAATTATGTCCTTTAAGAGGTTGACCAGGGTTGTGTACAAACCCTTGAAACAACAGCATTTTAAGTGTACTGGCCCTTTAAGAGGTGGACCTGGGAAGCTTACGGACCTTTAAAATTGGCAATACTTTAAGGTGACTGGCCTATGAAGAGGATGACCATGGAAGTGGACAGTCCTTAAAGATGCATTATTGTGTGTGGGTGGCCTTCTAAGAGACAACCCTGGGAATGGACAGACCTTTGGAAATGTCAATGTGGCTTATGAAGTGGAAAGCCACTTGAACATGTGACATGTTTTGTGGACTGGCCCTTTAAGAGGCAGACCCTAGAAGTGGACAAACCCTTGAAGAGGTGACAAATTTAGGGAATTATGTCCTTTAAGAGGTTGACCAGGGTTGTGTACAAACCCTCGAAACAACAGCATTTTAAGTGTACTGGCCCTTTAAGAGGTGGACCTGGGAAGCTTACGGACCTTTAAAATTGGCAATACTTTAAGGTGACTGGCCTATGAAGAGGATGACCATGGAAGTGGACAGTCCTTAAAGATGCATTATTGTGTGTGGGTGGCCTTCTAAGAGACAACCCTGGGAATGGACAGACCTTTGGAAATGTCAATGTGGCTTATGAAGTGGAAAGCCACTTGAACATGTGACATGTTTTGCGGACTGGCCCTTTAAGAGGCAGACCCTAGAAGTGGACAAACCCTTGAAGAGGTGACAAATTTAGGGAATTATGTCCTTTAAGAGGTTGACCAGGGTTGTGTACAAACCCTCGAAACAACAGCATTTTAAGTGTACTGGCCCTTTAAGAGGTGGACCTGGGAAGCTTACGGACCTTTAAAATTGGCAATACTTTAAGGTGACTGGCCTATGAAGAGGATGACCATGGAAGTGGACAGTCCTTAAAGATGCATTATTGTGTGTGGGTGGCCTTCTAAGAGACAACCCTGGGAATGGACAGACCTTTGGAAATGTCAATGTGGCTTATGAAGTGGAAAGCCACTTGAACATGTGACATGTTTTGCGGACTGGCCCTTTAAGAGGCAGACCCTAGATGTGGACAAACCCTTGAAGAGGTGACAAATTTAGGGAATTATGTCCTTTAAGAGGTTGACCAGGGTTGTGTACAAACCCTTGAAACAACAGCATTTTAAGTGTACTGGCCCTTTAAGAGGTGGACCTGGGAAGCTTACGGACCTTTAAAATTGGCAATACTTTAAGGTGACTGGCCTATGAAGAGGATGACCATGGAAGTGGACAGTCCTTAAAGATGCATTATTGTGTGTGGGTGGCCTTCTAAGAGACAACCCTGGGAATGGACAGACCTTTGGAAATGTCAATGTGGCTTATAAAGTGGAAAGCCACTTGAACATGTGACATGTTTTGTGGACTGGCCCTTTAAGAGGCAGACCCTAGAAGTGGACAAACCCTTGAAGAGGTGACAAATTTAGGGAATTATGTCCTTTAAGAGGTTGACCAGGGTTGTGTACAAACCCTCGAAACAACAGCATTTTAAGTGTACTGGCCCTTTAAGAGGTGGACCTGGGAAGCTTACGGACCTTTAAAATTGGCAATACTTTAAGGTGACTGGCCTATGAAGAGGATGACCATGGAAGTGGACAGTCCTTAAAGATGCATTATTGTGTGTGGGTGGCCTTCTAAGAGACAACCCTGGGAATTGACAGACCTTTGGAAATGTCAATATGGCTTATGAAGTGGAAAGCCACTTGAACATGTGACATGTTTTGTGGACTGGCCCTTTAAGAGGCAGACCCTAGAAGTGGACAAACCCTTGAAGAGGTGACAAATTTAGGGAATTATGTCCTTTAAGAGGTTGACCAGGGTTGTGTACAAACCCTCGAAACAACAGCATTTTAAGTGTACTGGCCCTTTAAGAGGTGGACCTGGGAAGCTTACGGACCTTTAAAATTGGCAATACTTTAAGGTGACTGGCCTATGAAGAGGATGACCATGGAAGTGGACAGTCCTTAAAGATGCATTATTGTGTGTGGGTGGCCTTCTAAGAGACAACCCTGGGAATGGACAGACCTTTGGAAATGTCAATGTGGCTTATGAAGTGAAAAATCCACTTGAACATGTGACATGTTTTGATGACTGGCCCTTTAAGAGGCAGACCCTAGATGTGGACAAACCCTTGAAGAGGTGACACATTTAGGGAATTATGTCCTTTAAGAGGTTGACCAGGGTTGTGTACAAACCCTCGAAACAACAGCATTTTAAGTGTACTGGCCCTTTAAGAGGTGGACCTGGGAAGCTTACGGACCGTTAAAATTGGCAATACTTTAAGGTGACTGGCCTATGAAGAGGATGACCATGGAAGTGGACAGTCCTTAAAGATGCATTATTGTGTGTGGGTGGCCTTCTAAGAGACAACCCTGGGAATGGACAGACCTTTGGAAATGTCAATGTGGCTTATGAAGTGGAAAGCCACTTGAACATGTGACATGTTTTGCGGACTGGCCCTTTAAGAGGCAGACCCTAGAAGTGGACAAACCCTTGAAGAGGTGACAGATTTAGGGAATTATGTCCTTTAAGAGGTTGACCAGGGTTGTGTACAAACCCTCGAAACAACAGCATTTTAAGTGTACTGGCCCTTTAAGAGGTGGACCTGGGAAGCTTACGGACCTTTAAAATTGGCAATACTTTAAGGTGACTGGCCTATGAAGAGGATGACCATGGAAGTGGACAGTCCTTAAAGATGCATTATTGTGTGTGGGTGGCCTTCTAAGAGACAACCCTGGGAATGGACAGACCTTTGGAAATGTCAATGTGGCTTATGAAGTGAAAAATCCACTTGAACATGTGACATGTTTTGATGACTGGCCCTTTAAGAGGCAGACCCTAGAAGTGGACAAACCCTTGAAGAGGTGACACATTTAGGGAATTATGTCCTTTAAGAGGTTGACCAGGGTTGTGTACAAACCCTCGAAACAACAGCATTTTAAGTGTACTGGCCCTTTAAGAGGTGGACCTGGGAAGCTAACGGACCGTTAAAATTGGCAATACTTTAAGGTGACTGGCCTATGAAGAGGATGACCATGGAAGTGGACAGTCCTTAAAGATGCATTATTGTGTGTGGGTGGCCTTCTAAGAGACAACCCTGGGAATGGACAGACCTTTGGAAATGTCAATGTGGCTTATGAAGTGGAAAGCCACTTGAACATGTGACATGTTTTGCGGACTGGCCCTTTAAGAGGCAGACCCTAGAAGTGGACAAACCCTTGAAGAGGTGACAAATTTAGGGAATTATGTCCTTTAAGAGGTTGACCAGGGTTGTGTACAAACCCTCAAAACAACAGCATTTTAAGTGTACTGGCCCTTTCAGAGGTGGACCTGGGAAGCTTACGGACCTTTAAATTTGGCAATACTTTAAGGTGACTGGCCTATGAAGAGGATGACCATGGAAGTGGACAGTCCTTAAAGATGCATTATTGTGTGTGGGTGGCCTTCTAAGAGACAACCCTGGGAATGGACAGACCTTTGGAAATGTCAATGTGGCTTATGAAGTGGAAAGCCACTTGAACATGTGACATGTTTTGATGACTGGCCCTTTAAGAGGCAGACCCTAGATGTGGACAAACCCTTGAAGAGGTGACACATTTAGGGAATTATGTCCTTTAAGAGGTTGACCAGGGTTGTGTACAAACCCTCGAAACAACAGCATTTTAAGTGTACTGGCCCTTTAAGAGGTGGACCTGGGAAGCTTACAGACCGTTAAAATTGGCAATACTTTAAGGTGACTGGCCTATGAAGAGGATGACCATGGAAGTGGACAGTCCTTAAAGATGCATTATTGTGTGTGGGTGGCCTTCTAAGAGACAACCCTGGGAATGGACAGACCTTTGGAAATGTCAATGTGGCTTATGAAGTGGAAAGCCACTTGAACATGTGACATGTTTTGCGGACTGGCCCTTTAAGAGGCAGACCCTAGAAGTGGACAAACCCTTGAAGAGGTGACAAATTTAGGGAATTATGTCCTTTAAGAGGTTGACCAGGGTTGTGTACAAACCCTCGAAACAACAGCATTTTAAGTGTACTGGCCCTTTAAGAGGTGGACCTGGGAAGCTTACGGACCTTTAAATTTGGCAATACTTTAAGGTGACTGGCCTATGAAGAGGATGACCATGGAAGTGGACAGTCCTTAAAGATGCATTATTGTGTGTGGGTGGCCTTCTAAGAGACAACCCTGGGAATGGACAGACCTTTGGAAATGTCAATGTGGCTTATGAAGTGGAAAGCCACTTGAACATGTGACATGTTTTGATGACTGGCCCTTTAAGAGGCAGACCCTAGATGTGGACAAACCCTTGAAGAGGTGACACATTTAGGGAATTATGTCCTTTAAGAGGTTGACCAGGGTTGTGTACAAACCCTCGAAACAACAGCATTTTAAGTGTACTGGCCCTTTAAGAGGTGGACCTGGGAAGCTTACGGACCGTTAAAATTGGCAATACTTTAAGGTGACTGGCCTATGAAGAGGATGACCATGGAAGTGGACAGTCCTTAAAGATGCATTATTGTGTGTGGGTGGCCTTCTAAGAGACAACCCTGGGAATGGACAGACCTTTGGAAATGTCAATGTGGCTTATGAAGTGGAAAGCCACTTGAACATGTGACATGTTTTGCGGACTGGCCCTTTAAGAGGCAGACCCTAGAAGTTGACAAACCCTTGAAGAGGTGACAAATTTAGGGAATTATGTCCTTTAAGAGGTTGACCAGGGTTGTGTACAAACCCTCAAAACAACAGCATTTTAAGTGTACTGGCCCTTTAAGAGGTGGACCTGGGAAGCTTACGGACCTTTAAAATTGGCAATACTTTAAGGTGACTGGCCTATGAAGAGGATGACCATGGAAGTGGACAGTCCTTAAAGATGCATTATTGTGTGTGGGTGGCCTTCTAAGAGACAACCCTGGGAATGGACAGACCTTTGGAAATGTCAATGTGGCTTATGAAGTGGAAATCCACTTGAACATGTGACATGTTTTGATGACTGGCCCTTTAAGAGGCAGACCCTAGATGTGGACAAACCCTTGAAGAGGTGACAAATTTAGGGAATTATGTCCTTTAAGAGGTTGACCAGGGTTGTGTACAAACCCTTGAAACAACAGCATTTTAAGTGTACTGGCCCTTTAAGAGGTGGACCTGGGAAGCTTACGGACCTTTAAAATTGGCAATACTTTAAGGTGACTGGCCTATGAAGAGGATGACCATGGAAGTGGACAGTCCTTAAAGATGCATTATTGTGTGTGGGTGGCCTTCTAAGAGACAACCCTGGGAATGGACAGACCTTTGGAAAAGTCAATGTGGCTTATGAAGTGGAAAGCCACTTGAACATGTGACATGTTTTGCGGACTGGCCCTTTAAGAGGCAGACCCTAGAAGTGGACAAACCCTTGAAGAGGTGACAAATTTAGGGAATTATGTCCTTTAAGAGGTTGACCAGGGTTGTGTACAAACCCTCGAAACAACAGCATTTTAAGTGTACTGGCCCTTTAAGAGGTGGACCTGGGAAGCTTACGGACCTTTAAAATTGGCAATACTTTAAGGTGACTGGCCTATGAAGAGGATGACCATGGAAGTGGACAGTCCTTAAAGATGCATTATTGTGTGTGGGTGGCCTTCTAAGAGACAACCCTGGGAATGGACAGACCTTTGGAAATGTCAATGTGGCTTATGAAGTGGAAAGCCACTTGAACATGTGACATGTTTTGCGGACTGGCCCTTTAAGAGGCAGACCCTAGATGTGGACAAACCCTTGAAGAGGTGACAAATTTAGGGAATTATGTCCTTTAAGAGGTTGACCAGGGTTGTGTACAAACCCTTGAAACAACAGCATTTTAAGTGTACTGGCCCTTTAAGAGGTGGACCTGGGAAGCTTACGGACCTTTAAAATTGGCAATACTTTAAGGTGACTGGCCTATGAAGAGGATGACCATGGAAGTGGACAGTCCTTAAAGATGCATTATTGTGTGTGGGTGGCCTTCTAAGAGACAACCCTGGGAATGGACAGACCTTTGGAAATGTCAATGTGGCTTATGAAGTGGAAAGCCACTTGAACATGTGACATGTTTTGTGGACTGGCCCTTTAAGAGGCAGACCCTAGAAGTGGACAAACCCTTGAAGAGGTGACAAATTTAGGGAATTATGTCCTTTAAGAGGTTGACCAGGGTTGTGTACAAACCCTCGAAACAACAGCATTTTAAGTGTACTGGCCCTTTAAGAGGTGGACCTGGGAAGCTTACGGACCTTTAAAATTGGCAATACTTTAAGGTGACTGGCCTATGAAGAGGATGACCATGGAAGTGGACAGTCCTTAAAGATGCATTATTGTGTGTGGGTGGCCTTCTAAGAGACAACCCTGGGAATGGACAGACCTTTGGAAATGTCAATGTGGCTTATGAAGTGGAAAGCCACTTGAACATGTGACATGTTTTGCGGACTGGCCCTTTAAGAGGCAGACCCTAGAAGTGGACAAACCCTTGAAGAGGTGACAAATTTAGGGAATTATGTCCTTTAAGAGGTTGACCAGGGTTGTGTACAAACCCTCGAAACAACAGCATTTTAAGTGTACTGGCCCTTTAAGAGGTGGACCTGGGAAGCTTACGGACCTTTAAAATTGGCAATACTTTAAGGTGACTGGCCTATGAAGAGGATGACCATGGAAGTGGACAGTCCTTAAAGATGCATTATTGTGTGTGGGTGGCCTTCTAAGAGACAACCCTGGGAATGGACAGACCTTTGGAAATGTCAATGTGGCTTATGAAGTGGAAAGCCACTTGAACATGTGACATGTTTTGCGGACTGGCCCTTTAAGAGGCAGACCCTAGATGTGGACAAACCCTTGAAGAGGTGACAAATTTAGGGAATTATGTCCTTTAAGAGGTTGACCAGGGTTGTGTACAAACCCTTGAAACAACAGCATTTTAAGTGTACTGGCCCTTTAAGAGGTGGACCTGGGAAGCTTACGGACCTTTAAAATTGGCAATACTTTAAGGTGACTGGCCTATGAAGAGGATGACCATGGAAGTGGACAGTCCTTAAAGATGCATTATTGTGTGTGGGTGGCCTTCTAAGAGACAACCCTGGGAATGGACAGACCTTTGGAAATGTCAATGTGGCTTATAAAGTGGAAAGCCACTTGAACATGTGACATGTTTTGTGGACTGGCCCTTTAAGAGGCAGACCCTAGAAGTGGACAAACCCTTGAAGAG
Organism: Eleutherodactylus coqui; assembly: GCF_035609145.1. Classification (NCBI taxonomy): domain Eukaryota; kingdom Metazoa; phylum Chordata; class Amphibia; order Anura; family Eleutherodactylidae; genus Eleutherodactylus; species Eleutherodactylus coqui. Next base: position 155,992 of record NW_027101958.1, on the reverse strand, counting down.
GTGACAAATTTAGGGAATTATGTCCTTTAAGAGGTTGACCAGGGTTGTGTACAAACCCTCGAAACAACAGCATTTTAAGTGTACTGGCCCTTTAAGAGGTGGACCTGGGAAGCTTACGGACCTTTAAAATTGGCAATACTTTAAGGTGACTGGCCTATGAAGAGGATGACCATGGAAGTGGACAGTCCTTAAAGATGCATTATTGTGTGTGGGTGGCCTTCTAAGAGACAACCCTGGGAATTGACAGACCTTTGGAAATGTCAATGTGGCTTATGAAGTGGAAAGCCACTTGAACATGTGACATGTTTTGTGGACTGGCCCTTTAAGAGGCAGACCCTAGAAGTGGACAAACCCTTGAAGAGGTGACAAATTTAGGGAATTATGTCCTTTAAGAGGTTGACCAGGGTTGTGTACAAACCCTCGAAACAACAGCATTTTAAGTGTACTGGCCCTTTAAGAGGTGGACCTGGGAAGCTTACGGACCTTTAAAATTGGCAATACTTTAAGGTGACTGGCCTATGAAGAGGATGACCATGGAAGTGGACAGTCCTTAAAGATGCATTATTGTGTGTGGGTGGCCTTCTAAGAGACAACCCTGGGAATGGACAGACCTTTGGAAATGTCAATGTGGCTTATGAAGTGAAAAATCCACTTGAACATGTGACATGTTTTGATGACTGGCCCTTTAAGAGGCAGACCCTAGATGTGGACAAACCCTTGAAGAGGTGACACATTTAGGGAATTATGTCCTTTAAGAGGTTGACCAGGGTTGTGTACAAACCCTCGAAACAACAGCATTTTAAGTGTACTGGCCCTTTAAGAGGTGGACCTGGGAAGCTTACGGACCGTTAAAATTGGCAATACTTTAAGGTGACTGGCCTATGAAGAGGATGACCATGGAAGTGGACAGTCCTTAAAGATGCATTATTGTGTGTGGGTGGCCTTCTAAGAGACAACCCTGGGAATGGACAGACCTTTGGAAATGTCAATGTGGCTTATGAAGTGGAAAGCCACTTGAACATGTGACATGTTTTGCGGACTGGCCCTTTAAGAGGCAGACCCTAGAAGTGGACAAACCCTTGAAGAGGTGACAGATTTAGGGAATTATGTCCTTTAAGAGGTTGACCAGGGTTGTGTACAAACCCTCGAAACAACAGCATTTTAAGTGTACTGGCCCTTTAAGAGGTGGACCTGGGAAGCTTACGGACCTTTAAAATTGGCAATACTTTAAGGTGACTGGCCTATGAAGAGGATGACCATGGAAGTGGACAGTCCTTAAAGATGCATTATTGTGTGTGGGTGGCCTTCTAAGAGACAACCCTGGGAATGGACAGACCTTTGGAAATGTCAATGTGGCTTATGAAGTGAAAAATCCACTTGAACATGTGACATGTTTTGATGACTGGCCCTTTAAGAGGCAGACCCTAGAAGTGGACAAACCCTTGAAGAGGTGACACATTTAGGGAATTATGTCCTTTAAGAGGTTGACCAGGGTTGTGTACAAACCCTCGAAACAACAGCATTTTAAGTGTACTGGCCCTTTAAGAGGTGGACCTGGGAAGCTAACGGACCGTTAAAATTGGCAATACTTTAAGGTGACTGGCCTATGAAGAGGATGACCATGGAAGTGGACAGTCCTTAAAGATGCATTATTGTGTGTGGGTGGCCTTCTAAGAGACAACCCTGGGAATGGACAGACCTTTGGAAATGTCAATGTGGCTTATGAAGTGGAAAGCCACTTGAACATGTGACATGTTTTGCGGACTGGCCCTTTAAGAGGCAGACCCTAGAAGTGGACAAACCCTTGAAGAGGTGACAAATTTAGGGAATTATGTCCTTTAAGAGGTTGACCAGGGTTGTGTACAAACCCTCAAAACAACAGCATTTTAAGTGTACTGGCCCTTTCAGAGGTGGACCTGGGAAGCTTACGGACCTTTAAATTTGGCAATACTTTAAGGTGACTGGCCTATGAAGAGGATGACCATGGAAGTGGACAGTCCTTAAAGATGCATTATTGTGTGTGGGTGGCCTTCTAAGAGACAACCCTGGGAATGGACAGACCTTTGGAAATGTCAATGTGGCTTATGAAGTGGAAAGCCACTTGAACATGTGACATGTTTTGATGACTGGCCCTTTAAGAGGCAGACCCTAGATGTGGACAAACCCTTGAAGAGGTGACACATTTAGGGAATTATGTCCTTTAAGAGGTTGACCAGGGTTGTGTACAAACCCTCGAAACAACAGCATTTTAAGTGTACTGGCCCTTTAAGAGGTGGACCTGGGAAGCTTACAGACCGTTAAAATTGGCAATACTTTAAGGTGACTGGCCTATGAAGAGGATGACCATGGAAGTGGACAGTCCTTAAAGATGCATTATTGTGTGTGGGTGGCCTTCTAAGAGACAACCCTGGGAATGGACAGACCTTTGGAAATGTCAATGTGGCTTATGAAGTGGAAAGCCACTTGAACATGTGACATGTTTTGCGGACTGGCCCTTTAAGAGGCAGACCCTAGAAGTGGACAAACCCTTGAAGAGGTGACAAATTTAGGGAATTATGTCCTTTAAGAGGTTGACCAGGGTTGTGTACAAACCCTCGAAACAACAGCATTTTAAGTGTACTGGCCCTTTAAGAGGTGGACCTGGGAAGCTTACGGACCTTTAAATTTGGCAATACTTTAAGGTGACTGGCCTATGAAGAGGATGACCATGGAAGTGGACAGTCCTTAAAGATGCATTATTGTGTGTGGGTGGCCTTCTAAGAGACAACCCTGGGAATGGACAGACCTTTGGAAATGTCAATGTGGCTTATGAAGTGGAAAGCCACTTGAACATGTGACATGTTTTGATGACTGGCCCTTTAAGAGGCAGACCCTAGATGTGGACAAACCCTTGAAGAGGTGACACATTTAGGGAATTATGTCCTTTAAGAGGTTGACCAGGGTTGTGTACAAACCCTCGAAACAACAGCATTTTAAGTGTACTGGCCCTTTAAGAGGTGGACCTGGGAAGCTTACGGACCGTTAAAATTGGCAATACTTTAAGGTGACTGGCCTATGAAGAGGATGACCATGGAAGTGGACAGTCCTTAAAGATGCATTATTGTGTGTGGGTGGCCTTCTAAGAGACAACCCTGGGAATGGACAGACCTTTGGAAATGTCAATGTGGCTTATGAAGTGGAAAGCCACTTGAACATGTGACATGTTTTGCGGACTGGCCCTTTAAGAGGCAGACCCTAGAAGTTGACAAACCCTTGAAGAGGTGACAAATTTAGGGAATTATGTCCTTTAAGAGGTTGACCAGGGTTGTGTACAAACCCTCAAAACAACAGCATTTTAAGTGTACTGGCCCTTTAAGAGGTGGACCTGGGAAGCTTACGGACCTTTAAAATTGGCAATACTTTAAGGTGACTGGCCTATGAAGAGGATGACCATGGAAGTGGACAGTCCTTAAAGATGCATTATTGTGTGTGGGTGGCCTTCTAAGAGACAACCCTGGGAATGGACAGACCTTTGGAAATGTCAATGTGGCTTATGAAGTGGAAATCCACTTGAACATGTGACATGTTTTGATGACTGGCCCTTTAAGAGGCAGACCCTAGATGTGGACAAACCCTTGAAGAGGTGACAAATTTAGGGAATTATGTCCTTTAAGAGGTTGACCAGGGTTGTGTACAAACCCTTGAAACAACAGCATTTTAAGTGTACTGGCCCTTTAAGAGGTGGACCTGGGAAGCTTACGGACCTTTAAAATTGGCAATACTTTAAGGTGACTGGCCTATGAAGAGGATGACCATGGAAGTGGACAGTCCTTAAAGATGCATTATTGTGTGTGGGTGGCCTTCTAAGAGACAACCCTGGGAATGGACAGACCTTTGGAAAAGTCAATGTGGCTTATGAAGTGGAAAGCCACTTGAACATGTGACATGTTTTGCGGACTGGCCCTTTAAGAGGCAGACCCTAGAAGTGGACAAACCCTTGAAGAGGTGACAAATTTAGGGAATTATGTCCTTTAAGAGGTTGACCAGGGTTGTGTACAAACCCTCGAAACAACAGCATTTTAAGTGTACTGGCCCTTTAAGAGGTGGACCTGGGAAGCTTACGGACCTTTAAAATTGGCAATACTTTAAGGTGACTGGCCTATGAAGAGGATGACCATGGAAGTGGACAGTCCTTAAAGATGCATTATTGTGTGTGGGTGGCCTTCTAAGAGACAACCCTGGGAATGGACAGACCTTTGGAAATGTCAATGTGGCTTATGAAGTGGAAAGCCACTTGAACATGTGACATGTTTTGCGGACTGGCCCTTTAAGAGGCAGACCCTAGAAGTGGACAAACCCTTGAAGAGGTGACAAATTTAGGGAATTATGTCCTTTAAGAGGTTGACCAGGGTTGTGTACAAACCCTCGAAACAACAGCATTTTAAGTGTACTGGCCCTTTAAGAGGTGGACCTGGGAAGCTTACGGACCTTTAAAATTGGCAATACTTTAAGGTGACTGGCCTATGAAGAGGATGACCATGGAAGTGGACAGTCCTTAAAGATGCATTATTGTGTGTGGGTGGCCTTCTAAGAGACAACCCTGGGAATGGACAGACCTTTGGAAATGTCAATGTGGCTTATGAAGTGGAAAGCCACTTGAACATGTGACATGTTTTGCGGACTGGCCCTTTAAGAGGCAGACCCTAGATGTGGACAAACCCTTGAAGAGGTGACAAATTTAGGGAATTATGTCCTTTAAGAGGTTGACCAGGGTTGTGTACAAACCCTTGAAACAACAGCATTTTAAGTGTACTGGCCCTTTAAGAGGTGGACCTGGGAAGCTTACGGACCTTTAAAATTGGCAATACTTTAAGGTGACTGGCCTATGAAGAGGATGACCATGGAAGTGGACAGTCCTTAAAGATGCATTATTGTGTGTGGGTGGCCTTCTAAGAGACAACCCTGGGAATGGACAGACCTTTGGAAATGTCAATGTGGCTTATGAAGTGGAAAGCCACTTGAACATGTGACATGTTTTGTGGACTGGCCCTTTAAGAGGCAGACCCTAGAAGTGGACAAACCCTTGAAGAGGTGACAAATTTAGGGAATTATGTCCTTTAAGAGGTTGACCAGGGTTGTGTACAAACCCTCGAAACAACAGCATTTTAAGTGTACTGGCCCTTTAAGAGGTGGACCTGGGAAGCTTACGGACCTTTAAAATTGGCAATACTTTAAGGTGACTGGCCTATGAAGAGGATGACCATGGAAGTGGACAGTCCTTAAAGATGCATTATTGTGTGTGGGTGGCCTTCTAAGAGACAACCCTGGGAATGGATAGACCTTTGGAAATGTCAATGTGGCTTATGAAGTGGAAAGCCACTTGAACATGTGACATGTTTTGCGGACTGGCCCTTTAAGAGGCAGACCCTAGAAGTGGACAAACCCTTGAAGAGGTGACAAATTTAGGGAATTATGTCCTTTAAGAGGTTGACCAGGGTTGTGTACAAACCCTCGAAACAACAGCATTTTAAGTGTACTGGCCCTTTAAGAGGTGGACCTGGGAAGCTTACGGACCTTTAAAATTGGCAATACTTTAAGGTGACTGGCCTATGAAGAGGATGACCATGGAAGTGGACAGTCCTTAAAGATGCATTATTGTGTGTGGGTGGCCTTCTAAGAGACAACCCTGGGAATGGACAGACCTTTGGAAATGTCAATGTGGCTTATGAAGTGGAAAGCCACTTGAACATGTGACATGTTTTGCGGACTGGCCCTTTAAGAGGCAGACCCTAGATGTGGACAAACCCTTGAAGAGGTGACAAATTTAGGGAATTATGTCCTTTAAGAGGTTGACCAGGGTTGTGTACAAACCCTTGAAACAACAGCATTTTAAGTGTACTGGCCCTTTAAGAGGTGGACCTGGGAAGCTTACGGACCTTTAAAATTGGCAATACTTTAAGGTGACTGGCCTATGAAGAGGATGACCATGGAAGTGGACAGTCCTTAAAGATGCATTATTGTGTGTGGGTGGCCTTCTAAGAGACAACCCTGGGAATGGACAGACCTTTGGAAATGTCAATGTGGCTTATGAAGTGGAAAGCCACTTGAACATGTGACATGTTTTGTGGACTGGCCCTTTAAGAGGCAGACCCTAGAAGTGGACAAACCCTTGAAGAGGTGACAAATTTAGGGAATTATGTCCTTTAAGAGGTTGACCAGGGTTGTGTACAAACCCTCGAAACAACAGCATTTTAAGTGTACTGGCCCTTTAAGAGGTGGACCTGGGAAGCTTACGGACCTTTAAAATTGGCAATACTTTAAGGTGACTGGCCTATGAAGAGGATGACCATGGAAGTGGACAGTCCTTAAAGATGCATTATTGTGTGTGGGTGGCCTTCTAAGAGACAACCCTGGGAATGGACAGACCTTTGGAAATGTCAATGTGGCTTATGAAGTGGAAAGCCACTTGAACATGTGACATGTTTTGTGGACTGGCCCTTTAAGAGGCAGACCCTAGAAGTGGACAAACCCTTGAAGAGGTGACAAATTTAGGGAATTATGTCCTTTAAGAGGTTGACCAGGGTTGTGTACAAACCCTCGAAACAACAGCATTTTAAGTGTACTGGCCCTTTAAGAGGTGGACCTGGGAAGCTTACGGACCTTTAAAATTGGCAATACTTTAAGGTGACTGGCCTATGAAGAGGATGACCATGGAAGTGGACAGTCCTTAAAGATGCATTATTGTGTGTGGGTGGCCTTCTAAGAGACAACCCTGGGAATGGACAGACCTTTGGAAATGTCAATGTGGCTTATGAAGTGAAAAATCCACTTGAACATGTGACATGTTTTGATGACTGGCCCTTTAAGAGGCAGACCCTAGATGTGGACAAACCCTTGAAGAGGTGACACATTTAGGGAATTATGTCCTTTAAGAGGTTGACCAGGGTTGTGTACAAACCCTCGAAACAACAGCATTTTAAGTGTACTGGCCCTTTAAGAGGTGGACCTGGGAAGCTTACGGACCGTTAAAATTGGCAATACTTTAAGGTGACTGGCCTATGAAGAGGATGACCATGGAAGTGGACAGTCCTTAAAGATGCATTATTGTGTGTGGGTGGCCTTCTAAGAGACAACCCTGGGAATGGACAGACCTTTGGAAATGTCAATGTGGCTTATGAAGTGGAAAGCCACTTGAACATGTGACATGTTTTGCGGACTGGCCCTTTAAGAGGCAGACCCTAGAAGTGGACAAACCCTTGAAGAGGTGACAGATTTAGGGAATTATGTCCTTTAAGAGGTTGACCAGGGTTGTGTACAAACCCTCGAAACAACAGCATTTTAAGTGTACTGGCCCTTTAAGAGGTGGACCTGGGAAGCTTACGGACCTTTAAAATTGGCAATACTTTAAGGTGACTGGCCTATGAAGAGGATGACCATGGAAGTGGACAGTCCTTAAAGATGCATTATTGTGTGTGGGTGGCCTTCTAAGAGACAACCCTGGGAATGGACAGACCTTTGGAAATGTCAATGTGGCTTATGAAGTGAAAAATCCACTTGAACATGTGACATGTTTTGATGACTGGCCCTTTAAGAGGCAGACCCTAGAAGTGGACAAACCCTTGAAGAGGTGACACATTTAGGGAATTATGTCCTTTAAGAGGTTGACCAGGGTTGTGTACAAACCCTCGAAACAACAGCATTTTAAGTGTACTGGCCCTTTAAGAGGTGGACCTGGGAAGCTTACGGACCGTTAAAATTGGCAATACTTTAAGGTGACTGGCCTATGAAGAGGATGACCATGGAAGTGGACAGTCCTTAAAGATGCATTATTGTGTGTGGGTGGCCTTCTAAGAGACCACCCTGGGAATGGACAGACCTTTGGAAATGTCAATGTGGCTTATGAAGTGGAAAGCCACTTGAACATGTGACATGTTTTGCGGACTGGCCCTTTAAGAGGCAGACCCTAGAAGTGGACAAACCCTTGAAGAGGTGACAAATTTAGGGAATTATGTCCTTTAAGAGGTTGACCAGGGTTGTGTACAAACCCTCAAAACAACAGCATTTTAAGTGTACTGGCCCTTTAAGAGGTGGACCTGGGAAGCTTACGGACCTTTAAATTTGGCAATACTTTAAGGTGACTGGCCTATGAAGAGGATGACCATGGAAGTGGACAGTCCTTAAAGATGCATTATTGTGTGTGGGTGGCCTTCTAAGAGACAACCCTGGGAATGGACAGACCTTTGGAAATGTCAATGTGGCTTATGAAGTGGAAAGCCACTTGAACATGTGACATGTTTTGATGACTGGCCCTTTAAGAGGCAGACCCTAGATGTGGACAAACCCTTGAAGAGGTGACACATTTAGGGAATTATGTCCTTTAAGAGGTTGACCAGGGTTGTGTACAAACCCTCGAAACAACAGCATTTTAAGTGTACTGGCCCTTTAAGAGGTGGACCTGGGAAGCTTACGGACCGTTAAAATTGGCAATACTTTAAGGTGACTGGCCTATGAAGAGGATGACCATGGAAGTGGACAGTCCTTAAAGATGCATTATTGTGTGTGGGTGGCCTTCTAAGAGACAACCCTGGGAATGGACAGACCTTTGGAAATGTCAATGTGGCTTATGAAGTGGAAAGCCACTTGAACATGTGACATGTTTTGCGGACTGGCCCTTTAAGAGGCAGACCCTAGAAGTGGACAAACCCTTGAAGAGGTGACAAATTTAGGGAATTATGTCCTTTAAGAGGTTGACCAGGGTTGTGTACAAACCCTCAAAACAACAGCATTTTAAGTGTACTGGCCCTTTAAGAGGTGGACCTGGGAAGGTTACGGACCTTTAAATTTGGCAATACTTTAAGGTGACTGGCCTATGAAGAGGATGACCATGGAAGTGGACAGTCCTTAAAGATGCATTATTGTGTGTGGGTGGCCTTCTAAGAGACAACCCTGGGAATGGACAGACCTTTGGAAATGTCAATGTGGCTTATGAAGTGGAAAGCCACTTGAACATGTGACATGTTTTGATGACTGGCCCTTTAAGAGGCAGACCCTAGATGTGGACAAACCCTTGAAGAGGTGACACATTTAGGGAATTATGTCCTTTAAGAGGTTGACCAGGGTTGTGTACAAACCCTCGAAACAACAGCATTTTAAGTGTACTGGCCCTTTAAGAGGTGGACCTGGGAAGCTTACGGACCGTTAAAATTGGCAATACTTTAAGGTGACTGGCCTATGAAGAGGATGACCATGGAAGTGGACAGTCCTTAAAGATGCATTATTGTGTGTGGGTGGCCTTCTAAGAGACAACCCTGGGAATGGACAGACCTTTGGAAATGTCAATGTGGCTTATGAAGTGGAAAGCCACTTGAACATGTGACATGTTTTGCGGACTGGCCCTTTAAGAGGCAGACCCTAGAAGTGGACAAACCCTTGAAGAGGTGACAAATTTAGGGAATTATGTCCTTTAAGAGGTTGACCAGGGTTGTGTACAAACCCTCGAAACAACAGCATTTTAAGTGTACTGGCCCTTTAAGAGGTGGACCTGGGAAGCTTACGGACCTTTAAATTTGGCAATACTTTAAGGTGACTGGCCTATGAAGAGGATGACCATGGAAGTGGACAGTCCTTAAAGATGCATTATTGTGTGTGGGTGGCCTTCTAAGAGACAACCCTGGGAATGGACAGACCTTTGGAAATGTCAATGTGGCTTATGAAGTGGAAAGCCACTTGAACATGTGACATGTTTTGCGGACTGGCCCTTTAAGAGGCAGACCCTAGAAGTGGACAAACCCTTGAAGAGGTGACAAATTTAGGGAATTATGTCCTTTAAGAGGTTGACCAGGGTTGTGTACAAACCCTCAAAACAACAGCATTTTAAGTGTACTGGCCCTTTAAGAGGTGGACCTGGGAAGCTTACGGACCTTTAAATTTGGCAATACTTTAAGGTGACTGGCCTATGAAGAGGATGACCATGGAAGTGGACAGTCCTTAAAGATGCATTATTGTGTGTGGGTGGCCTTCTAAGAGACAACCCTGGGAATGGACAGACCTTTGGAAATGTCAATGTGGCTTATGAAGTGGAAAGCCACTTGAACATGTGACATGTTTTGATGACTGGCCCTTTAAGAGGCAGACCCTAGAAGTGGACAAACCCTTGAAGAGGTGACAGATTTAGGGAATTATGTCCTTTAAGAGGTTGACCAGGGTTGTGTACAAACCCTCGAAACAACAGCATTTTAAGTGTACTGGCCCTTTAAGAGGTGGACCTGGGAAGCTTACGGACCGTTAAAATTGGCAATACTTTAAGGTGACTGGCCTATGAAGAGGATGACCATGGAAGTGGACAGTCCTTAAAGATGCATTATTGTGTGTGGGTGGCCTTCTAAGAGACAACCCTGGGAATGGACAGACCTTTGGAAATGTCAATGTGGCTTATGAAGTGGAAAGCCACTTGAACATGTGACATGTTTTGCGGACTGGCCCTTTAAGAGGCAGACCCTAGAAGTGGACAAACCCTTGAAGAGGTGACAAATTTAGGGAATTATGTCCTTTAAGAGGTTGACCAGGGTTGTGTACAAACCCTCAAAACAACAGCATTTTAAGTGTACTGGCCCTTTAAGAGGTGGACCTGGGAAGCTTACGGACCTTTAAATTTGGCAATACTTTAAGGTGACTGGCCTATGAAGAGGATGACCATGGAAGTGGACAGTCCTTAAAGATGCATTATTGTGTGTGGGTGGCCTTCTAAGAGACAACCCTGGGAATGGACAGACCTTTGGAAATGTCAATGTGGCTTATGAAGTGGAAAGCCACTTGAACATGTGACATGTTTTGATGACTGGCCCTTTAAGAGGCAGACCCTAGATGTGGACAAACCCTTGAAGAGGTGACACATTTAGGGAATTATGTCCTTTAAGAGGTTGACCAGGGTTGTGTACAAACCCTCGAAACAACAGCATTTTAAGTGTACTGGCCCTTTAAGAGGTGGACCTGGGAAGCTTACGGACCGTTAAAATTGGCAATACTTTAAGGTGACTGGCCTATGAAGAGGATGACCATGGAAGTGGACAGTCCTTAAAGATGCATTATTGTGTGTGGGTGGCCTTCTAAGAGACAACCCTGGGAATGGACAGACCTTTGGAAATGTCAATGTGGCTTATGAAGTGGAAAGCCACTTGAACATGTGACATGTTTTGCGGACTGGCCCTTTAAGAGGCAGACCCTAGAAGTGGACAAACCCTTGAAGAGGTGACAAATTTAGGGAATTATGTCCTTTAAGAGGTTGACCAGGGTTGTGTACAAACCCTCAAAACAACAGCATTTTAAGTGTACTGGCCCTTTAAGAGGTGGACCTGGGAAGCTTACGGACCTTTAAATTTGGCAATACTTTAAGGTGACTGGCCTATGAAGAGGATGACCATGGAAGTGGACAGTCCTTAAAGATGCATTATTGTGTGTGGGTGGCCTTCTAAGAGACAACCCTGGGAATGGACAGACCTTTGGAAAAGTCAATGTGGCTTATGAAGTGGAAAGCCACTTGAACATGTGACATGTTTTGCGGACTGGCCCTTTAAGAGGCAGACCCTAGAAGTGGACAAACCCTTGAAGAGGTGACAAATTTAGGGAATTATGTCCTTTAAGAGGTTGACCAGGGTTGTGTACAAACCCTCGAAACAACAGCATTTTAAGTGTACTGGCCCTTTAAGAGGTGGACCTGGGAAGCTTACGGACCTTTAAAATTGGCAATACTTTAAGGTGACTGGCCTATGAAGAGGATGACCATGGAAGTGGACAGTCCTTAAAGATGCATTATTGTGTGTGGGTGGCCTTCTAAGAGACAACCCTGGGAATGGACAGACCTTTGGAAATGTCAATGTGGCTTATGAAGTGGAAAGCCACTTGAACATGTGACATGTTTTGCGGACTGGCCCTTTAAGAGGCAGACCCTAGAAGTGGACAAACCCTTGAAGAGGTGACAAATTTAGGGAATTATGTCCTTTAAGAGGTTGACCAGGGTTGTGTACAAACCCTCGAAACAACAGCATTTTAAGTGTACTGGCCCTTTAAGAGGTGGACCTGGGAAGCTTACGGACCTTTAAAATTGGCAATACTTTAAGGTGACTGGCCTATGAAGAGGATGACCATGGAAGTGGACAGTCCTTAAAGATGCATTATTGTGTGTGGGTGGCCTTCTAAGAGACAACCCTGGGAATGGACAGACCTTTGGAAATGTCAATGTGGCTTATGAAGTGGAAAGCCACTTGAACATGTGACATGTTTTGCGGACTGGCCCTTTAAGAGGCAGACCCTAGATGTGGACAAACCCTTGAAGAGGTGACAAATTTAGGGAATTATGTCCTTTAAGAGGTTGACCAGGGTTGTGTACAAACCCTTGAAACAACAGCATTTTAAGTGTACTGGCCCTTTAAGAGGTGGACCTGGGAAGCTTACGGACCTTTAAAATTGGCAATACTTTAAGGTGACTGGCCTATGAAGAGGATGACCATGGAAGTGGACAGTCCTTAAAGATGCATTATTGTGTGTGGGTGGCCTTCTAAGAGACAACCCTGGGAATGGACAGACCTTTGGAAATGTCAATGTGGCTTATGAAGTGGAAAGCCACTTGAACATGTGACATGTTTTGTGGACTGGCCCTTTAAGAGGCAGACCCTAGAAGTGGACAAACCCTTGAAGAGGTGACAAATTTAGGGAATTATGTCCTTTAAGAGGTTGACCAGGGTTGTGTACAAACCCTCGAAACAACAGCATTTTAAGTGTACTGGCCCTTTAAGAGGTGGACCTGGGAAGCTTACGGACCTTTAAAATTGGCAATACTTTAAGGTGACTGGCCTATGAAGAGGATGACCATGGAAGTGGACAGTCCTTAAAGATGCATTATTGTGTGTGGGTGGCCTTCTAAGAGACAACCCTGGGAATGGACAGACCTTTGGAAATGTCAATGTGGCTTATGAAGTGAAAAATCCACTTGAACATGTGACATGTTTTGATGACTGGCCCTTTATGAGGCAGACCCTAGATGTGGACAAACCCTTGAAGAGGTGACACATTTAGGGAATTATGTCCTTTAAGAGGTTGACCAGGGTTGTGTACAAACCCTCGAAACAACAGCATTTTAAGTGTACTGGCCCTTTAAGAGGTGGACCTGGGAAGCTTACGGACCGTTAAAATTGGCAATACTTTAAGGTGACTGGCCTATGAAGAGGATGACCATGGAAGTGGACAGTCCTTAAAGATGCATTATTGTGTGTGGGTGGCCTTCTAAGAGACAACCCTGGGAATGGACAGACCTTTGGAAATGTCAATGTGGCTTATGAAGTGGAAAGCCACTTGAACATGTGACATGTTTTGCGGACTGGCCCTTTAAGAGGCAGACCCTAGAAGTGGACAAACCCTTGAAGAGGTGACAGATTTAGGGAATTATGTCCTTTAAGAGGTTGACCAGGGTTGTGTACAAACCCTCGAAACAACAGCATTTTAAGTGTACTGGCCCTTTAAGAGGTGGACCTGGGAAGCTTACGGACCTTTAAAATTGGCAATACTTTAAGGTGACTGGCCTATGAAGAGGATGACCATGGAAGTGGACAGTCCTTAAAGATGCATTATTGTGTGTGGGTGGCCTTCTAAGAGACAACCCTGGGAATGGACAGACCTTTGGAAATGTCAATGTGGCTTATGAAGTGAAAAATCCACTTGAACATGTGACATGTTTTGATGACTGGCCCTTTAAGAGGCAGACCCTAGAAGTGGACAAACCCTTGAAGAGGTGACAAATTTAGGGAATTATGTCCTTTAAGAGGTTGACCAGGGTTGTGTACAAACCCTCGAAACAACAGCATTTTAAGTGTACTGGCCCTTTAAGAGGTGGACCTGGGACGCTTACGGACCTTTAAAATTGGCAATACTTTAAGGTGACTGGCCTATGAAGAGGATGACCATGGAAGTGGACAGTCCTTAAAGATGCATTATTGTGTGTGGGTGGCCTTCTAAGAGACAACCCTGGGAATTGACAGACCTTTGGAAATGTCAATGTGGCTTATGAAGTGGAAAGCCACTTGAACATGTGACATGTTTTGTGGACTGGCCCTTTAAGAGGCAGACCCTAGAAGTGGACAAACCCTTGAAGAGGTGACAAATTTAGGGAATTATGTCCTTTAAGAGGTTGACCAGGGTTGTGTACAAACCCTCGAAACAACAGCATTTTAAGTGTACTGGCCCTTTAAGAGGTGGACCTGGGAAGCTTACGGACCTTTAAAATTGGCAATACTTTAAGGTGACTGGCCTATGAAGAGGATGACCATGGAAGTGGACAGTCCTTAAAGATGCATTATTGTGTGTGGGTGGCCTTCTAAGAGACAACCCTGGGAATGGACAGACCTTTGGAAATGTCAATGTGGCTTATGAAGTGAAAAATCCACTTGAACATGTGACATGTTTTGATGACTGGCCCTTTATGAGGCAGACCCTAGATGTGGACAAACCCTTGAAGAGGTGACACATTTAGGGAATTATGTCCTTTAAGAGGTTGACCAGGGTTGTGTACAAACCCTCGAAACAACAGCATTTTAAGTGTACTGGCCCTTTAAGAGGTGGACCTGGGAAGCTTACGGACCGTTAAAATTGGCAATACTTTAAGGTGACTGGCCTATGAAGAGGATGACCATGGAAGTGGACAGTCCTTAAAGATGCATTATTGTGTGTGGGTGGCCTTCTAAGAGACAACCCTGGGAATGGACAGACCTTTGGAAATGTCAATGTGGCTTATGAAGTGGAAAGCCACTTGAACATGTGACATGTTTTGCGGACTGGCCCTTTAAGAGGCAGACCCTAGAAGTGGACAAACCCTTGAAGAGGTGACAGATTTAGGGAATTATGTCCTTTAAGAGGTTGACCAGGGTTGTGTACAAACCCTCGAAACAACAGCATTTTAAGTGTACTGGCCCTTTAAGAGGTGGACCTGGGAAGCTTACGGACCTTTAAAATTGGCAATACTTTAAGGTGACTGGCCTATGAAGAGGATGACCATGGAAGTGGACAGTCCTTAAAGATGCATTATTGTGTGTGGGTGGCCTTCTAAGAGACAACCCTGGGAATGGACAGACCTTTGGAAATGTCAATGTGGCTTATGAAGTGAAAAATCCACTTGAACATGTGACATGTTTTGATGACTGGCCCTTTAAGAGGCAGACCCTAGAAGTGGACAAACCCTTGAAGAGGTGACACATTTAGGGAATTATGTCCTTTAAGAGGTTGACCAGGGTTGTGTACAAACCCTCGAAACAACAGCATTTTAAGTGTACTGGCCCTTTAAGAGGTGGACCTGGGAAGCTTACGGACCGTTAAAATTGGCAATACTTTAAGGTGACTGGCCTATGAAGAGGATGACCATGGAAGTGGACAGTCCTTAAAGATGCATTATTGTGTGTGGGTGGCCTTCTAAGAGACAACCCTGGGAATGGACAGACCTTTGGAAATGTCAATGTGGCTTATGAAGTGGAAAGCCACTTGAACATGTGACATGTTTTGCGGACTGGCCCTTTAAGAGGCAGACCCTAGAAGTGGACAAACCCTTGAAGAGGTGACAAATTTAGGGAATTATGTCCTTTAAGAGGTTGACCAGGGTTGTGTACAAACCCTCAAAACAACAGCATTTTAAGTGTACTGGCCCTTTAAGAGGTGGACCTGGGAAGCTTACGGACCTTTAAATTTGGCAATACTTTAAGGTGACTGGCCTATGAAGAGGATGACCATGGAAGTGGACAGTCCTTAAAGATGCATTATTGTGTGTGGGTGGCCTTCTAAGAGACAACCCTGGGAATGGACAGACCTTTGGAAATGTCAATGTGGCTTATGAAGTGGAAAGCCACTTGAACATGTGACATGTTTTGATGACTGGCCCTTTAAGAGGCAGACCCTAGATGTGGACAAACCCTTGAAGAGGTGACACATTTAGGGAATAATGTCCTTTAAGAGGTTGACCAGGGTTGTGTACAAACCCTCGAAACAACAGCATTTTAAGTGTACTGGCCCTTTAAGAGGTGGACCTGGGAAGCTTACGGACCGTTAAAATTGGCAATACTTTAAGGTGACTGGCCTATGAAGAGGATGACCATGGAAGTGGACAGTCCTTAAAGATGCATTATTGTGTGTGGGTGGCCTTCTAAGAGACAACCCTGGGAATGGACAGACCTTTGGAAATGTCAATGTGGCTTATGAAGTGG
The DNA here is from genome assembly GCF_035609145.1 of Eleutherodactylus coqui. Lineage (NCBI taxonomy): Eukaryota > Metazoa > Chordata > Amphibia > Anura > Eleutherodactylidae > Eleutherodactylus > Eleutherodactylus coqui. The sequence goes on along the minus strand of NW_027101958.1, from coordinate 139,775 downwards.
AAAGCCACTTGAACATGTGACATGTTTTGCGGACTGGCCCTTTAAGAGGCAGACCCTAGAAGTGGACAAACCCTTGAAGAGGTGACAAATTTAGGGAATTATGTCCTTTAAGAGGTTGACCAGGGTTGTGTACAAACCCTCAAAACAACAGCATTTTAAGTGTACTGGCCCTTTAAGAGGTGGACCTGGGAAGCTTACGGACCTTTAAATTTGGCAATACTTTAAGGTGACTGGCCTATGAAGAGGATGACCATGGAAGTGGACAGTCCTTAAAGATGCATTATTGTGTGCGGGTGGCCTTCTAAGAGACAACCCTGGGAATGGACAGACCTTTGGAAATGTCAATGTGGCTTATGAAGTGGAAAGCCACTTGAACATGTGACATGTTTTGCGGACTGGCCCTTTAAGAGGCAGACCCTAGAAGTGGACAAACCCTTGAAGAGGTGACAAATTTAGGGAATTATGTCCTTTAAGAGGTTGACCAGGGTTGTGTACAAACCCTCGAAACAACAGCATTTTAAGTGTACTGGCCCTTTAAGAGGTGGACCTGGGAAGCTTACGGACCTTTAAAATTGGCAAAACTTTAAGGTGACTGGCCTATGAAGAGGATGACCATGGAAGTGGACAGTCCTTAAAGATGCATTATTGTGTGTGGGTGGCCTTCTAAGAGACAACCCTGGGAATGGACAGACCTTTGGAAATGTCAATGTGGCTTATGAAGTGGAAAGCCACTTGAACATGTGACATGTTTTGATGACTGGCCCTTTAAGAGGCAGACCCTAGATGTGGACAAACCCTTGAAGAGGTGACAAATTTAGGGAATTATGTCCTTTAAGAGGTTGACCAGGGTTGTGTACAAACCCTTGAAACAACAGCATTTTAAGTGTACTGGCCCTTTAAGAGGTGGACCTGGGAAGCTTACGGACCTTTAAAATTGGCAATACTTTAAGGTGACTGGCCTATGAAGAGGATGACCATGGAAGTGGACAGTCCTTAAAGATGCATTATTGTGTGTGGGTGGCCTTCTAAGAGACAACCCTGGGAATGGACAGACCTTTGGAAATGTCAATGTGGCTTATGAAGTGGAAAGCCACTTGAACATGTGACATGTTTTGATGACTGGCCCTTTAAGAGGCAGACCCTAGATGTGGACAAACCCTTGAAGAGGTGACAAATTTAGGGAATTATGTCCTTTAAGAGGTTGACCAGGGTTGTGTACAAACCCTCGAAACAACAGCATTTTAAGTGCACTGGCCCTTTAAGAGGTGGACCTGGGAAGCTTACGGACCGTTAAAATTGGCAATACTTTAAGGTGACTGGCCTATGAAGAGGATGACCATGGAAGTGGACAGTCCTTAAAGATGCATTATTGTGTGTGGGTGGCCTTCTAAGAGACAACCCTGGGAATGGACAGACCTTTGGAAATGTCAATGTGGCTTATGAAGTGGAAAGCCACTTGAACATGTGACATGTTTTGCGGACTGGCCCTTTAAGAGGCAGACCCTAGAAGTGGACAAACCCTTGAAGAGGTGACAAATTTAGGGAATTATGTCCTTTAAGAGGTTGACCAGGGTTGTGTACAAACCCTCAAAACAACAGCATTTTAAGTGTACTGGCCCTTTAAGAGGTGGACCTGGGAAGCTTACGGACCTTTAAAATTGGCAATACTTTAAGGTGACTGGCCTATGAAGAGGATGACCATGGAAGTGGACAGTCCTTAAAGATGCATTATTGTGTGTGGGTGGCCTTCTAAGAGACAACCCTGGGAATGGACAGACCTTTGGAAAAGTCAATGTGGCTTATGAAGTGGAAAGCCACTTGAACATGTGACATGTTTTGATGACTGGCCCTTTAAGAGGCAGACCCTAGAAGTGGACAAACCCTTGAAGAGGTGACAAATTTAGGGAATTATGTCCTTTAAGAGGTTGACCAGGGTTGTGTACAAACCCTCGAAACAACAGCATTTTAAGTGTACTGGCCCTTTAAGAGGTGGACCTGGGAAGCTTACGGACCTTTAAAATTGGCAATACTTTAAGGTGACTGGCCTATGAAGAGGATGACCATGGAAGTGGACAGTCCTTAAAGATGCATTATTGTGTGTGGGTGGCCTTCTAAGAGACAACCCTGGGAATGGACAGACCTTTGGAAAAGTCAATGTGGCTTATGAAGTGGAAAGCCACTTGAACATGTGACATGTTTTGCGGACTGGCCCTTTAAGAGGCAGACCCTAGAAGTGGACAAACCCTTGAAGAGGTGACAAATTTAGGGAATTATGTCCTTTAAGAGGTTGACCAGGGTTGTGTACAAACCCTCGAAACAACAGCATTTTAAGTGTACTGGCCCTTTAAGAGGTGGACCTGGGAAGCTTACGGACCTTTAAAATTGGCAATACTTTAAGGTGACTGGCCTATGAAGAGGATGACCATGGAAGTGGACAGTCCTTAAAGATGCATTATTGTGTGTGGGTGGCCTTCTAAGAGACAACCCTGGGAATGGACAGACCTTTGGAAATGTCAATGTGGCTTATGAAGTGGAAAGCCACTTGAACATGTGACATGTTTTGCGGACTGGCCCTTTAAGAGGCAGACCCTAGAAGTGGACAAACCCTTGAAGAGGTGGCAAATTTAGGGAATTATGTCCTTTAAGAGGTTGACCAGGGTTGTGTACAAACCCTCGAAACAACAGCATTTTAAGTGTACTGGCCCTTTAGGAGGTGGACCTGGGAAGCTTACGGACCGTTAAAATTGGCAATACTTTAAGGTGACTGGCCTATGAAGAGGATGACCATGGAAGTGGACAGTCCTTAAAGATGCATTATTGTGTGTGGGTGGCCTTCTAAGAGACAACCCTGGGAATGGACAGACCTTTGGAAATGTCAATGTGGCTTATGAAGTGGAAAGCCACTTGAACATGTGACATGTTTTGCGGACTGGCCCTTTAAGAGGCAGACCCTAGAAGTGGACAAACCCTTGAAGAGGTGACAAATTTAGGGAATTATGTCCTTTAAGAGGTTGACCAGGGTTGTGTACAAACCCTCGAAACAACAGCATTTTAAGTGTACTGGCCCTTTAAGAGGTGGACCTGGGAAGCTTACGGACCTTTAAAATTGGCAATACTTTAAGGTGACTGGCCTATGAAGAGGATGACCATGGAAGTGGACAGTCCTTAAAGATGCATTATTGTGTGTGGGTGGCCTTCTAAGAGACAACCCTGGGAATGGACAGACCTTTGGAAATGTCAATGTGGCTTATGAAGTGGAAAGCCACTTGAACATGTGACATGTTTTGCGGACTGGCCCTTTAAGAGGCAGACCCTAGAAGTGGACAAACCCTTGAAGAGGTGACAAATTTAGGGAATTATGTCCTTTAAGAGGTTGACCAGGGTTGTGTACAAACCCTCGAAACAACAGCATTTTAAGTGTACTGGCCCTTTAAGAGGTGGACCTGGGAAGCTTACGGACCTTTAAAATTGGCAATACTTTAAGGTGACTGGCCTATGAAGAGGATGACCATGGAAGTGGACAGTCCTTAAAGATGCATTATTGTGTGTGGGTGGCCTTCTAAGAGACAACCCTGGGAATGGACAGACCTTTGGAAATGTCAATGTGGCTTATGAAGTGGAAAGCCACTTGAACATGTGACATGTTTTGCGGACTGGCCCTTTAAGAGGCAGACCCTAGAAGTGGACAAACCCTTGAAGAGGTGACAAATTTAGGGAATTATGTCCTTTAAGAGGTTGACCAGGGTTGTGTACAAACCCTCGAAACAACAGCATTTTAAGTGTACTGGCCCTTTAAGAGGTGGACCTGGGAAGCTTACGGACCTTTAAAATTGGCAATACTTTAAGGTGACTGGCCTATGAAGAGGATGACCATGGAAGTGGACAGTCCTTAAAGATGCATTATTGTGTGTGGGTGGCCTTCTAAGAGACAACCCTGGGAATGGACAGACCTTTGGAAATGTCAATGTGGCTTATGAAGTGGAAAGCCACTTGAACATGTGACATGTTTTGCGGACTGGCCCTTTAAGAGGCAGACCCTAGAAGTGGACAAACCCTTGAAGAGGTGACAAATTTAGGGAATTATGTCCTTTAAGAGGTTGACCAGGGTTGTGTACAAACCCTCGAAATAACAGCATTTTAAGTGTACTGGCCCTTTAAGAGGTGGACCTGGGAAACTTACGGACCTTTAAAATTGGCAATACTTTAAGGTGACTGGCCTATGAAGAGGATGACCATGGAAGTGGACAGTCCTTAAAGATGCATTATTGTGTGTGGGTGGCCTTCTAAGAGACAACCCTGGGAATTGACAGACCTTTGGAAATGTCAATGTGGCTTATGAAGTGGAAAGCCACTTGAACATGTGACATGTTTTGTGGACTGGCCCTTTAAGAGGCAGACCCTAGAAGTGGACAAACCCTTGAAGAGGTGACAAATTTAGGGAATTATGTCCTTTAAGAGGTTGACCAGGGTTGTGTACAAACCCTCGAAACAACAGCATTTTAAGTGTACTGGCCCTTTAAGAGATGGACCTGGGAAGCTTACGGACCTTTAAAATAGGCAATACTTTAAGGTGTCTGGCCTATGAAGAGGATGACCATGGAAGTGGACAGTCCTTAAAGATGCATTATTGTGTGTGGGTGGCCTTCTAAGAGACAACCCTGGGAATGGACAGACCTTTGGAAATGTCAATGTGGCTTATGAAGTGGAAAGCCACTTGAACATGTGACATGTTTTGCGGACTGGCCCTTTAAGAGGCAGACCCTAGATGTGGACAAACCCTTGAAGAGGTGACAAATTTAGGGAATTATGTCCTTTAAGAGGTTGACCAGGGTTGTGTACAAACCCTTGAAACAACAGCATTTTAAATGTACTGGCCCTTTAAGAGGTGGACCTGGGAAGCTTACGGACCTTTAAAATTGGCAAAACTTTAAGGTGACTGGCCTATGAAGAGGATGACCATGGAAGTGGACAGTCCTTAAAGATGCATTATTGTGTGTGGGTGGCCTTCTAAGAGACAACCCTGGGAATGGACAGACCTTTGGAAATGTCAATGTGGCTTATGAAGTGGAAAGCCACTTGAACATGTGACATGTTTTGATGACTGGCCCTTTAAGAGGCAGACCCTAGATGTGGACAAACCCTTGAAGAGGTGACAAATTTAGGGAATTATGTCCTTTAAGAGGTTGACCAGGGTTGTGTACAAACCCTTGAAACAACAGCATTTTAAGTGTACTGGCCCTTTAAGAGGTGGACCTGGGAAGCTTACGGACCTTTAAAATTGGCAATACTTTAAGGTGACTGGCCTATGAAGAGGATGACCATGGAAGTGGACAGTCCTTAAAGATGCATTATTGTGTGTGGGTGGCCTTCTAAGAGACAACCCTGGGAATGGACAGACCTTTGGAAATGTCAATGTGGCTTATGAAGTGGAAAGCCACTTGAACATGTGACATGTTTTGATGACTGGCCCTTTAAGAGGCAGACCCTAGATGTGGACAAACCCTTGAAGAGGTGACAAATTTAGGGAATTATGTCCTTTAAGAGGTTGACCAGGGTTGTGTACAAACCCTTGAAACAACAGCATTTTAAGTGTACTGGCCCTTTAAGAGGTGGACCTGGGAAGCTTACGGACCTTTAAAATTGGCAATACTTTAAGGTGACTGGCCTATGAAGAGGATGACCATGGAAGTGGACAGTCCTTAAAGATGCATTATTGTGTGTGGGTGGCCTTCTAAGAGACAACCCTGGGAATGGACAGACCTTTGGAAATGTCAATGTGGCTTATGAAGTGGAAAGCCACTTGAACATGTGACATGTTTTGTGGACTGGCCCTTTAAGAGGCAGACCCTAGAAGTGGACAAACCCTTGAAGAGGTGACAAATTTAGGGAATTATGTCCTTTAAGAGGTTGACCAGGGTTGTGTACAAACCCTCGAAACAACAGCATTTTAAGTGCACTGGCCCTTTAAGAGGTGGACCTGGGAAGCTTACGGACCGTTAAAATTGGCAATACTTTAAGGTGACTGGCCTATGAAGAGGATGACCATGGAAGTGGACAGTCCTTAAAGATGCATTATTGTGTGTGGGTGGCCTTCTAAGAGACAACCCTGGGAATGGACAGACCTTTGGAAATGTCAATGTGGCTTATGAAGTGGAAAGCCACTTGAACATGTGACATGTTTTGCGGACTGGCCCTTTAAGAGGCAGACCCTAGAAGTGGACAAACCCTTGAAGAGGTGACAAATTTAGGGAATTATGTCCTTTAAGAGGTTGACCAGGGTTGTGTACAAACCCTCAAAACAACAGCATTTTAAGTGTACTGGCCCTTTAAGAGGTGGACCTGGGAAGCTTACGGACCTTTAAAATTGGCAATACTTTAAGGTGACTGGCCTATGAAGAGGATGACCATGGAAGTGGACAGTCCTTAAAGATGCATTATTGTGTGTGGGTGGCCTTCTAAGAGACAACCCTGGGAATGGACAGACCTTTGGAAAAGTCAATGTGGCTTATGAAGTGGAAAGCCACTTGAACATGTGACATGTTTTGATGACTGGCCCTTTAAGAGGCAGACCCTAGAAGTGGACAAACCCTTGAAGAGGTGACAAATTTAGGGAATTATGTCCTTTAAGAGGTTGACCAGGGTTGTGTACAAACCCTCGAAACAACAGCATTTTAAGTGTACTGGCCCTTTAAGAGGTGGACCTGGGAAGCTTACGGACCTTTAAAATTGGCAATACTTTAAGGTGACTGGCCTATGAAGAGGATGACCATGGAAGTGGACAGTCCTTAAAGATGCATTATTGTGTGTGGGTGGCCTTCTAAGAGACAACCCTGGGAATGGACAGACCTTTGGAAATGTCAATGTGGCTTATGAAGTGGAAAGCCACTTGAACATGTGACATGTTTTGCGGACTGGCCCTTTAAGAGGCAGACCCTAGAAGTGGACAAACCCTTGAAGAGGTGACAAATTTAGGGAATTATGTCCTTTAAGAGGTTGACCAGGGTTGTGTACAAACCCTCGAAACAACAGCATTTTAAGTGTACTGGCCCTTTAAGAGGTGGACCTGGGAAGCTTACGGACCTTTAAAATTGGTAATACTTTAAGGTGACTGGCCTATGAAGAGGATGACCATGGAAGTGGACAGTCCTTAAAGATGCATTATTGTGTGTGGGTGGCCTTCTAAGAGACAACCCTGGGAATGGACAGACCTTTGGAAATGTCAATGTGGCTTATGAAGTGGAAAGCCACTTGAACATGTGACATGTTTTGCGGACTGGCCCTTTAAGAGGCAGACCCTAGAAGTGGACAAACCCTTGAAGAGGTGACAAATTTAGGGAATTATGTCCTTTAAGAGGTTGACCAGGGTTGTGTACAAACCCTCGAAATAACAGCATTTTAAGTGTACTGGCCCTTTAAGAGGTGGACCTGGGAAACTTACGGACCGTTAAAATTGGCAATACTTTAAGGTGACTGGCCTATGAAGAGGATGACCATGGAAGTGGACAGTCCTTAAAGATGCATTATTGTGTGTGGGTGGCCTTCTAAGAGACAACCCTGGGAATTGACAGACCTTTGGAAATGTCAATGTGGCTTATGAAGTGGAAAGCCACTTGAACATGTGACATGTTTTGCGGACTGGCCCTTTAAGAGGCAGACCCTAGAAGTGGACAAACCCTTGAAGAGGTGACAAATTTAGGGAATTATGTCCTTTAAGAGGTTGACCAGGGTTGTGTACAAACCCTCGAAATAACAGCATTTTAAGTGTACTGGCCCTTTAAGAGGTGGACCTGGGAAACTTACGGACCTTTAAAATTGGCAATACTTTAAGGTGACTGGCCTATGAAGAGGATGACCATGGAAGTGGACAGTCCTTAAAGATGCATTATTGTGTGTGGGTGGCCTTCTAAGAGACAACCCTGGGAATTGACAGACCTTTGGAAATGTCAATGTGGCTTATGAAGTGGAAAGCCACTTGAACATGTGACATGTTTTGTGGACTGGCCCTTTAAGAGGCAGACCCTAGAAGTGGACAAACCCTTGAAGAGGTGACAAATTTAGGGAATTATGTCCTTTAAGAGGTTGACCAGGGTTGTGTACAAACCCTCGAAACAACAGCATTTTAAGTGTACTGGCCCTTTAAGAGATGGACCTGGGAAGCTTACGGACCTTTAAAATAGGCAATACTTTAAGGTGTCTGGCCTATGAAGAGGATGACCATGGAAGTGGACAGTCCTTAAAGATGCATTATTGTGTGTGGGTGGCCTTCTAAGAGACAACCCTGGGAATGGACAGACCTTTGGAAATGTCAATGTGGCTTATGAAGTGGAAAGCCACTTGAACATGTGACATGTTTTGCGGACTGGCCCTTTAAGAGGCAGACCCTAGATGTGGACAAACCCTTGAAGAGGTGACAAATTTAGGGAATTATGTCCTTTAAGAGGTTGACCAGGGTTGTGTACAAACCCTTGAAACAACAGCATTTTAAATGTACTGGCCCTTTAAGAGGTGGACCTGGGAAGCTTACGGACCTTTAAAATTGGCAAAACTTTAAGGTGACTGGCCTATGAAGAGGATGACCATGGAAGTGGACAGTCCTTAAAGATGCATTATTGTGTGTGGGTGGCCTTCTAAGAGACAACCCTGGGAATGGACAGACCTTTGGAAATGTCAATGTGGCTTATGAAGTGGAAAGCCACTTGAACATGTGACATGTTTTGATGACTGGCCCTTTAAGAGGCAGACCCTAGATGTGGACAAACCCTTGAAGAGGTGACAAATTTAGGGAATTATGTCCTTTAAGAGGTTGACCAGGGTTGTGTACAAACCCTTGAAACAACAGCATTTTAAGTGTACTGGCCCTTTAAGAGGTGGACCTGGGAAGCTTACGGACCTTTAAAATTGGCAATACTTTAAGGTGACTGGCCTATGAAGAGGATGACCATGGAAGTGGACAGTCCTTAAAGATGCATTATTGTGTGTGGGTGGCCTTCTAAGAGACAACCCTGGGAATGGACAGACCTTTGGAAATGTCAATGTGGCTTATGAAGTGGAAAGCCACTTGAACATGTGACATGTTTTGATGACTGGCCCTTTAAGAGGCAGACCCTAGATGTGGACAAACCCTTGAAGAGGTGACAAATTTAGGGAATTATGTCCTTTAAGAGGTTGACCAGGGTTGTGTACAAACCCTTGAAACAACAGCATTTTAAGTGTACTGGCCCTTTAAGAGGTGGACCTGGGAAGCTTACGGACCTTTAAAATTGGCAATACTTTAAGGTGACTGGCCTATGAAGAGGATGACCATGGAAGTGGACAGTCCTTAAAGATGCATTATTGTGTGTGGGTGGCCTTCTAAGAGACAACCCTGGGAATGGACAGACCTTTGGAAATGTCAATGTGGCTTATGAAGTGGAAAGCCACTTGAACATGTGACATGTTTTGTGGACTGGCCCTTTAAGAGGCAGACCCTAGAAGTGGACAAACCCTTGAAGAGGTGACAAATTTAGGGAATTATGTCCTTTAAGAGGTTGACCAGGGTTGTGTACAAACCCTCGAAACAACAGCATTTTAAGTGCACTGGCCCTTTAAGAGGTGGACCTGGGAAGCTTACGGACCGTTAAAATTGGCAATACTTTAAGGTGACTGGCCTATGAAGAGGATGACCATGGAAGTGGACAGTCCTTAAAGATGCATTATTGTGTGTGGGTGGCCTTCTAAGAGACAACCCTGGGAATGGACAGACCTTTGGAAATGTCAATGTGGCTTATGAAGTGGAAAGCCACTTGAACATGTGACATGTTTTGCGGACTGGCCCTTTAAGAGGCAGACCCTAGAAGTGGACAAACCCTTGAAGAGGTGACAAATTTAGGGAATTATGTCCTTTAAGAGGTTGACCAGGGTTGTGTACAAACCCTCAAAACAACAGCATTTTAAGTGTACTGGCCCTTTAAGAGGTGGACCTGGGAAGCTTACGGACCTTTAAAATTGGCAATACTTTAAGGTGACTGGCCTATGAAGAGGATGACCATGGAAGTGGACAGTCCTTAAAGATGCATTATTGTGTGTGGGTGGCCTTCTAAGAGACAACCCTGGGAATGGACAGACCTTTGGAAAAGTCAATGTGGCTTATGAAGTGGAAAGCCACTTGAACATGTGACATGTTTTGATGACTGGCCCTTTAAGAGGCAGACCCTAGAAGTGGACAAACCCTTGAAGAGGTGACAAATTTAGGGAATTATGTCCTTTAAGAGGTTGACCAGGGTTGTGTACAAACCCTCGAAACAACAGCATTTTAAGTGTACTGGCCCTTTAAGAGGTGGACCTGGGAAGCTTACGGACCTTTAAAATTGGCAATACTTTAAGGTGACTGGCCTATGAAGAGGATGACCATGGAAGTGGACAGTCCTTAAAGATGCATTATTGTGTGTGGGTGGCCTTCTAAGAGACAACCCTGGGAATGGACAGACCTTTGGAAAAGTCAATGTGGCTTATGAAGTGGAAAGCCACTTGAACATGTGACATGTTTTGCGGACTGGCCCTTTAAGAGGCAGACCCTAGAAGTGGACAAACCCTTGAAGAGGTGACAAATTTAGGGAATTATGTCCTTTAAGAGGTTGACCAGGGTTGTGTACAAACCCTCGAAACAACAGCATTTTAAGTGTACTGGCCCTTTAAGAGGTGGACCTGGGAAGCTTACGGACCTTTAAAATTGGCAATACTTTAAGGTGACTGGCCTATGAAGAGGATGACCATGGAAGTGGACAGTCCTTAAAGATGCATTATTGTGTGTGGGTGGCCTTCTAAGAGACAACCCTGGGAATGGACAGACCTTTGGAAATGTCAATGTGGCTTATGAAGTGGAAAGCCACTTGAACATGTGACATGTTTTGCGGACTGGCCCTTTAAGAGGCAGACCCTAGAAGTGGACAAACCCTTGAAGAGGTGGCAAATTTAGGGAATTATGTCCTTTAAGAGGTTGACCAGGGTTGTGTACAAACCCTCGAAACAACAGCATTTTAAGTGTACTGGCCCTTTAGGAGGTGGACCTGGGAAGCTTACGGACCGTTAAAATTGGCAATACTTTAAGGTGACTGGCCTATGAAGAGGATGACCATGGAAGTGGACAGTCCTTAAAGATGCATTATTGTGTGTGGGTGGCCTTCTAAGAGACAACCCTGGGAATGGACAGACCTTTGGAAATGTCAATGTGGCTTATGAAGTGGAAAGCCACTTGAACATGTGACATGTTTTGCGGACTGGCCCTTTAAGAGGCAGACCCTAGAAGTGGACAAACCCTTGAAGAGGTGACAAATTTAGGGAATTATGTCCTTTAAGAGGTTGACCAGGGTTGTGTACAAACCCTCGAAACAACAGCATTTTAAGTGTACTGGCCCTTTAAGAGGTGGACCTGGGAAGCTTACGGACCTTTAAAATTGGCAATACTTTAAGGTGACTGGCCTATGAAGAGGATGACCATGGAAGTGGACAGTCCTTAAAGATGCATTATTGTGTGTGGGTGGCCTTCTAAGAGACAACCCTGGGAATGGACAGACCTTTGGAAATGTCAATGTGGCTTATGAAGTGGAAAGCCACTTGAACATGTGACATGTTTTGCGGACTGGCCCTTTAAGAGGCAGACCCTAGAAGTGGACAAACCCTTGAAGAGGTGACAAATTTAGGGAATTATGTCCTTTAAGAGGTTGACCAGGGTTGTGTACAAACCCTCGAAACAACAGCATTTTAAGTGTACTGGCCCTTTAAGAGGTGGACCTGGGAAGCTTACGGACCTTTAAAATTGGCAATACTTTAAGGTGACTGGCCTATGAAGAGGATGACCATGGAAGTGGACAGTCCTTAAAGATGCATTATTGTGTGTGGGTGGCCTTCTAAGAGACAACCCTGGGAATGGACAGACCTTTGGAAATGTCAATGTGGCTTATGAAGTGGAAAGCCACTTGAACATGTGACATGTTTTGCGGACTGGCCCTTTAAGAGGCAGACCCTAGAAGTGGACAAACCCTTGAAGAGGTGACAAATTTAGGGAATTATGTCCTTTAAGAGGTTGACCAGGGTTGTGTACAAACCCTCGAAACAACAGCATTTTAAGTGTACTGGCCCTTTAAGAGGTGGACCTGGGAAGCTTACGGACCTTTAAAATTGGCAATACTTTAAGGTGACTGGCCTATGAAGAGGATGACCATGGAAGTGGACAGTCCTTAAAGATGCATTATTGTGTGTGGGTGGCCTTCTAAGAGACAACCCTGGGAATGGACAGACCTTTGGAAATGTCAATGTGGCTTATGAAGTGGAAAGCCACTTGAACATGTGACATGTTTTGCGGACTGGCCCTTTAAGAGGCAGACCCTAGAAGTGGACAAACCCTTGAAGAGGTGACAAATTTAGGGAATTATGTCCTTTAAGAGGTTGACCAGGGTTGTGTACAAACCCTCGAAATAACAGCATTTTAAGTGTACTGGCCCTTTAAGAGGTGGACCTGGGAAACTTACGGACCTTTAAAATTGGCAATACTTTAAGGTGACTGGCCTATGAAGAGGATGACCATGGAAGTGGACAGTCCTTAAAGATGCATTATTGTGTGTGGGTGGCCTTCTAAGAGACAACCCTGGGAATTGACAGACCTTTGGAAATGTCAATGTGGCTTATGAAGTGGAAAGCCACTTGAACATGTGACATGTTTTGTGGACTGGCCCTTTAAGAGGCAGACCCTAGAAGTGGACAAACCCTTGAAGAGGTGACAAATTTAGGGAATTATGTCCTTTAAGAGGTTGACCAGGGTTGTGTACAAACCCTCGAAACAACAGCATTTTAAGTGTACTGGCCCTTTAAGAGGTGGACCTGGGAAGCTTACGGACCTTTAAAATAGGCAATACTTTAAGGTGTCTGGCCTATGAAGAGGATGACCATGGAAGTGGACAGTCCTTAAAGATGCATTATTGTGTGTGGGTGGCCTTCTAAGAGACAACCCTGGGAATGGACAGACCTTTGGAAATGTCAATGTGGCTTATGAAGTGGAAAGCCACTTGAACATGTGACATGTTTTGCGGACTGGCCCTTTAAGAGGCAGACCCTAGATGTGGACAAACCCTTGAAGAGGTGACAAATTTAGGGAATTATGTCCTTTAAGAGGTTGACCAGGGTTGTGTACAAACCCTTGAAACAACAGCATTTTAAATGTACTGGCCCTTTAAGAGGTGGACCTGGGAAGCTTACGGACCTTTAAAATTGGCAAAACTTTAAGGTGACTGGCCTATGAAGAGGATGACCATGGAAGTGGACAGTCCTTAAAGATGCATTATTGTGTGTGGGTGGCCTTCTAAGAGACAACCCTGGGAATGGACAGACCTTTGGAAATGTCAATGTGGCTTATGAAGTGGAAAGCCACTTGAACATGTGACATGTTTTGATGACTGGCCCTTTAAGAGGCAGACCCTAGATGTGGACAAACCCTTGAAGAGGTGACAAATTTAGGGAATTATGTCCTTTAAGAGGTTGACCAGGGTTGTGTACAAACCCTTGAAACAACAGCATTTTAAGTGTACTGGCCCTTTAAGAGGTGGACCTGGGAAGCTTACGGACCTTTAAAATTGGCAATACTTTAAGGTGACTGGCCTATGAAGAGGATGACCATGGAAGTGGACAGTCCTTAAAGATGCATTATTGTGTGTGGGTGGCCTTCTAAGAGACAACCCTGGGAATGGACAGACCTTTGGAAATGTCAATGTGGCTTATGAAGTGGAAAGCCACTTGAACATGTGACATGTTTTGCGGACTGGCCCTTTAAGAGGCAGACCCTAGAAGTGGACAAACCCTTGAAGAGGTGGCAAATTTAGGGAATTATGTCCTTTAAGAGGTTGACCAGGGTTGTGTACAAACCCTCGAAACAACAGCATTTTAAGTGTACTGGCCCTTTAGGAGGTGGACCTGGGAAGCTTACGGACCGTTAAAATTGGCAATACTTTAAGGTGACTGGCCTATGAAGAGGATGACCATGGAAGTGGACAGTCCTTAAAGATGCATTATTGTGTGTGGGTGGCCTTCTAAGAGACAACCCTGGGAATGGACAGACCTTTGGAAATGTCAATGTGGCTTATGAAGTGGAAAGCCACTTGAAGATGTGACATGTTTTGCGGACTGGCCCTTTAAGAGGCAGACCCTAGAAGTGGACAAACCCTTGAAGAGGTGACAAATTTAGGGAATTATGTCCTTTAAGAGGTTGACCAGGGTTGTGTACAAACCCTCGAAACAACAGCATTTTAAGTGTACTGGCCCTTTAAGAGGTGGACCTGGGAAGCTTACGGACCTTTAAAATTGGCAATACTTTAAGGTGACTGGCCTATGAAGAGGATGACCATGGAAGTGGACAGTCCTTAAAGATGCATTATTGTGTGTGGGTGGCCTTCTAAGAGACAACCCTGGGAATGGACAGACCTTTGGAAATGTCAATGTGGCTTATGAAGTGGAAAGCCACTTGAACATGTGACATGTTTTGCGGACTGGCCCTTTAAGAGGCAGACCCTAGAAGTGGACAAACCCTTGAAGAGGTGACAAATTTAGGGAATTATGTCCTTTAAGAGGTTGACCAGGGTTGTGTACAAACCCTCGAAACAACAGCATTTTAAGTGTACTGGCCCTTTAAGAGGTGGACCTGGGAAGCTTACGGACCTTTAAAATTGGTAATACTTTAAGGTGACTGGCCTATGAAGAGGATGACCATGGAAGTGGACAGTCCTTAAAGATGCATTATTGTGTGTGGGTGGCCTTCTAAGAGACAACCCTGGGAATGGACAGACCTTTGGAAATGTCAATGTGGCTTATGAAGTGGAAAGCCACTTGAACATGTGACATGTTTTGCGGACTGGCCCTTTAAGAGGCAGACCCTAGAAGTGGACAAACCCTTGAAGAGGTGACAAATTTAGGGAATTATGTCCTTTAAGAGGTTGACCAGGGTTGTGTACAAACCCTCGAAATAACAGCATTTTAAGTGTACTGGCCCTTTAAGAGGTGGACCTGGGAAACTTACGGACCTTTAAAATTGGCAATACTTTAAGGTGACTGGCCTATGAAGAGGATGACCATGGAAGTGGACAGTCCTTAAAGATGCATTATTGTGTGTGGGTGGCCTTCTAAGAGACAACCCTGGGAATTGACAGACCTTTGGAAATGTCAATGTGGCTTATGAAGTGGAAAGCCACTTGAACATGTGACATGTTTTGTGGACTGGCCCTTTAAGAGGCAGACCCTAGAAGTGGACAAACCCTTGAAGAGGTGACAAATTTAGGGAATTATGTCCTTTAAGAGGTTGACCAGGGTTGTGTACAAACCCTCGAAACAACAGCATTTTAAGTGTACTGGCCCTTTAAGAGGTGGACCTGGGAAGCTTACGGACCTTTAAAATAGGCAATACTTTAAGGTGTCTGGCCTATGAAGAGGATGACCATGGAAGTGGACAGTCCTTAAAGATGCATTATTGTGTGTGGGTGGCCTTCTAAGAGACAACCCTGGGAATGGACAGACCTTTGGAAATGTCAATGTGGCTTATGAAGTGGAAAGCCACTTGAACATGTGACATGTTTTGCGGACTGGCCCTTTAAGAGGCAGACCCTAGATGTGGACAAACCCTTGAAGAGGTGACAAATTTAGGGAATTATGTCCTTTAAGAGGTTGACCAGGGTTGTGTACAAACCCTTGAAACAACAGCATTTTAAATGTACTGGCCCTTTAAGAGGTGGACCTGGGAAGCTTACGGACCTTTAAAATTGGCAAAACTTTAAGGTGACTGGCCTATGAAGAGGATGACCATGGAAGTGGACAGTCCTTAAAGATGCATTATTGTGTGTGGGTGGCCTTCTAAGAGACAACCCTGGGAATGGACAGACCTTTGGAAATGTCAATGTGGCTTATGAAGTGGAAAGCCACTTGAACATGTGACATGTTTTGATGACTGGCCCTTTAAGAGGCAGACCCTAGATGTGGACAAACCCTTGAAGAGGTGACAAATTTAGGGAATTATGTCCTTTAAGAGGTTGACCAGGGTTGTGTACAAACCCTTGAAACAACAGCATTTTAAGTGTACTGGCCCTTTAAGAGGTGGACCTGGGAAGCTTACGGACCTTTAAAATTGGCAATACTTTAAGGTGACTGGCCTATGAAGAGGATGACCATGGAAGTGGACAGTCCTTAAAGATGCATTATTGTGTGTGGGTGGCCTTCTAAGAGACAACCCTGGGAATGGACAGACCTTTGGAAATGTCAATGTGGCTTATGAAGTGGAAAGCCACTTGAACATGTGACATGTTTTGATGACTGGCCCTTTAAGAGGCAGACCCTAGATGTGGACAAACCCTTGAAGAGGTGACAAATTTAGGGAATTATGTCCTTTAAGAGGTTGACCAGGGTTGTGTACAAACCCTTGAAACAACAGCATTTTAAGTGTACTGGCCCTTTAAGAGGTGGACCTGGGAAGCTTACGGACCTTTAAAATTGGCAATACTTTAAGGTGACTGGCCTATGAAGAGGATGACCATGGAAGTGGACAGTCCTTAAAGATGCATTATTGTGTGTGGGTGGCCTTCTAAGAGACAACCCTGGGAATGGACAGACCTTTGGAAATGTCAATGTGGCTTATGAAGTGGAAAGCCACTTGAACATGTGACATGTTTTGCGGACTGGCCCTTTAAGAGGCAGACCCTAGAAGTGGACAAACCCTTGAAGAGGTGACAAATTTAGGGAATTATGTCCTTTAAGAGGTTGACCAGGGTTGTGTACAAACCCTCGAAATAACAGCATTTTAAGTGTACTGGCCCTTTAAGAGGTGGACCTGGGAAACTTACGGACCGTTAAAATTGGCAATACTTTAAGGTGACTGGCCTATGAAGAGGATGACCATGGAAGTGGACAGTCCTTAAAGATGCATTATTGTGTGTGGGTGGCCTTCTAAGAGACAACCCTGGGAATGGACAGACCTTTGGAAATGTCAATGTGGCTTATGAAGTGGAAAGCCACTTGAACATGTGACATGTTTTGTGGACTGGCCCTTTAAGAGGCAGACCCTAGAAGTGGACAAACCCTTGAAGAGGTGACAAATTTAGGGAATTATGTCCTTTAAGAGGTTGACCAGGGTTGTGTACAAACCCTCGAAACAACAGCATTTTAAGTGTACTGGCCCTTTAAGAGGTGGACCTGGGAAGCTTACGGACCTTTAAAATTGGCAATACTTTAAGGTGACTGGCCTATGAAGAGGATGACCATGGAAGTGGACAGTCCTTAAAGATGCATTATTGTGTGTGGGTGGCCTTCTAAGAGACAACCCTGGGAATGGACAGACCTTTGGAAAAGTCAATGTGGCTTATGAAGTGGAAAGCCACTTGAACATGTGACATGTTTTGCGGACTGGCCCTTTAAGAGGCAGACCCTAGAAGTGGACAAACCCTTGAAGAGGTGACAAATTTAGGGAATTATGTCCTTTAAGAGGTTGACCAGGGTTGTGTACAAACCCTCGAAACAACAGCATTTTAAGTGTACTGGCCCTTTAAGAGGTGGACCTGGGAAGCTTACGGACCTTTAAAATTGGCAATACTTTAAGGTGACTGGCCTATGAAGAGGATGACCATGGAAGTGGACAGTCCTTAAAGATGCATTATTGTGTGTGGGTGGCCTTCTAAGAGACAACCCTGGGAATGGACAGACCTTTGGAAATGTCAATGTGGCTTATGAAGTGGAAAGCCACTTGAACATGTGACATGTTTTGCGGACTGGCCCTTTAAGAGGCAGACCCTAGAAGTGGACAAACCCTTGAAGAGGTGACAAATTTAGGGAATTATGTCCTTTAAGAGGTTGACCAGGGTTGTGTACAAACCCTCGAAACAACAGCATTTTAAGTGTACTGGCCCTTTAAGAGGTGGACCTGGGAAGCTTACGGACCTTTAAAATTGGCAATACTTTAAGGTGACTGGCCTATGAAGAGGATGACCATGGAAGTGGACAGTCCTTAAAGATGCATTATTGTGTGTGGGTGGCCTTCTAAGAGACAACCCTGGGAATGGACAGACCTTTGGAAATGTCAATGTGGCTTATGAAGTGGAAAGCCACTTGAACATGTGACATGTTTTGCGGACTGGCCCTTTAAGAGGCAGACCCTAGATGTGGACAAACCCTTGAAGAGGTGACAAATTTAGGGAATTATGTCCTTTAAGAGGTTGACCAGGGTTGTGTACAAACCCTTGAAACAACAGCATTTTAAATGTACTGGCCCTTTAAGAGGTGGACCTGGGAAGCTTACGGACCTTTAAAATTGGCAATACTTTAAGGTGACTGGCCTATGAAGAGGATGACCATGGAAGTGGACAGTCCTTAAAGATGCATTATTGTGTGTGGGTGGCCTTCTAAGAGACAACCCTGGGAATGGACAGACCTTTGGAAATGTCAATGTGGCTTATGAAGTGGAAAGCCACTTGAACATGTGACATGTTTTGCGGACTGGCCCTTTAAGAGGCAGACCCTAGAAGTGGACAAACCCTTGAAGAGGTGACAAATTTAGGGAATTATGTCCTTTAAGAGGTTGACCAGGGTTGTGTACAAACCCTCGAAACAACAGCATTTTAAGTGTACTGGCCCTTTAAGAGGTGGACCTGGGAAGCTTACGGACCTTTAAAATTGGCAATACTTTAAGGTGACTGGCCTATGAAGAGGATGACCATGGAAGTGGACAGTCCTTAAAGATGCATTATTGTGTGTGGGTGGCCTTCTAAGAGACAACCCTGGGAATGGACAGACCTTTGGAAATGTCAATGTGGCTTATGAAGTGGAAAGCCACTTGAACATGTGACATGTTTTGCGGACTGGCCCTTTAAGAGGCAGACCCTAGAAGTGGACAAACCCTTGAAGAGGTGACACATTTAGGGAATTATGTCCTTTAAGAGGTTGACCAGGGTTGTGTACAAACCCTCGAAACAACAGCATTTTAAGTGTACTGGCCCTTTAAGAGGTGGACCTGGGAAGCTTACGGACCTTTAAAATTGGTAATACTTTAAGGTGACTGGCCTATGAAGAGGATGACCATGGAAGTGGACAGTCCTTAAAGATGCATTATTGTGTGTGGGTGGCCTTCTAAGAGACAACCCTGGGAATGGACAGACCTTTGGAAATGTCAATGTGGCTTATGAAGTGGAAAGCCACTTGAACATGTGACATGTTTTGCGGACTGGCCCTTTAAGAGGCAGACCCTAGAAGTGGACAAACCCTTGAAGAGGTGACAAATTTAGGGAATTATGTCCTTTAAGAGGTTGACCAGGGTTGTGTACAAACCCTCGAAATAACAGCATTTTAAGTGTACTGGCCCTTTAAGAGGTGGACCTGGGAAACTTACGGACCGTTAAAATTGGCAATACTTTAAGGTGACTGGCCTATGAAGAGGATGACCATGGAAGTGGACAGTCCTTAAAGATGCATTATTGTGTGTGGGTGGCCTTCTAAGAGACAACCCTGGGAATTGACAGACCTTTGGAATTGTCAATGTGGCTTATGAAGTGGAAAGCCACTTGAACATGTGACATGTTTTGTGGACTGGCCCTTTAAGAGGCAGACCCTAGAAGTGGACAAACCCTTGAAGAGGTGACAAATTTAGGGAATTATGTCCTTTAAGAGGTTGACCAGGGTTGTGTACAAACCCTCGAAACAACAGCATTTTAAGTGTACTGGCCCTTTAAGAGGTGGACCTGGGAAGCTTACGGACCTTTAAAATTGGCAATACTTTAAGGTGACTGGCCTATGAAGAGGATGACCATGGAAGTGGACAGTCCTTAAAGATGCATTATTGTGTGTGGGTGGCCTTCTAAGAGACAACCCTGGGAATGGACAGACCTTTGGAAATGTCAATGTGGCTTATGAAGTGGAAAGCCACTTGAACATGTGACATGTTTTGCGGACTGGCCCTTTAAGAGGCAGACCCTAGATGTGGACAAACCCTTGAAGAGGTGACAAATTTAGGGAATTATGTCCTTTAAGAGGTTGACCAGGGTTGTGTACAAACCCTTGAAACAACAGCATTTTAAATGTACTGGCCCTTTAAGAGGTGGACCTGGGAAGCTTACGGACCTTTAAAATTGGCAATACTTTAAGGTGACTGGCCTATGAAGAGGATGACCATGGAAGTGGACAGTCCTTAAAGATGCATTATTGTGTGTGGGTGGCCTTCTAAGAGACAACCCTGGGAATGGACAGACCTTTGGAAATGTCAATGTGGCTTATGAAGTGGAAAGCCACTTGAACATGTGACATGTTTTGCGGACTGGCCCTTTAAGAGGCAGACCCTAGAAGTGGACAAACCCTTGAAGAGGTGACAAATTTAGGGAATTATGTCCTTTAAGAGGTTGACCAGGGTTGTGTACAAACCCTCGAAACAACAGCATTTTAAGTGTACTGGCCCTTTAAGAGGTGGACCTGGGAAGCTTACGGACCTTTAAAATTGGCAATACTTTAAGGTGACTGGCCTATGAAGAGGATGACCATGGAAGTGGACAGTCCTTAAAGATGCATTATTGTGTGTGGGTGGCCTTCTAAGAGACAACCCTGGGAATGGACAGACCTTTGGAAATGTCAATGTGGCTTATGAAGTGGAAAGCCACTTGAACATGTGACATGTTTTGCGGACTGGCCCTTTAAGAGGCAGACCCTAGAAGTGGACAAACCCTTGAAGAGGTGACAAATTTAGGGAATTATGTCCTTTAAGAGGTTGACCAGGGTTGTGTACAAACCCTCGAAACAACAGCATTTTAAGTGTACTGGCCCTTTAAGAGGTGGACCTGGGAAGCTTACGGACCTTTAAAATTGGTAATACTTTAAGGTGACTGGCCTATGAAGAGGATGACCATGGAAGTGGACAGTCCTTAAAGATGCATTATTGTGTGTGGGTGGCCTTCTAAGAGACAACCCTGGGAATGGACAGACCTTTGGAAATGTCAATGTGGCTTATGAAGTGGAAAGCCACTTGAACATGTGACATGTTTTGCGGACTGGCCCTTTAAGAGGCAGACCCTAGAAGTGGACAAACCCTTGAAGAGGTGACAAATTTAGGGAATTATGTCCTTTAAGAGGTTGACCAGGGTTGTGTACAAACCCTCGAAATAACAGCATTTTAAGTGTACTGGCCCTTTAAGAGGTGGACCTGGGAAACTTACGGACCGTTAAAATTGGCAATACTTTAAGGTGACTGGCCTATGAAGAGGATGACCATGGAAGTGGACAGTCCTTAAAGATGCATTATTGTGTGTGGGTGGCCTTCTAAGAGACAACCCTGGGAATTGACAGACCTTTGGAAATGTCAATGTGGCTTATGAAGTGGAAAGCCACTTGAACATGTGACATGTTTTGTGGACTGGCCCTTTAAGAGGCAGACCCTAGAAGTGGACAAACCCTTGAAGAGGTGACAAATTTAGGGAATTATGTCCTTTAAGAGGTTGACCAGGGTTGTGTACAAACCCTCGAAACAACAGCATTTTAAGTGTACTGGCCCTTTAAGAGGTGGACCTGGGAAGCTTACGGACCTTTAAAATTGGCAATACTTTAAGGTGACTGGCCTATGAAGAGGATGACCATGGAAGTGGACAGTCCTTAAAGATGCATTATTGTGTGTGGGTGGCCTTCTAAGAGACAACCCTGGGAATGGACAGACCTTTGGAAAAGTCAATGTGGCTTATGAAGTGGAAAGCCACTTGAACATGTGACATGTTTTGCGGACTGGCCCTTTAAGAGGCAGACCCTAGAAGTGGACAAACCCTTGAAGAGGTGACAAATTTAGGGAATTATGTCCTTTAAGAGGTTGACCAGGGTTGTGTACAAACCCTCGAAACAACAGCATTTTAAGTGTACTGGCCCTTTAAGAGGTGGACCTGGGAAGCTTACGGACCGTTAAAATTGGCAATACTTTAAGGTGACTGGCCTATGAAGAGGATGACCATGGAAGTGGACAGTCCTTAAAGATGCATTATTGTGTGTGGGTGGCCTTCTAAGAGACAACCCTGGGAATTGACAGACCTTTGGAAATGTCAATGTGGCTTATGAAGTGGAAAGCCACTTGAACATGTGACATGTTTTGTGGACTGGCCCTTTAAGAGGCAGACCCTAGAAGTGGACAAACCCTTGAAGAGGTGACAAATTTAGGGAATTATGTCCTTTAAGAGGTTGACCAGGGTTGTGTACAAACCCTCGAAACAACAGCATTTTAAGTGTACTGGCCCTTTAAGAGGTGGACCTGGGAAGCTTACGGACCTTTAAAATTGGCAATACTTTAAGGTGACTGGCCTATGAAGAGGATGACCATGGAAGTGGACAGTCCTTAAAGATGCATTATTGTGTGTGGGTGGCCTTCTAAGAGACAACCCTGGGAATGGACAGACCTTTGGAAAAGTCAATGTGGCTTATGAAGTGGAAAGCCACTTGAACATGTGACATGTTTTGCGGACTGGCCCTTTAAGAGGCAGACCCTAGAAGTGGACAAACCCTTGAAGAGGTGACAAATTTAGGGAATTATGTCCTTTAAGAGGTTGACCAGGGTTGTGTACAAACCCTCGAAACAACAGCATTTTAAGTGTACTGGCCCTTTAAGAGGTGGACCTGGGAAGCTTACGGACCTTTAAAATTGGCAATACTTTAAGGTGACTGGCCTATGAAGAGGATGACCATGGAAGTGGACAGTCCTTAAAGATGCATTATTGTGTGTGGGTGGCCTTCTAAGAGACAACCCTGGGAATGGACAGACCTTTGGAAATGTCAATGTGGCTTATGAAGTGGAAAGCCACTTGAACATGTGACATGTTTTGCGGACTGGCCCTTTAAGAGGCAGACCCTAGAAGTGGACAAACCCTTGAAGAGGTGACAAATTTAGGGAATTATGTCCTTTAAGAGGTTGACCAGGGTTGTGTACAAACCCTCGAAACAACAGCATTTTAAGTGTACTGGCCCTTTAAGAGGTGGACCTGGGAAGCTTACGGACCTTTAAAATTGGCAATACTTTAAGGTGACTGGCCTATGAAGAGGATGACCATGGAAGTGGACAGTCCTTAAAGATGCATTATTGTGTGTGGGTGGCCTTCTAAGAGACAACCCTGGGAATGGACAGACCTTTGGAAATGTCAATGTGGCTTATGAAGTGGAAAGCCACTTGAACATGTGACATGTTTTGCGGACTGGCCCTTTAAGAGGCAGACCCTAGATGTGGACAAACCCTTGAAGAGGTGACAAATTTAGGGAATTATGTCCTTTAAGAGGTTGACCAGGGTTGTGTACAAACCCTTGAAACAACAGCATTTTAAATGTACTGGCCCTTTAAGAGGTGGACCTGGGAAGCTTACGGACCTTTAAAATTGGCAATACTTTAAGGTGACTGGCCTATGAAGAGGATGACCATGGAAGTGGACAGTCCTTAAAGATGCATTATTGTGTGTGGGTGGCCTTCTAAGAGACAACCCTGGGAATGGACAGACCTTTGGAAATGTCAATGTGGCTTATGAAGTGGAAAGCCACTTGAACATGTGACATGTTTTGCGGACTGGCCCTTTAAGAGGCAGACCCTAGAAGTGGACAAACCCTTGAAGAGGTGACAAATTTAGGGAATTATGTCCTTTAAGAGGTTGACCAGGGTTGTGTACAAACCCTCGAAACAACAGCATTTTAAGTGTACTGGCCCTTTAAGAGGTGGACCTGGGAAGCTTACGGACCTTTAAAATTGGCAATACTTTAAGGTGACTGGCCTATGAAGAGGATGACCATGGAAGTGGACAGTCCTTAAAGATGCATTATTGTGTGTGGGTGGCCTTCTAAGAGACAACCCTGGGAATGGACAGACCTTTGGAAATGTCAATGTGGCTTATGAAGTGGAAAGCCACTTGAACATGTGACATGTTTTGCGGACTGGCCCTTTAAGAGGCAGACCCTAGAAGTGGACAAACCCTTGAAGAGGTGACACATTTAGGGAATTATGTCCTTTAAGAGGTTGACCAGGGTTGTGTACAAACCCTCGAAACAACAGCATTTTAAGTGTACTGGCCCTTTAAGAGGTGGACCTGGGAAGCTTACGGACCTTTAAAATTGGTAATACTTTAAGGTGACTGGCCTATGAAGAGGATGACCATGGAAGTGGACAGTCCTTAAAGATGCATTATTGTGTGTGGGTGGCCTTCTAAGAGACAACCCTGGGAATGGACAGACCTTTGGAAATGTCAATGTGGCTTATGAAGTGGAAAGCCACTTGAACATGTGACATGTTTTGCGGACTGGCCCTTTAAGAGGCAGACCCTAGAAGTGGACAAACCCTTGAAGAGGTGACAAATTTAGGGAATTATGTCCTTTAAGAGGTTGACCAGGGTTGTGTACAAACCCTCGAAATAACAGCATTTTAAGTGTACTGGCCCTTTAAGAGGTGGACCTGGGAAACTTACGGACCGTTAAAATTGGCAATACTTTAAGGTGACTGGCCTATGAAGAGGATGACCATGGAAGTGGACAGTCCTTAAAGATGCATTATTGTGTGTGGGTGGCCTTCTAAGAGACAACCCTGGGAATTGACAGACCTTTGGAATTGTCAATGTGGCTTATGAAGTGGAAAGCCACTTGAACATGTGACATGTTTTGTGGACTGGCCCTTTAAGAGGCAGACCCTAGAAGTGGACAAACCCTTGAAGAGGTGACAAATTTAGGGAATTATGTCCTTTAAGAGGTTGACCAGGGTTGTGTACAAACCCTCGAAACAACAGCATTTTAAGTGTACTGGCCCTTTAAGAGGTGGACCTGGGAAGCTTACGGACCTTTAAAATTGGCAATACTTTAAGGTGACTGGCCTATGAAGAGGATGACCATGGAAGTGGACAGTCCTTAAAGATGCATTATTGTGTGTGGGTGGCCTTCTAAGAGACAACCCTGGGAATGGACAGACCTTTGGAAATGTCAATGTGGCTTATGAAGTGGAAAGCCACTTGAACATGTGACATGTTTTGCGGACTGGCCCTTTAAGAGGCAGACCCTAGATGTGGACAAACCCTTGAAGAGGTGACAAATTTAGGGAATTATGTCCTTTAAGAGGTTGACCAGGGTTGTGTACAAACCCTTGAAACAACAGCATTTTAAATGTACTGGCCCTTTAAGAGGTGGACCTGGGAAGCTTACGGACCTTTAAAATTGGCAATACTTTAAGGTGACTGGCCTATGAAGAGGATGACCATGGAAGTGGACAGTCCTTAAAGATGCATTATTGTGTGTGGGTGGCCTTCTAAGAGACAACCCTGGGAATGGACAGACCTTTGGAAATGTCAATGTGGCTTATGAAGTGGAAAGCCACTTGAACATGTGACATGTTTTGCGGACTGGCCCTTTAAGAGGCAGACCCTAGAAGTGGACAAACCCTTGAAGAGGTGACAAATTTAGGGAATTATGTCCTTTAAGAGGTTGACCAGGGTTGTGTACAAACCCTCGAAACAACAGCATTTTAAGTGTACTGGCCCTTTAAGAGGTGGACCTGGGAAGCTTACGGACCTTTAAAATTGGCAATACTTTAAGGTGACTGGCCTATGAAGAGGATGACCATGGAAGTGGACAGTCCTTAAAGATGCATTATTGTGTGTGGGTGGCCTTCTAAGAGACAACCCTGGGAATGGACAGACCTTTGGAAATGTCAATGTGGCTTATGAAGTGGAAAGCCACTTGAACATGTGACATGTTTTGCGGACTGGCCCTTTAAGAGGCAGACCCTAGATGTGGACAAACCCTTGAAGAGGTGACAAATTTAGGGAATTATGTCCTTTAAGAGGTTGACCAGGGTTGTGTACAAACCCTTGAAACAACAGCATTTTAAGTGTACTGGCCCTTTAAGAGGTGGACCTGGGAAGCTTACGGACCTTTAAAATTGGCAATACTTTAAGGTGACTGGCCTATGAAGAGGATGACCATGGAAGTGGACAGTCCTTAAAGATGCATTATTGTGTGTGGGTGGCCTTCTAAGAGACAACCCTGGGAATGGACAGACCTTTGGAAATGTCAATGTGGCTTATGAAGTGGAAAGCCACTTGAACATGTGACATGTTTTGCGGACTGGCCCTTTAAGAGGCAGACCCTAGAAGTGGACAAACCCTTGAAGAGGTGACACATTTAGGGAATTATGTCCTTTAAGAGGTTGACCAGGGTTGTGTACAAACCCTCGAAACAACAGCATTTTAAGTGTACTGGCCCTTTAAGAGGTGGACCTGGGAAGCTTACGGACCTTTAAAATTGGTAATACTTTAAGGTGACTGGCCTATGAAGAGGATGACCATGGAAGTGGACAGTCCTTAAAGATGCATTATTGTGTGTGGGTGGCCTTCTAAGAGACAACCCTGGGAATGGACAGACCTTTGGAAATGTCAATGTGGCTTATGAAGTGGAAAGCCACTTGAACATGTGACATGTTTTGCGGACTGGCCCTTTAAGAGGCAGACCCTAGAAGTGGACAAACCCTTGAAGAGGTGACAAATTTAGGGAATTATGTCCTTTAAGAGGTTGACCAGGGTTGTGTACAAACCCTCGAAATAACAGCATTTTAAGTGTACTGGCCCTTTAAGAGGTGGACCTGGGAAACTTACGGACCGTTAAAATTGGCAATACTTTAAGGTGACTGGCCTATGAAGAGGATGACCATGGAAGTGGACAGTCCTTAAAGATGCATTATTGTGTGTGGGTGGCCTTCTAAGAGACAACCCTGGGAATTGACAGACCTTTGGAATTGTCAATGTGGCTTATGAAGTGGAAAGCCACTTGAACATGTGACATGTTTTGTGGACTGGCCCTTTAAGAGGCAGACCCTAGAAGTGGACAAACCCTTGAAGAGGTGACAAATTTAGGGAATTATGTCCTTTAAGAGGTTGACCAGGGTTGTGTACAAACCCTCGAAACAACAGCATTTTAAGTGTACTGGCCCTTTAAGAGGTGGACCTGGGAAGCTTACGGACCTTTAAAATTGGCAATACTTTAAGGTGACTGGCCTATGAAGAGGATGACCATGGAAGTGGACAGTCCTTAAAGATGCATTATTGTGTGTGGGTGGCCTTCTAAGAGACAACCCTGGGAATGGACAGACCTTTGGAAATGTCAATGTGGCTTATGAAGTGGAAAGCCACTTGAACATGTGACATGTTTTGCGGACTGGCCCTTTAAGAGGCAGACCCTAGATGTGGACAAACCCTTGAAGAGGTGACAAATTTAGGGAATTATGTCCTTTAAGAGGTTGACCAGGGTTGTGTACAAACCCTTGAAACAACAGCATTTTAAATGTACTGGCCCTTTAAGAGGTGGACCTGGGAAGCTTACGGACCTTTAAAATTGGCAATACTTTAAGGTGACTGGCCTATGAAGAGGATGACCATGGAAGTGGACAGTCCTTAAAGGTGCATTATTGTGTGTGGGTGGCCTTCTAAGAGACAACCCTGGGAATGGACAGACCTTTGGAAATGTCAATGTGGCTTATGAAGTGGAAAGCCACTTGAACATGTGACATGTTTTGCGGACTGGCCCTTTAAGAGGCAGACCCTAGAAGTGGACAAACCCTTGAAGAGGTGACAAATTTAGGGAATTATGTCCTTTAAGAGGTTGACCAGGGTTGTGTACAAACCCTCGAAACAACAGCATTTTAAGTGTACTGGCCCTTTAAGAGGTGGACCTGGGAAGCTTACGGACCTTTAAAATTGGCAATACTTTAAGGTGACTGGCCTATGAAGAGGATGACCATGGAAGTGGACAGTCCTTAAAGATGCATTATTGTGTGTGGGTGGCCTTCTAAGAGACAACCCTGGGAATGGACAGACCTTTGGAAATGTCAATGTGGCTTATGAAGTGGAAAGCCACTTGAACATGTGACATGTTTTGCGGACTGGCCCTTTAAGAGGCAGACCCTAGAAGTGGACAAACCCTTGAAGAGGTGACAAATTTAGGGAATTATGTCCTTTAAGAGGTTGACCAGGGTTGTGTACAAACCCTCGAAACAACAGCATTTTAAGTGTACTGGCCCTTTAAGAGGTGGACCTGGGAAGCTTACGGACCTTTAAAATTGGTAATACTTTAAGGTGACTGGCCTATGAAGAGGATGACCATGGAAGTGGACAGTCCTTAAAGATGCATTATTGTGTGTGGGTGGCCTTCTAAGAGACAACCCTGGGAATGGACAGACCTTTGGAAATGTCAATGTGGCTTATGAAGTGGAAAGCCACTTGAACATGTGACATGTTTTGCGGACTGGCCCTTTAAGAGGCAGACCCTAGAAGTGGACAAACCCTTGAAGAGGTGACAAATTTAGGGAATTATGTCCTTTAAGAGGTTGACCAGGGTTGTGTACAAACCCTCGAAATAACAGCATTTTAAGTGTACTGGCCCTTTAAGAGGTGGACCTGGGAAACTTACGGACCGTTAAAATTGGCAATACTTTAAGGTGACTGGCCTATGAAGAGGATGACCATGGAAGTGGACAGTCCTTAAAGATGCATTATTGTGTGTGGGTGGCCTTCTAAGAGACAACCCTGGGAATTGACAGACCTTTGGAAATGTCAATGTGGCTTATGAAGTGGAAAGCCACTTGAACATGTGACATGTTTTGTGGACTGGCCCTTTAAGAGGCAGACCCTAGAAGTGGACAAACCCTTGAAGAGGTGACAAATTTAGGGAATTATGTCCTTTAAGAGGTTGACCAGGGTTGTGTACAAACCCTCGAAACAACAGCATTTTAAGTGTACTGGCCCTTTAAGAGGTGGACCTGGGAAGCTTACGGACCTTTAAAATTGGTAATACTTTAAGGTGACTGGCCTATGAAGAGGATGACCATGGAAGTGGACAGTCCTTAAAGATGCATTATTGTGTGTGGGTGGCCTTCTAAGAGACAACCCTGGGAATGGACAGACCTTTGGAAATGTCAATGTGGCTTATGAAGTGGAAAGCCACTTGAACATGTGACATGTTTTGCGGACTGGCCCTTTAAGAGGCAGACCCTAGAAGTGGACAAACCCTTGAAGAGGTGACAAATTTAGGGAATTATGTCCTTTAAGAGGTTGACCAGGGTTGTGTACAAACCCTCGAAATAACAGCATTTTAAGTGTACTGGCCCTTTAAGAGGTGGACCTGGGAAACTTACGGACCGTTAAAATTGGCAATACTTTAAGGTGACTGGCCTATGAAGAGGATGACCATGGAAGTGGACAGTCCTTAAAGATGCATTATTGTGTGTGGGTGGCCTTCTAAGAGACAACCCTGGGAATTGACAGACCTTTGGAATTGTCAATGTGGCTTATGAAGTGGAAAGCCACTTGAACATGTGACATGTTTTGTGGACTGGCCCTTTAAGAGGCAGACCCTAGAAGTGGACAAACCCTTGAAGAGGTGACAAATTTAGGGAATTATGTCCTTTAAGAGGTTGACCAGGGTTGTGTACAAACCCTCGAAACAACAGCATTTTAAGTGTACTGGCCCTTTAAGAGGTGGACCTGGGAAGCTTACGGACCTTTAAAATTGGCAATACTTTAAGGTGACTGGCCTATGAAGAGGATGACCATGGAAGTGGACAGTCCTTAAAGATGCATTATTGTGTGTGGGTGGCCTTCTAAGAGACAACCCTGGGAATGGACAGACCTTTGGAAATGTCAATGTGGCTTATGAAGTGGAAAGCCACTTGAACATGTGACATGTTTTGCGGACTGGCCCTTTAAGAGGCAGACCCTAGATGTGGACAAACCCTTGAAGAGGTGACAAATTTAGGGAATTATGTCCTTTAAGAGGTTGACCAGGGTTGTGTACAAACCCTTGAAACAACAGCATTTTAAATGTACTGGCCCTTTAAGAGGTGGACCTGGGAAGCTTACGGACCTTTAAAATTGGCAATACTTTAAGGTGACTGGCCTATGAAGAGGATGACCATGGAAGTGGACAGTCCTTAAAGGTGCATTATTGTGTGTGGGTGGCCTTCTAAGAGACAACCCTGGGAATGGACAGACCTTTGGAAATGTCAATGTGGCTTATGAAGTGGAAAGCCACTTGAACATGTGACATGTTTTGCGGACTGGCCCTTTAAGAGGCAGACCCTAGAAGTGGACAAACCCTTGAAGAGGTGACAAATTTAGGGAATTATGTCCTTTAAGAGGTTGACCAGGGTTGTGTACAAACCCTCGAAACAACAGCATTTTAAGTGTACTGGCCCTTTAAGAGGTGGACCTGGGAAGCTTACGGACCTTTAAAATTGGCAATACTTTAAGGTGACTGGCCTATGAAGAGGATGACCATGGAAGTGGACAGTCCTTAAAGATGCATTATTGTGTGTGGGTGGCCTTCTAAGAGACAACCCTGGGAATGGACAGACCTTTGGAAATGTCAATG
This sequence comes from Eleutherodactylus coqui, assembly GCF_035609145.1. Lineage (NCBI taxonomy): Eukaryota > Metazoa > Chordata > Amphibia > Anura > Eleutherodactylidae > Eleutherodactylus > Eleutherodactylus coqui. The sequence goes on along the minus strand of NW_027101958.1, from coordinate 109,382 downwards.
TGGCTTATGAAGTGGAAAGCCACTTGAACATGTGACATGTTTTGCGGACTGGCCCTTTAAGAGGCAGACCCTAGAAGTGGACAAACCCTTGAAGAGGTGACAAATTTAGGGAATTATGTCCTTTAAGAGGTTGACCAGGGTTGTGTACAAACCCTCGAAACAACAGCATTTTAAGTGTACTGGCCCTTTAAGAGGTGGACCTGGGAAGCTTACGGACCTTTAAAATTGGTAATACTTTAAGGTGACTGGCCTATGAAGAGGATGACCATGGAAGTGGACAGTCCTTAAAGATGCATTATTGTGTGTGGGTGGCCTTCTAAGAGACAACCCTGGGAATGGACAGACCTTTGGAAATGTCAATGTGGCTTATGAAGTGGAAAGCCACTTGAACATGTGACATGTTTTGCGGACTGGCCCTTTAAGAGGCAGACCCTAGAAGTGGACAAACCCTTGAAGAGGTGACAAATTTAGGGAATTATGTCCTTTAAGAGGTTGACCAGGGTTGTGTACAAACCCTCGAAATAACAGCATTTTAAGTGTACTGGCCCTTTAAGAGGTGGACCTGGGAAACTTACGGACCGTTAAAATTGGCAATACTTTAAGGTGACTGGCCTATGAAGAGGATGACCATGGAAGTGGACAGTCCTTAAAGATGCATTATTGTGTGTGGGTGGCCTTCTAAGAGACAACCCTGGGAATTGACAGACCTTTGGAAATGTCAATGTGGCTTATGAAGTGGAAAGCCACTTGAACATGTGACATGTTTTGTGGACTGGCCCTTTAAGAGGCAGACCCTAGAAGTGGACAAACCCTTGAAGAGGTGACAAATTTAGGGAATTATGTCCTTTAAGAGGTTGACCAGGGTTGTGTACAAACCCTCGAAACAACAGCATTTTAAGTGTACTGGCCCTTTAAGAGGTGGACCTGGGAAGCTTACGGACCTTTAAAATTGGCAATACTTTAAGGTGACTGGCCTATGAAGAGGATGACCATGGAAGTGGACAGTCCTTAAAGATGCATTATTGTGTGTGGGTGGCCTTCTAAGAGACAACCCTGGGAATGGACAGACCTTTGGAAAAGTCAATGTGGCTTATGAAGTGGAAAGCCACTTGAACATGTGACATGTTTTGCGGACTGGCCCTTTAAGAGGCAGACCCTAGAAGTGGACAAACCCTTGAAGAGGTGACAAATTTAGGGAATTATGTCCTTTAAGAGGTTGACCAGGGTTGTGTACAAACCCTCGAAACAACAGCATTTTAAGTGTACTGGCCCTTTAAGAGGTGGACCTGGGAAGCTTACGGACCTTTAAAATTGGCAATACTTTAAGGTGACTGGCCTATGAAGAGGATGACCATGGAAGTGGACAGTCCTTAAAGATGCATTATTGTGTGTGGGTGGCCTTCTAAGAGACAACCCTGGGAATGGACAGACCTTTGGAAATGTCAATGTGGCTTATGAAGTGGAAAGCCACTTGAACATGTGACATGTTTTGCGGACTGGCCCTTTAAGAGGCAGACCCTAGAAGTGGACAAACCCTTGAAGAGGTGACAAATTTAGGGAATTATGTCCTTTAAGAGGTTGACCAGGGTTGTGTACAAACCCTCGAAACAACAGCATTTTAAGTGTACTGGCCCTTTAAGAGGTGGACCTGGGAAGCTTACGGACCTTTAAAATTGGCAATACTTTAAGGTGACTGGCCTATGAAGAGGATGACCATGGAAGTGGACAGTCCTTAAAGATGCATTATTGTGTGTGGGTGGCCTTCTAAGAGACAACCCTGGGAATGGACAGACCTTTGGAAATGTCAATGTGGCTTATGAAGTGGAAAGCCACTTGAACATGTGACATGTTTTGCGGACTGGCCCTTTAAGAGGCAGACCCTAGATGTGGACAAACCCTTGAAGAGGTGACAAATTTAGGGAATTATGTCCTTTAAGAGGTTGACCAGGGTTGTGTACAAACCCTTGAAACAACAGCATTTTAAATGTACTGGCCCTTTAAGAGGTGGACCTGGGAAGCTTACGGACCTTTAAAATTGGCAATACTTTAAGGTGACTGGCCTATGAAGAGGATGACCATGGAAGTGGACAGTCCTTAAAGATGCATTATTGTGTGTGGGTGGCCTTCTAAGAGACAACCCTGGGAATGGACAGACCTTTGGAAATGTCAATGTGGCTTATGAAGTGGAAAGCCACTTGAACATGTGACATGTTTTGCGGACTGGCCCTTTAAGAGGCAGACCCTAGAAGTGGACAAACCCTTGAAGAGGTGACAAATTTAGGGAATTATGTCCTTTAAGAGGTTGACCAGGGTTGTGTACAAACCCTCGAAACAACAGCATTTTAAGTGTACTGGCCCTTTAAGAGGTGGACCTGGGAAGCTTACGGACCTTTAAAATTGGCAATACTTTAAGGTGACTGGCCTATGAAGAGGATGACCATGGAAGTGGACAGTCCTTAAAGATGCATTATTGTGTGTGGGTGGCCTTCTAAGAGACAACCCTGGGAATGGACAGACCTTTGGAAATGTCAATGTGGCTTATGAAGTGGAAAGCCACTTGAACATGTGACATGTTTTGCGGACTGGCCCTTTAAGAGGCAGACCCTAGAAGTGGACAAACCCTTGAAGAGGTGACACATTTAGGGAATTATGTCCTTTAAGAGGTTGACCAGGGTTGTGTACAAACCCTCGAAACAACAGCATTTTAAGTGTACTGGCCCTTTAAGAGGTGGACCTGGGAAGCTTACGGACCTTTAAAATTGGTAATACTTTAAGGTGACTGGCCTATGAAGAGGATGACCATGGAAGTGGACAGTCCTTAAAGATGCATTATTGTGTGTGGGTGGCCTTCTAAGAGACAACCCTGGGAATGGACAGACCTTTGGAAATGTCAATGTGGCTTATGAAGTGGAAAGCCACTTGAACATGTGACATGTTTTGCGGACTGGCCCTTTAAGAGGCAGACCCTAGAAGTGGACAAACCCTTGAAGAGGTGACAAATTTAGGGAATTATGTCCTTTAAGAGGTTGACCAGGGTTGTGTACAAACCCTCGAAATAACAGCATTTTAAGTGTACTGGCCCTTTAAGAGGTGGACCTGGGAAACTTACGGACCGTTAAAATTGGCAATACTTTAAGGTGACTGGCCTATGAAGAGGATGACCATGGAAGTGGACAGTCCTTAAAGATGCATTATTGTGTGTGGGTGGCCTTCTAAGAGACAACCCTGGGAATTGACAGACCTTTGGAATTGTCAATGTGGCTTATGAAGTGGAAAGCCACTTGAACATGTGACATGTTTTGTGGACTGGCCCTTTAAGAGGCAGACCCTAGAAGTGGACAAACCCTTGAAGAGGTGACAAATTTAGGGAATTATGTCCTTTAAGAGGTTGACCAGGGTTGTGTACAAACCCTCGAAACAACAGCATTTTAAGTGTACTGGCCCTTTAAGAGGTGGACCTGGGAAGCTTACGGACCTTTAAAATTGGCAATACTTTAAGGTGACTGGCCTATGAAGAGGATGACCATGGAAGTGGACAGTCCTTAAAGATGCATTATTGTGTGTGGGTGGCCTTCTAAGAGACAACCCTGGGAATGGACAGACCTTTGGAAATGTCAATGTGGCTTATGAAGTGGAAAGCCACTTGAACATGTGACATGTTTTGCGGACTGGCCCTTTAAGAGGCAGACCCTAGATGTGGACAAACCCTTGAAGAGGTGACAAATTTAGGGAATTATGTCCTTTAAGAGGTTGACCAGGGTTGTGTACAAACCCTTGAAACAACAGCATTTTAAATGTACTGGCCCTTTAAGAGGTGGACCTGGGAAGCTTACGGACCTTTAAAATTGGCAATACTTTAAGGTGACTGGCCTATGAAGAGGATGACCATGGAAGTGGACAGTCCTTAAAGATGCATTATTGTGTGTGGGTGGCCTTCTAAGAGACAACCCTGGGAATGGACAGACCTTTGGAAATGTCAATGTGGCTTATGAAGTGGAAAGCCACTTGAACATGTGACATGTTTTGCGGACTGGCCCTTTAAGAGGCAGACCCTAGAAGTGGACAAACCCTTGAAGAGGTGACAAATTTAGGGAATTATGTCCTTTAAGAGGTTGACCAGGGTTGTGTACAAACCCTCGAAACAACAGCATTTTAAGTGTACTGGCCCTTTAAGAGGTGGACCTGGGAAGCTTACGGACCTTTAAAATTGGCAATACTTTAAGGTGACTGGCCTATGAAGAGGATGACCATGGAAGTGGACAGTCCTTAAAGATGCATTATTGTGTGTGGGTGGCCTTCTAAGAGACAACCCTGGGAATGGACAGACCTTTGGAAATGTCAATGTGGCTTATGAAGTGGAAAGCCACTTGAACATGTGACATGTTTTGCGGACTGGCCCTTTAAGAGGCAGACCCTAGATGTGGACAAACCCTTGAAGAGGTGACAAATTTAGGGAATTATGTCCTTTAAGAGGTTGACCAGGGTTGTGTACAAACCCTTGAAACAACAGCATTTTAAGTGTACTGGCCCTTTAAGAGGTGGACCTGGGAAGCTTACGGACCTTTAAAATTGGCAATACTTTAAGGTGACTGGCCTATGAAGAGGATGACCATGGAAGTGGACAGTCCTTAAAGATGCATTATTGTGTGTGGGTGGCCTTCTAAGAGACAACCCTGGGAATGGACAGACCTTTGGAAATGTCAATGTGGCTTATGAAGTGGAAAGCCACTTGAACATGTGACATGTTTTGCGGACTGGCCCTTTAAGAGGCAGACCCTAGAAGTGGACAAACCCTTGAAGAGGTGACACATTTAGGGAATTATGTCCTTTAAGAGGTTGACCAGGGTTGTGTACAAACCCTCGAAACAACAGCATTTTAAGTGTACTGGCCCTTTAAGAGGTGGACCTGGGAAGCTTACGGACCTTTAAAATTGGTAATACTTTAAGGTGACTGGCCTATGAAGAGGATGACCATGGAAGTGGACAGTCCTTAAAGATGCATTATTGTGTGTGGGTGGCCTTCTAAGAGACAACCCTGGGAATGGACAGACCTTTGGAAATGTCAATGTGGCTTATGAAGTGGAAAGCCACTTGAACATGTGACATGTTTTGCGGACTGGCCCTTTAAGAGGCAGACCCTAGAAGTGGACAAACCCTTGAAGAGGTGACAAATTTAGGGAATTATGTCCTTTAAGAGGTTGACCAGGGTTGTGTACAAACCCTCGAAATAACAGCATTTTAAGTGTACTGGCCCTTTAAGAGGTGGACCTGGGAAACTTACGGACCGTTAAAATTGGCAATACTTTAAGGTGACTGGCCTATGAAGAGGATGACCATGGAAGTGGACAGTCCTTAAAGATGCATTATTGTGTGTGGGTGGCCTTCTAAGAGACAACCCTGGGAATTGACAGACCTTTGGAATTGTCAATGTGGCTTATGAAGTGGAAAGCCACTTGAACATGTGACATGTTTTGTGGACTGGCCCTTTAAGAGGCAGACCCTAGAAGTGGACAAACCCTTGAAGAGGTGACAAATTTAGGGAATTATGTCCTTTAAGAGGTTGACCAGGGTTGTGTACAAACCCTCGAAACAACAGCATTTTAAGTGTACTGGCCCTTTAAGAGGTGGACCTGGGAAGCTTACGGACCTTTAAAATTGGCAATACTTTAAGGTGACTGGCCTATGAAGAGGATGACCATGGAAGTGGACAGTCCTTAAAGATGCATTATTGTGTGTGGGTGGCCTTCTAAGAGACAACCCTGGGAATGGACAGACCTTTGGAAATGTCAATGTGGCTTATGAAGTGGAAAGCCACTTGAACATGTGACATGTTTTGCGGACTGGCCCTTTAAGAGGCAGACCCTAGATGTGGACAAACCCTTGAAGAGGTGACAAATTTAGGGAATTATGTCCTTTAAGAGGTTGACCAGGGTTGTGTACAAACCCTTGAAACAACAGCATTTTAAATGTACTGGCCCTTTAAGAGGTGGACCTGGGAAGCTTACGGACCTTTAAAATTGGCAATACTTTAAGGTGACTGGCCTATGAAGAGGATGACCATGGAAGTGGACAGTCCTTAAAGGTGCATTATTGTGTGTGGGTGGCCTTCTAAGAGACAACCCTGGGAATGGACAGACCTTTGGAAATGTCAATGTGGCTTATGAAGTGGAAAGCCACTTGAACATGTGACATGTTTTGCGGACTGGCCCTTTAAGAGGCAGACCCTAGAAGTGGACAAACCCTTGAAGAGGTGACAAATTTAGGGAATTATGTCCTTTAAGAGGTTGACCAGGGTTGTGTACAAACCCTCGAAACAACAGCATTTTAAGTGTACTGGCCCTTTAAGAGGTGGACCTGGGAAGCTTACGGACCTTTAAAATTGGCAATACTTTAAGGTGACTGGCCTATGAAGAGGATGACCATGGAAGTGGACAGTCCTTAAAGATGCATTATTGTGTGTGGGTGGCCTTCTAAGAGACAACCCTGGGAATGGACAGACCTTTGGAAATGTCAATGTGGCTTATGAAGTGGAAAGCCACTTGAACATGTGACATGTTTTGCGGACTGGCCCTTTAAGAGGCAGACCCTAGATGTGGACAAACCCTTGAAGAGGTGACAAATTTAGGGAATTATGTCCTTTAAGAGGTTGACCAGGGTTGTGTACAAACCCTTGAAACAACAGCATTTTAAGTGTACTGGCCCTTTAAGAGGTGGACCTGGGAAGCTTACGGACCTTTAAAATTGGCAATACTTTAAGGTGACTGGCCTATGAAGAGGATGACCATGGAAGTGGACAGTCCTTAAAGATGCATTATTGTGTGTGGGTGGCCTTCTAAGAGACAACCCTGGGAATGGACAGACCTTTGGAAATGTCAATGTGGCTTATGAAGTGGAAAGCCACTTGAACATGTGACATGTTTTGTGGACTGGCCCTTTAAGAGGCAGACACTAGAAGTGGACAAACCCTTGAAGAGGTGACAAATTTAGGGAATTATGTCCTTTAAGAGGTTGACCAGGGTTGTGTACAAACCCTCGAAACAACAGCATTTTAAGTGTACTGGCCCTTTAAGAGGTGGACCTGGGAAGCTTACGGACCTTTAAAATTGGCAATACTTTAAGGTGACTGGCCTATGAAGAGGATGACCATGGAAGTGGACAGTCCTTAAAGATGCATTATTGTGTGTGGGTGGCCTTCTAAGAGACAACCCTGGGAATGGACAGACCTTTGGAAATGTCAATGTGGCTTATGAAGTGGAAAGCCACTTGAACATGTGACATGTTTTGCGGACTGGCCCTTTAAGAGGCAGACCCTAGAAGTGGACAAACCCTTGAAGAGGTGACAAATTTAGGGAATTATGTCCTTTAAGAGGTTGACCAGGGTTGTGTACAAACCCTCGAAACAACAGCATTTTAAGTGTACTGGCCCTTTAAGAGGTGGACCTGGGAAGCTTACGGACCTTTAAAATTGGTAATACTTTAAGGTGACTGGCCTATGAAGAGGATGACCATGGAAGTGGACAGTCCTTAAAGATGCATTATTGTGTGTGGGTGGCCTTCTAAGAGACAACCCTGGGAATGGACAGACCTTTGGAAATGTCAATGTGGCTTATGAAGTGGAAAGCCACTTGAACATGTGACATGTTTTGCGGACTGGCCCTTTAAGAGGCAGACCCTAGAAGTGGACAAACCCTTGAAGAGGTGACAAATTTAGGGAATTATGTCCTTTAAGAGGTTGACCAGGGTTGTGTACAAACCCTCGAAATAACAGCATTTTAAGTGTACTGGCCCTTTAAGAGGTGGACCTGGGAAACTTACGGACCGTTAAAATTGGCAATACTTTAAGGTGACTGGCCTATGAAGAGGATGACCATGGAAGTGGACAGTCCTTAAAGATGCATTATTGTGTGTGGGTGGCCTTCTAAGAGACAACCCTGGGAATTGACAGACCTTTGGAATTGTCAATGTGGCTTATGAAGTGGAAAGCCACTTGAACATGTGACATGTTTTGTGGACTGGCCCTTTAAGAGGCAGACCCTAGAAGTGGACAAACCCTTGAAGAGGTGACAAATTTAGGGAATTATGTCCTTTAAGAGGTTGACCAGGGTTGTGTACAAACCCTCGAAACAACAGCATTTTAAGTGTACTGGCCCTTTAAGAGGTGGACCTGGGAAGCTTACGGACCTTTAAAATTGGCAATACTTTAAGGTGACTGGCCTATGAAGAGGATGACCATGGAAGTGGACAGTCCTTAAAGATGCATTATTGTGTGTGGGTGGCCTTCTAAGAGACAACCCTGGGAATGGACAGACCTTTGGAAATGTCAATGTGGCTTATGAAGTGGAAAGCCACTTGAACATGTGACATGTTTTGCGGACTGGCCCTTTAAGAGGCAGACCCTAGATGTGGACAAACCCTTGAAGAGGTGACAAATTTAGGGAATTATGTCCTTTAAGAGGTTGACCAGGGTTGTGTACAAACCCTTGAAACAACAGCATTTTAAATGTACTGGCCCTTTAAGAGGTGGACCTGGGAAGCTTACGGACCTTTAAAATTGGCAATACTTTAAGGTGACTGGCCTATGAAGAGGATGACCATGGAAGTGGACAGTCCTTAAAGATGCATTATTGTGTGTGGGTGGCCTTCTAAGAGACAACCCTGGGAATGGACAGACCTTTGGAAATGTCAATGTGGCTTATGAAGTGGAAAGCCACTTGAACATGTGACATGTTTTGCGGACTGGCCCTTTAAGAGGCAGACCCTAGAAGTGGACAAACCCTTGAAGAGGTGACAAATTTAGGGAATTATGTCCTTTAAGAGGTTGACCAGGGTTGTGTACAAACCCTCGAAACAACAGCATTTTAAGTGTACTGGCCCTTTAAGAGGTGGACCTGGGAAGCTTACGGACCTTTAAAATTGGCAATACTTTAAGGTGACTGGCCTATGAAGAGGATGACCATGGCAGTGGACAGTCCTTAAAGATGCATTATTGTGTGTGGGTGGCCTTCTAAGAGACAACCCTGGGAATGGACAGACCTTTGGAAATGTCAATGTGGCTTATGAAGTGGAAATCCACTTGAACATGTGACATGTTTTGATGACTGGCCCTTTAAGACGCAGACCCTAGAAGTGGACAAACCATTGAAGAGGTGACAAATTTAGGGAATTATGTCCTTTAAGAGGTTGACCAGGGTTGTGTACAAACCCTTGAAACAACAGCATTTTAAATGTACTGGCCCTTTAAGAGGTGGACCTGGGAAGCTTACGGACCTTTAAAATTGGCAATACTTTAAGGTGACTGGCCTATGAAGAGGATGACCATGGAAGTGGACAGTCCTTAAAGATGCATTATTGTGTGTGGGTGGCCTTCTAAGAGACAACCCTGGGAATGGACAGACCTTTGGAAATGTCAATGTGGCTTATGAAGTGGAAAGCCACTTGAACATGTGACATGTTTTGCGGACTGGCCCTTTAAGAGGCAGACCCTAGAAGTGGACAAACCCTTGAAGAGGTGACAAATTTAGGGAATTATGTCCTTTAAGAGGTTGACCAGGGTTGTGTACAAACCCTCGAAACAACAGCATTTTAAGTGTACTGGCCCTTTAAGAGGTGGACCTGGGAAGCTTACGGACCTTTAAAATTGGCAATACTTTAAGGTGACTGGCCTATGAAGAGGATGACCATGGCAGTGGACAGTCCTTAAAGATGCATTATTGTGTGTGGGTGGCCTTCTAAGAGACAACCCTGGGAATGGACAGACCTTTGGAAATGTCAATGTGGCTTATGAAGTGGAAATCCACTTGAACATGTGACATGTTTTGATGACTGGCCCTTTAAGACGCAGACCCTAGAAGTGGACAAACCATTGAAGAGGTGACAAATTTAGGGAATTATGTCCTTTAAGAGGTTGACCAGGGTTGTGTACAAACCCTCGAAACAACAGCATTTTAAGTGTACTGGCCCTTTAAGAGGTGGACCTGGGAAGCTTACGGACCTTTAAAATTGGCAATACTTTAAGGTGACTGGCCTATGAAGAGGATGACCATGGAAGTGGACAGTCCTTAAAGATGCATTATTGTGTGTGGGTGGCCTTCTAAGAGACAACCCTGGGAATGGACAGACCTTTGGAAATGTCAATGTGGCTTATGAAGTGGAAATCCACTTGAACATGTGACATGTTTTGATGACTGGCCCTTTAAGAGGCAGACCCTAGATGTGGACAAACCCTTGAAGAGGTGACAAATTTAGGGAATTATGTCCTTTAAGAGGTTGACCAGGGTTGTGTACAAACCCTTGAAACAACAGCATTTTAAGTGTACTGGCCCTTTAAGAGGTGGACCTGGGAAGCTTACAGACCTTTAAAATTGGCAATACTTTAAGGTGACTGGCCTATGAAGAGGATGACCATGGAAGTGGGCAGTCCTTGAAGATGCATTATTGTGTGTGGGTGGCCTTCTAAGAGACAACCCTGGGAATGGACAGACCTTTGGAAATGTCAATGTGGCTTATGAAGTGGAAAGCCACTTGAACATGTGACATGTTTTGCGGACTGGCCCTTTAAGAGGCAGACCCTAGAAGTGGACAAACCCTTGAAGAGGTGACAAATTTAGGGAATTATGTCCTTTAAGAGGTTGACCAGGGTTGTGTACAAACCCTCGAAACAACAGCATTTTAAGTGTACTGGCCCTTTAAGAGGTGGACCTGGGAAGCTTACGGACCTTTAAAATTGGCAATACTTTAAGGTGACTGGCCTATGAAGAGGATGACCATGGCAGTGGACAGTCCTTAAAGATGCATTATTGTGTGTGGGTGGCCTTCTAAGAGACAACCCTGGGAATGGACAGACCTTTGGAAATGTCAATGTGGCTTATGAAGTGGAAATCCACTTGAACATGTGACATGTTTTGATGACTGGCCCTTTAAGACGCAGACCCTAGAAGTGGACAAACCATTGAAGAGGTGACAAATTTAGGGAATTATGTCCTTTAAGAGGTTGACCAGGGTTGTGTACAAACCCTCGAAACAACAGCATTTTAAGTGTACTGGCCCTTTAAGAGGTGGACCTGGGAAGCTTACGGACCTTTAAAATTGGCAATACTTTAAGGTGACTGGCCTATGAAGAGGATGACCATGGAAGTGGACAGTCCTTAAAGATGCATTATTGTGTGTGGGTGGCCTTCTAAGAGACAACCCTGGGAATGGACAGACCTTTGGAAATGTCAATGTGGCTTATGAAGTGGAAAGCCACTTGAACATGTGACATGTTTTGCGGACTGGCCCTTTAAGAGGCAGACCCTAGATGTGGACAAACCCTTGAAGAGGTGACAAATTTAGGGAATTATGTCCTTTAAGAGGTTGACCAGGGTTGTGTACAAACCCTTGAAACAACAGCATTTTAAGTGTACTGGCCCTTTAAGAGGTGGACCTGGGAAGCTTACGGACCTTTAAAATTGGCAATACTTTAAGGTGACTGGCCTATGAAGAGGATGACCATGGAAGTGGACAGTCCTTAAAGATGCATTATTGTGTGTGGGTGGCCTTCTAAGAGACAACCCTGGGAATGGACAGACCTTTGGAAATGTCAATGTGGCTTATGAAGTGGAAAGCCACTTGAACATGTGACATGTTTTGTGGACTGGCCCTTTAAGAGGCAGACACTAGAAGTGGACAAACCCTTGAAGAGGTGACAAATTTAGGGAATTATGTCCTTTAAGAGGTTGACCAGGGTTGTGTACAAACCCTCGAAACAACAGCATTTTAAGTGTACTGGCCCTTTAAGAGGTGGACCTGGGAAGCTTACGGACCTTTAAAATTGGCAATACTTTAAGGTGACTGGCCTATGAAGAGGATGACCATGGAAGTGGACAGTCCTTAAAGATGCATTATTGTGTGTGGGTGGCCTTCTAAGAGACAACCCTGGGAATGGACAGACCTTTGGAAATGTCAATGTGGCTTATGAAGTGGAAAGCCACTTGAACATGTGACATGTTTTGCGGACTGGCCCTTTAAGAGGCAGACCCTAGAAGTGGACAAACCCTTGAAGAGGTGACAAATTTAGGGAATTATGTCCTTTAAGAGGTTGACCAGGGTTGTGTACAAACCCTCGAAACAACAGCATTTTAAGTGTACTGGCCCTTTAAGAGGTGGACCTGGGAAGCTTACGGACCTTTAAAATTGGTAATACTTTAAGGTGACTGGCCTATGAAGAGGATGACCATGGAAGTGGACAGTCCTTAAAGATGCATTATTGTGTGTGGGTGGCCTTCTAAGAGACAACCCTGGGAATGGACAGACCTTTGGAAATGTCAATGTGGCTTATGAAGTGGAAAGCCACTTGAACATGTGACATGTTTTGCGGACTGGCCCTTTAAGAGGCAGACCCTAGAAGTGGACAAACCCTTGAAGAGGTGACAAATTTAGGGAATTATGTCCTTTAAGAGGTTGACCAGGGTTGTGTACAAACCCTCGAAATAACAGCATTTTAAGTGTACTGGCCCTTTAAGAGGTGGACCTGGGAAACTTACGGACCGTTAAAATTGGCAATACTTTAAGGTGACTGGCCTATGAAGAGGATGACCATGGAAGTGGACAGTCCTTAAAGATGCATTATTGTGTGTGGGTGGCCTTCTAAGAGACAACCCTGGGAATTGACAGACCTTTGGAATTGTCAATGTGGCTTATGAAGTGGAAAGCCACTTGAACATGTGACATGTTTTGTGGACTGGCCCTTTAAGAGGCAGACCCTAGAAGTGGACAAACCCTTGAAGAGGTGACAAATTTAGGGAATTATGTCCTTTAAGAGGTTGACCAGGGTTGTGTACAAACCCTCGAAACAACAGCATTTTAAGTGTACTGGCCCTTTAAGAGGTGGACCTGGGAAGCTTACGGACCTTTAAAATTGGCAATACTTTAAGGTGACTGGCCTATGAAGAGGATGACCATGGAAGTGGACAGTCCTTAAAGATGCATTATTGTGTGTGGGTGGCCTTCTAAGAGACAACCCTGGGAATGGACAGACCTTTGGAAATGTCAATGTGGCTTATGAAGTGGAAAGCCACTTGAACATGTGACATGTTTTGCGGACTGGCCCTTTAAGAGGCAGACCCTAGATGTGGACAAACCCTTGAAGAGGTGACAAATTTAGGGAATTATGTCCTTTAAGAGGTTGACCAGGGTTGTGTACAAACCCTTGAAACAACAGCATTTTAAATGTACTGGCCCTTTAAGAGGTGGACCTGGGAAGCTTACGGACCTTTAAAATTGGCAATACTTTAAGGTGACTGGCCTATGAAGAGGATGACCATGGAAGTGGACAGTCCTTAAAGATGCATTATTGTGTGTGGGTGGCCTTCTAAGAGACAACCCTGGGAATGGACAGACCTTTGGAAATGTCAATGTGGCTTATGAAGTGGAAAGCCACTTGAACATGTGACATGTTTTGCGGACTGGCCCTTTAAGAGGCAGACCCTAGAAGTGGACAAACCCTTGAAGAGGTGACAAATTTAGGGAATTATGTCCTTTAAGAGGTTGACCAGGGTTGTGTACAAACCCTCGAAACAACAGCATTTTAAGTGTACTGGCCCTTTAAGAGGTGGACCTGGGAAGCTTACGGACCGTTAAAATTGGCAATACTTTAAGGTGACTGGCCTATGAAGAGGATGACCATGGAAGTGGACAGTCCTTAAAGATGCATTATTGTGTGTGGGTGGCCTTCTAAGAGACAACCCTGGGAATGGACAGACCTTTGGAAATGTCAATGTGGCTTATGAAGTGGAAAGCCACTTGAACATGTGACATGTTTTGCGGACTGGCCCTTTAAGAGGCAGACCCTAGATGTGGACAAACCCTTGAAGAGGTGACAAATTTAGGGAATTATGTCCTTTAAGAGGTTGACCAGGGTTGTGTACAAACCCTTGAAACAACAGCATTTTAAGTGTACTGGCCCTTTAAGAGGTGGACCTGGGAAGCTTACGGACCTTTAAAATTGGCAATACTTTAAGGTGACTGGCCTATGAAGAGGATGACCATGGAAGTGGACAGTCCTTAAAGATGCATTATTGTGTGTGGGTGGCCTTCTAAGAGACAACCCTGGGAATGGACAGACCTTTGGAAATGTCAATGTGGCTTATGAAGTGGAAAGCCACTTGAACATGTGACATGTTTTGTGGACTGGCCCTTTAAGAGGCAGACACTAGAAGTGGACAAACCCTTGAAGAGGTGACAAATTTAGGGAATTATGTCCTTTAAGAGGTTGACCAGGGTTGTGTACAAACCCTCGAAACAACAGCATTTTAAGTGTACTGGCCCTTTAAGAGGTGGACCTGGGAAGCTTACGGACCTTTAAAATTGGCAATACTTTAAGGTGACTGGCCTATGAAGAGGATGACCATGGAAGTGGACAGTCCTTAAAGATGCATTATTGTGTGTGGGTGGCCTTCTAAGAGACAACCCTGGGAATGGACAGACCTTTGGAAATGTCAATGTGGCTTATGAAGTGGAAAGCCACTTGAACATGTGACATGTTTTGCGGACTGGCCCTTTAAGAGGCAGACCCTAGAAGTGGACAAACCCTTGAAGAGGTGACAAATTTAGGGAATTATGTCCTTTAAGAGGTTGACCAGGGTTGTGTACAAACCCTCGAAACAACAGCATTTTAAGTGTACTGGCCCTTTAAGAGGTGGACCTGGGAAGCTTACGGACCTTTAAAATTGGTAATACTTTAAGGTGACTGGCCTTTGAAGAGGATGACCATGGAAGTGGACAGTCCTTAAAGATGCACTATTGTGTGTGGGTGGCCTTCTAAGAGACAACCCTGGGAATGGACAGACCTTTGGAAATGTCAATGTGGCTTATGAAGTGGAAAGCCACTTGAACATGTGACATGTTTTGCGGACTGGCCCTTTAAGAGGCAGACCCTAGAAGTGGACAAACCCTTGAAGAGGTGACAAATTTAGGGAATTATGTCCTTTAAGAGGTTGACCAGGATTGTGTACAAACCCTCGAAACAACAGCATTTTAAGTGTACTGGCCCTTTAAGAGGTGGACCTGGGAAGCTTACGGACCTTTAAAATTGGCAATACTTTAAGGTGACTGGCCTATGAAGAGGATGACCATGGAAGTGGACAGTCCTTAAAGATGCATTATTGTGTGTGGGTGGCCTTCTAAGAGACAACCCTGGGAATGGACAGACCTTTGGAAATGTCAATGTGGCTTATGAAGTGGAAAGCCACTTGAACATGTGACATGTTTTGATGACTGGCCCTTTAAGAGGCAGACCCTAGATGTGGACAAACCCTTGAAGAGGTGACAAATTTAGGGAATTATGTCCTTTAAGAGGTTGACCAGGGTTGTGTACAAACCCTCGAAACAACAGCATTTTAAGTGTACTGGCCCTTTAAGAGGTGGACCTGGGAAGCTTACGGACCTTTAAAATTGGCAATACTTTAAGGTGACTGGCCTATGAAGAGGATGACCATGGAAGTGGACAGTCCTTAAAGATGCATTATTGTGTGTGGGTGGCCTTCTAAGAGACAACCCTGGGAATGGACAGACCTTTGGAAATGTCAATGTGGCTTATGAAGTGAAAAATCCACTTGAACATGTGACATGTTTTGATGACTGGCCCTTTAAGAGGCAGACCCTAGATGTGGACAAACCCTTGAAGAGGTGACACATTTAGGGAATTATGTCCTTTAAGAGGTTGACCAGGGTTGTGTACAAACCCTCGAAACAACAGCATTTTAAGTGTACTGGCCCTTTAAGAGGTGGACCTGGGAAGCTTACGGACCGTTAAAATTGGCAATACTTTAAGGTGACTGGCCTATGAAGAGGATGACCATGGAAGTGGACAGTCCTTAAAGATGCATTATTGTGTGTGGGTGGCCTTCTAAGAGACAACCCTGGGAATGGACAGACCTTTGGAAATGTCAATGTGGCTTATGAAGTGGAAAGCCACTTGAACATGTGACATGTTTTGCGGACTGGCCCTTTAAGAGGCAGACCCTAGAAGTGGACAAACCCTTGAAGAGGTGACAGATTTAGGGAATTATGTCCTTTAAGAGGTTGACCAGGGTTGTGTACAAACCCTCGAAACAACAGCATTTTAAGTGTACTGGCCCTTTAAGAGGTGGACCTGGGAAGCTTACGGACCTTTAAAATTGGCAATACTTTAAGGTGACTGGCCTATGAAGAGGATGACCATGGAAGTGGACAGTCCTTAAAGATGCATTATTGTGTGTGGGTGGCCTTCTAAGAGACAACCCTGGGAATGGACAGACCTTTGGAAATGTCAATGTGGCTTATGAAGTGGAAAGCCACTTGAACATGTGACATGTTTTGCGGACTGGCCCTTTAAGAGGCAGACCCTAGAAGTGGACAAACCCTTGAAGAGGTGACAAATTTAGGGAATTATGTCCTTTAAGAGGTTGACCAGGGTTGTGTACAAACCCTCGAAACAACAGCATTTTAAGTGTACTGGCCCTTTAAGAGGTGGACCTGGGAAGCTTACGGACCTTTAAAATTGGTAATACTTTAAGGTGACTGGCCTATGAAGAGGATGACCATGGAAGTGGACAGTCCTTAAAGATGCATTATTGTGTGTGGGTGGCCTTCTAAGAGACAACCCTGGGAATGGACAGACCTTTGGAAATGTCAATGTGGCTTATGAAGTGGAAAGCCACTTGAACATGTGACATGTTTTGCGGACTGGCCCTTTAAGAGGCAGACCCTAGAAGTGGACAAACCCTTGAAGAGGTAACAAATTTAGGGAATTATGTCCTTTAAGAGGTTGACCAGGGTTGTGTACAAACCCTCGAAATAACAGCATTTTAAGTGTACTGGCCCTTTAAGAGGTGGACCTGGGAAACTTACGGACCGTTAAAATTGGCAATACTTTAAGGTGACTGGCCTATGAAGAGGATGACCATAGAAGTGGACAGTCCTTAAAGATGCATTATTGTGTGTGGGTGGCCTTCTAAGAGACAACCCTGGGAATTGACAGACCTTTGGAAATGTCAATGTGGCTTATGAAGTGGAAAGCCACTTGAACATGTGACATGTTTTGTGGACTGGCCCTTTAAGAGGCAGACCCTAGAAGTGGACAAACCCTTGAAGAGGTGACAAATTTAGGGAATTATGTCCTTTAAGAGGTTGACCAGGGTTGTGTACAAACCCTCGAAACAACAGCATTTTAAGTGTACTGGCCCTTTAAGAGGTGGACCTGGGAAGCTTACGGACCTTTAAAATTGGCAATACTTTAAGGTGACTGGCCTATGAAGAGGATGACCATGGAAGTGGACAGTCCTTAAAGATGCATTATTGTGTGTGGGTGGCCTTCTAAGAGACAACCCTGGGAATGGACAGACCTTTGGAAATGTCAATGTGGCTTATGAAGTGGAAAGCCACTTGAACATGTGACATGTTTTGCGGACTGACCCTTTAAGAGGCAGACCCTAGATGTGGACAAACCCTTGAAGAGGTGACAAATTTAGGGAATTATGTCCTTTAAGAGGTTGACCAGGGTTGTGTACAAACCCTTGAAACAACAGCATTTTAAATGTACTGGCCCTTTAAGAGGTGGACCTGGGAAGCTTACGGACCTTTAAAATTGGCAATACTTTAAGGTGACTGGCCTATGAAGAGGATGACCATGGAAGTGGACAGTCCTTAAAGATGCATTATTGTGTGTGGGTGGCCTTCTAAGAGACAACCCTGGGAATGGACAGACCTTTGGAAATGTCAATGTGGCTTATGAAGTGGAAAGCCACTTGAACATGTGACATGTTTTGCGGACTGGCCCTTTAAGAGGCAGACCCTAGATGTGGACAAACCCTTGAAGAGGTGACAAATTTAGGGAATTATGTCCTTTAAGAGGTTGACCAGGGTTGTGTACAAACCCTTGAAACAACAGCATTTTAAGTGTACTGGCCCTTTAAGAGGTGGACCTGGGAAGCTTACGGACCTTTAAAATTGGCAATACTTTAAGGTGACTGGCCTATGAAGAGGATGACCATGGAAGTGGACAGTCCTTAAAGATGCATTATTGTGTGTGGGTGGCCTTCTAAGAGACAACCCTGGGAATGGACAGACCTTTGGAAATGTCAATGTGGCTTATGAAGTGGAAAGCCACTTGAACATGTGACATGTTTTGTGGACTGGCCCTTTAAGAGGCAGACACTAGAAGTGGACAAACCCTTGAAGAGGTGACAAATTTAGGGAATTATGTCCTTTAAGAGGTTGACCAGGGTTGTGTACAAACCCTCGAAACAACAGCATTTTAAGTGTACTGGCCCTTTAAGAGGTGGACCTGGGAAGCTTACGGACCTTTAAAATTGGCAATACTTTAAGGTGACTGGCCTATGAAGAGGATGACCATGGAAGTGGACAGTCCTTAAAGATGCATTATTGTGTGTGGGTGGCCTTCTAAGAGACAACCCTGGGAATGGACAGACCTTTGGAAATGTCAATGTGGCTTATGAAGTGGAAAGCCACTTGAACATGTGACATGTTTTGCGGACTGGCCCTTTAAGAGGCAGACCCTAGAAGTGGACAAACCCTTGAAGAGGTGACAAATTTAGGGAATTATGTCCTTTAAGAGGTTGACCAGGGTTGTGTACAAACCCTCGAAACAACAGCATTTTAAGTGTACTGGCCCTTTAAGAGGTGGACCTGGGAAGCTTACGGACCTTTAAAATTGGTAATACTTTAAGGTGACTGGCCTTTGAAGAGGATGACCATGGAAGTGGACAGTCCTTAAAGATGCACTATTGTGTGTGGGTGGCCTTCTAAGAGACAACCCTGGGAATGGACAGACCTTTGGAAATGTCAATGTGGCTTATGAAGTGGAAAGCCACTTGAACATGTGACATGTTTTGCGGACTGGCCCTTTAAGAGGCAGACCCTAGAAGTGGACAAACCCTTGAAGAGGTGACAAATTTAGGGAATTATGTCCTTTAAGAGGTTGACCAGGATTGTGTACAAACCCTCGAAACAACAGCATTTTAAGTGTACTGGCCCTTTAAGAGGTGGACCTGGGAAGCTTACGGACCTTTAAAATTGGCAATACTTTAAGGTGACTGGCCTATGAAGAGGATGACCATGGAAGTGGACAGTCCTTAAAGATGCATTATTGTGTGTGGGTGGCCTTCTAAGAGACAACCCTGGGAATGGACAGACCTTTGGAAATGTCAATGTGGCTTATGAAGTGGAAAGCCACTTGAACATGTGACATGTTTTGATGACTGGCCCTTTAAGAGGCAGACCCTAGATGTGGACAAACCCTTGAAGAGGTGACAAATTTAGGGAATTATGTCCTTTAAGAGGTTGACCAGGGTTGTGTACAAACCCTCGAAACAACAGCATTTTAAGTGTACTGGCCCTTTAAGAGGTGGACCTGGGAAGCTTACGGACCTTTAAAATTGGCAATACTTTAAGGTGACTGGCCTATGAAGAGGATGACCATGGAAGTGGACAGTCCTTAAAGATGCATTATTGTGTGTGGGTGGCCTTCTAAGAGACAACCCTGGGAATGGACAGACCTTTGGAAATGTCAATGTGGCTTATGAAGTGAAAAATCCACTTGAACATGTGACATGTTTTGATGACTGGCCCTTTAAGAGGCAGACCCTAGATGTGGACAAACCCTTGAAGAGGTGACACATTTAGGGAATTATGTCCTTTAAGAGGTTGACCAGGGTTGTGTACAAACCCTCGAAACAACAGCATTTTAAGTGTACTGGCCCTTTAAGAGGTGGACCTGGGAAGCTTACGGACCGTTAAAATTGGCAATACTTTAAGGTGACTGGCCTATGAAGAGGATGACCATGGAAGTGGACAGTCCTTAAAGATGCATTATTGTGTGTGGGTGGCCTTCTAAGAGACAACCCTGGGAATGGACAGACCTTTGGAAATGTCAATGTGGCTTATGAAGTGGAAAGCCACTTGAACATGTGACATGTTTTGCGGACTGGCCCTTTAAGAGGCAGACCCTAGAAGTGGACAAACCCTTGAAGAGGTGACAGATTTAGGGAATTATGTCCTTTAAGAGGTTGACCAGGGTTGTGTACAAACCCTCGAAACAACAGCATTTTAAGTGTACTGGCCCTTTAAGAGGTGGACCTGGGAAGCTTACGGACCTTTAAAATTGGCAATACTTTAAGGTGACTGGCCTATGAAGAGGATGACCATGGAAGTGGACAGTCCTTAAAGATGCATTATTGTGTGTGGGTGGCCTTCTAAGAGACAACCCTGGGAATGGACAGACCTTTGGAAATGTCAATGTGGCTTATGAAGTGGAAAGCCACTTGAACATGTGACATGTTTTGCGGACTGGCCCTTTAAGAGGCAGACCCTAGAAGTGGACAAACCCTTGAAGAGGTGACAAATTTAGGGAATTATGTCCTTTAAGAGGTTGACCAGGGTTGTGTACAAACCCTCGAAACAACAGCATTTTAAGTGTACTGGCCCTTTAAGAGGTGGACCTGGGAAGCTTACGGACCTTTAAAATTGGTAATACTTTAAGGTGACTGGCCTATGAAGAGGATGACCATGGAAGTGGACAGTCCTTAAAGATGCATTATTGTGTGTGGGTGGCCTTCTAAGAGACAACCCTGGGAATGGACAGACCTTTGGAAATGTCAATGTGGCTTATGAAGTGGAAAGCCACTTGAACATGTGACATGTTTTGCGGACTGGCCCTTTAAGAGGCAGACCCTAGAAGTGGACAAACCCTTGAAGAGGTGACAAATTTAGGGAATTATGTCCTTTAAGAGGTTGACCAGGGTTGTGTACAAACCCTCGAAATAACAGCATTTTAAGTGTACTGGCCCTTTAAGAGGTGGACCTGGGAAACTTACGGACCGTTAAAATTGGCAATACTTTAAGGTGACTGGCCTATGAAGAGGATGACCATAGAAGTGGACAGTCCTTAAAGATGCATTATTGTGTGTGGGTGGCCTTCTAAGAGACAACCCTGGGAATTGACAGACCTTTGGAAATGTCAATGTGGCTTATGAAGTGGAAAGCCACTTGAACATGTGACATGTTTTGTGGACTGGCCCTTTAAGAGGCAGACCCTAGAAGTGGACAAACCCTTGAAGAGGTGACAAATTTAGGGAATTATGTCCTTTAAGAGGTTGACCAGGGTTGTGTACAAACCCTCGAAACAACAGCATTTTAAGTGTACTGGCCCTTTAAGAGGTGGACCTGGGAAGCTTACGGACCTTTAAAATTGGCAATACTTTAAGGTGACTGGCCTATGAAGAGGATGACCATGGAAGTGGACAGTCCTTAAAGATGCATTATTGTGTGTGGGTGGCCTTCTAAGAGACAACCCTGGGAATGGACAGACCTTTGGAAATGTCAATGTGGCTTATGAAGTGGAAAGCCACTTGAACATGTGACATGTTTTGCGGACTGACCCTTTAAGAGGCAGACCCTAGATGTGGACAAACCCTTGAAGAGGTGACAAATTTAGGGAATTATGTCCTTTAAGAGGTTGACCAGGGTTGTGTACAAACCCTTGAAACAACAGCATTTTAAATGTACTGGCCCTTTAAGAGGTGGACCTGGGAAGCTTACGGACCTTTAAAATTGGCAATACTTTAAGGTGACTGGCCTATGAAGAGGATGACCATGGAAGTGGACAGTCCTTAAAGATGCATTATTGTGTGTGGGTGGCCTTCTAAGAGACAACCCTGGGAATGGACAGACCTTTGGAAATGTCAATGTGGCTTATGAAGTGGAAAGCCACTTGAACATGTGACATGTTTTGTGGACTGGCCCTTTAAGAGGCAGACCCTAGAAGTGGACAAACCCTTGAAGAGGTGACAAATTTAGGGAATTATGTCCTTTAAGAGGTTGACCAGGGTTGTGTACAAACCCTCGAAACAACAGCATTTTAAGTGTACTGGCCCTTTAAGAGGTGGACCTGGGAAGCTTACGGACCGTTAAAATTGGCAATACTTTAAGGTGACTGGCCTATGAAGAGGATGACCATGGAAGTGGACAGTCCTTAAAGATGCATTATTGTGTGTGGGTGGCCTTCTAAGAGACAACCCTGGGAATGGACAGACCTTTGGAAATGTCAATGTGGCTTATGAAGTGGAAAGCCACTTGAACATGTGACATGTTTTGCGGACTGGCCCTTTAAGAGGCAGACCCTAGAAGTGGACAAACCCTTGAAGAGGTGACAAATTTAGGGAATTATGTCCTTTAAGAGGTTGACCAGGGTTGTGTACAAACCCTCAAAACAACAGCATTTTAAGTGTACTGGCCCTTTAAGAGGTGGACCTGGGAAGCTTACGGACCTTTAAAATTGGCAATACTTTAAGGTGACTGGCCTATGAAGAGGATGACCATGGAAGTGGACAGTCCTTAAAGATGCATTATTGTGTGTGGGTGGCCTTCTAAGAGACAACCCTGGGAATGGACAGACCTTTGGAAATGTCAATGTGGCTTATGAAGTGGAAATCCACTTGAACATGTGACATGTTTTGATGACTGGCCCTTTAAGAGGCAGACCCTAGATGTGGACAAACCCTTGAAGAGGTGACAAATTTAGGGAATTATGTCCTTTAAGAGGTTGACCAGGGTTGTGTACAAACCCTTGAAACAACAGCATTTTAAGTGTACTGGCCCTTTAAGAGGTGGACCTGGGAAGCTTACGGACCTTTAAAATTGGCAATACTTTAAGGTGACTGGCCTATGAAGAGGATGACCATGGAAGTGGACAGTCCTTAAAGATGCACTATTGTGTGGGTGGCCTTCTAAGAGACAACCCTGGGAATGGACAGACCTTTGGAAATGTCAATGTGGCTTATGAAGTGGAAAGCCACTTGAACATGTGACATGTTTTGTGGACTGGCCCTTTAAGAGGCAGACCCTAGAAGTGGACAAACCCTTGAAGAGGTGACAAATTTAGGGAATTATGTCCTTTAAGAGGTTGACCAGGATTGTGTACAAACCCTCGAAACAACAGCATTTTAAGTGTACTGGCCCTTTAAGAGGTGGACCTGGGAAGCTTACGGACCTTTAAAATTGGCAATACTTTAAGGTGACTGGCCTATGAAGAGGATGACCATGGAAGTGGACAGTCCTTAAAGATGCATTATTGTGTGTGGGTGGCCTTCTAAGAGACAACCCTGGGAATGGACAGACCTTTGGAAATGTCAATGTGGCTTATGAAGTGGAAAGCCACTTGAACATGTGACATGTTTTGATGACTGGCCCTTTAAGAGGCAGACCCTAGATGTGGACAAACCCTTGAAGAGGTGACAAATTTAGGGAATTATGTCCTTTAAGAGGTTGACCAGGGTTGTGTACAAACCCTCGAAACAACAGCATTTTAAGTGTACTGGCCCTTTAAGAGGTGGACCTGGGAAGCTTACGGACCTTTAAAATTGGCAATACTTTAAGGTGACTGGCCTATGAAGAGGATGACCATGGAAGTGGACAGTCCTTAAAGATGCATTATTGTGTGTGGGTGGCCTTCTAAGAGACAACCCTGGGAATGGACAGACCTTTGGAAATGTCAATGTGGCTTATGAAGTGAAAAATCCACTTGAACATGTGACATGTTTTGATGACTGGCCCTTTAAGAGGCAGACCCTAGATGTGGACAAACCCTTGAAGAGGTGACACATTTAGGGAATTATGTCCTTTAAGAGGTTGACCAGGGTTGTGTACAAACCCTCGAAACAACAGCATTTTAAGTGTACTGGCCCTTTAAGAGGTGGACCTGGGAAGCTTACGGACCGTTAAAATTGGCAATACTTTAAGGTGACTGGCCTATGAAGAGGATGACCATGGAAGTGGACAGTCCTTAAAGATGCATTATTGTGTGTGGGTGGCCTTCTAAGAGACAACCCTGGGAATGGACAGACCTTTGGAAATGTCAATGTGGCTTATGAAGTGGAAAGCCACTTGAACATGTGACATGTTTTGCGGACTGGCCCTTTAAGAGGCAGACCCTAGAAGTGGACAAACCCTTGAAGAGGTGACAGATTTAGGGAATTATGTCCTTTAAGAGGTTGACCAGGGTTGTGTACAAACCCTCGAAACAACAGCATTTTAAGTGTACTGGCCCTTTAAGAGGTGGACCTGGGAAGCTTACGGACCTTTAAAATTGGCAATACTTTAAGGTGACTGGCCTATGAAGAGGATGACCATGGAAGTGGACAGTCCTTAAAGATGCATTATTGTGTGTGGGTGGCCTTCTAAGAGACAACCCTGGGAATGGACAGACCTTTGGAAATGTCAATGTGGCTTATGAAGTGAAAAATCCACTTGAACATGTGACATGTTTTGATGACTGGCCCTTTAAGAGGCAGACCCTAGATGTGGACAAACCCTTGAAGAGGTGACACATTTAGGGAATTATGTCCTTTAAGAGGTTGACCAGGGTTGTGTACAAACCCTCGAAACAACAGCATTTTAAGTGTACTGGCCCTTTAAGAGGTGGACCTGGGAAGCTTACGGACCGTTAAAATTGGCAATACTTTAAGGTGACTGGCCTATGAAGAGGATGACCATGGAAGTGGACAGTCCTTAAAGATGCACTATTGTGTGGGTGGCCTTCTAAGAGACAACCCTGGGAATGGACAGACCTTTGGAAATGTCAATGTGGCTTATGAAGTGGAAAGCCACTTGAACATGTGACATGTTTTGTGGACTGGCCCTTTAAGAGGCAGACCCTAGAAGTGGACAAACCCTTGAAGAGGTGACAAATTTAGGGAATTATGTCCTTTAAGAGGTTGACCAGGATTTTGTACAAACCCTCGAAACAACAGCATTTTAAGTGTACTGGCCCTTTAAGAGGTGGACCTGGGAAGCTTACGGACCTTTAAAATTGGCAATACTTTAAGGTGACTGGCCTATGAAGAGGATGACCATGGAAGTGGACAGTCCTTAAAGATGCATTATTGTGTGTGGGTGGCCTTCTAAGAGACAACCCTGGGAATGGACAGACCTTTGGAAATGTCAATGTGGCTTATGAAGTGGAAAGCCACTTGAACATGTGACATGTTTTGATGACTGGCCCTTTAAGAGGCAGACCCTAGATGTGGACAAACCCTTGAAGAGGTGACAAATTTAGGGAATTATGTCCTTTAAGAGGTTGACCAGGGTTGTGTACAAACCCTCGAAACAACAGCATTTTAAGTGTACTGGCCCTTTAAGAGGTGGACCTGGGAAGCTTACGGACCTTTAAAATTGGCAATACTTTAAGGTGACTGGCCTATGAAGAGGATGACCATGGAAGTGGACAGTCCTTAAAGATGCATTATTGTGTGTGGGTGGCCTTCTAAGAGACAACCCTGGGAATGGACAGACCTTTGGAAATGTCAATGTGGCTTATGAAGTGAAAAATCCACTTGAACATGTGACATGTTTTGATGACTGGCCCTTTAAGAGGCAGAAACTAGATGTGGACAAACCCTTGAAGAGGTGACACATTTAGGGAATTATGTCCTTTAAGAGGTTGACCAGGGTTGTGTACAAACCCTCGAAACAACAGCATTTTAAGTGTACTGGCCCTTTAAGAGGTGGACCTGGGAAGCTTACGGACCGTTAAAATTGGCAATACTTTAAGGTGACTGGCCTATGAAGAGGATGACCATGGAAGTGGACAGTCCTTAAAGATGCATTATTGTGTGTGGGTGGCCTTCTAAGAGACAACCCTGGGAATGGACAGACCTTTGGAAATGTCAATGTGGCTTATGAAGTGGGAAGCCACTTGAACATGTGACATGTTTTGCAGACTGGCCCTTTAAGAGGCAGACCCTAGAAGTGGACAAACCCTTGAAGAGGTGACAAATTTAGGGAATTATGTCCTTTAAGAGGTTGACCAGGGTTGTGTACAAACCCTCAAAACAACAGCATTTTAAGTGTACTGGCCCTTTAAGAGGTGGACCTGGGAAGCTTACGGACCTTTAAATTTGGCAATACTTTAAGGTGACTGGCCTATGAAGAGGATGACCATGGAAGTGGACAGTCCTTAAAGATGCATTATTGTGTGTGGGTGGCCTTCTAAGGGACAACCCTGGGAATGGACAGACCTTTGGAAATGTCAATGTGGCTTATGAAGTGGAAAGCCACTTGAACATGTGACATGTTTTGATGACTGGCCCTTTAAGAGGCAGACCCTAGATGTGGACAAACCCTTGAAGAGGTGACACATTTAGGGAATTATGTCCTTTAAGAGGTTGACCAGGGTTGTGTACAAACCCTCGAAACAACAGCATTTTAAGTGTACTGGCCCTTTAAGAGGTGGACCTGGGAAGCTTACGGACCGTTAAAATTGGCAATACTTTAAGGTGACTGGCCTATGAAGAGGATGACCATGGAAGTGGAAAGTCCTTAAAGATGCATTATTGTGTGTGGGTGGCCTTCTAAGAGACAACCCTGGGAATGGACAGACCTTTGGAAATGTCAATGTGGCTTATGAAGTGGAAAGCCACTTGAACATGTGACATGTTTTGCGGACTGGCCCTTTAAGAGGCAGACCCTAGAAGTGGACAAACCCTTGAAGAGGTGACAAATTTAGGGAATTATGTCCTTTAAGAGGTTGACCAGGGTTGTGTACAAACCCTTGAAACAACAGCATTTTAAGTGTACTGGCCCTTTAAGAGGTGGACCTGGGAAGCTTACGGACCTTTAAAATTGGCAATACTTTAAGGTGACTGGCCTATGAAGAGGATGACCATGGAAGTGGACAGTCCTTAAAGATGCATTATTGTGTGTGGGTGGCCTTCTAAGAGACAACCCTGGGAATGGACAGACCTTTGGAAATGTCAATGTGGCTTATGAAGTGGAAATCCACTTGAACATGTGACATGTTTTGATGACTGGCCCTTTAAGAGGCAGACCCTAGATGTGGACAAACCCTTGAAGAGGTGACAAATTTAGGGAATTATGTCCTTTAAGAGGTTGACCAGGGTTGTGTACAAACCCTTGAAACAACAGCATTTTAAGTGTACTGGCCCTTTAAGAGGTGGACCTGGGAAGCTTACGGACCTTTAAAATTGGCAATACTTTAAGGTGACTGGCCTATGAAGAGGATGACCATGGAAGTGGACAGTCCTTAAAGATGCATTATTGTGTGTGGGTGGCCTTCTAAGAGACAACCCTGGGAATGGACAGACCTTTGGAAATGTCAATGTGGCTTATGAAGTGGAAAGCCACTTGAACATGTGACATGTTTTGTGGACTGGCCCTTTAAGAGGCAGACCCTAGAAGTGGACAAACCCTTGAAGAGGTGACAAATTTAGGGAATTATGTCCTTTAAGAGGTTGACCAGGGTTGTGTGCAAACCCTCAAAACAACAGCATTTTAAGTGTACTGGCCCTTTAAGAGGTGGACCTGGGAAGCTTACGGACCTTTAAAATTGGCAATACTTTAAGGTGACTGGCCTATGAAGAGGATGACCATGGAAGTGGACAGTCCTTAAAGATGCATTATTGTGTGTGGGTGGCCTTCTAAGAGACAACCCTGGGAATGGACAGACCTTTGGAAATGTCAATGTGGCTTATGAAGTGGAAAGCCACTTGAACATGTGACATGTTTTGATGACTGACCCTTTAAGAGGCAGACCCTAGATGTGGACAAACGCTTGAAGAGGTGACACATTTAGGGAATTATGTCCTTTAAGAGGTTGACCAGGGTTGTGTACAAACCCTCGAAACAACAGCATTTTAAGTGTACTGGCCCTTTAAGAGGTGGACCTGGGAAGCTTACGGACCGTTAAAATTGGCAATACTTTAAGGTGACTGGCCTATGAAGAGGATGACCATGGAAGTGGACAGTCCTTAAAGATGCATTATTGTGTGTGGGTGGCCTTCTAAGAGACAACCCTGGGAATGGACAGACCTTTGGAAATGTCAATGTGGCTTATGAAGTGGAAATCCACTTGAACATGTGACATGTTTTGATGACTGGCCCTTTAAGAGGCAGACCCTAGATGTGGACAAACCCTTGAAGAGGTGACAAATTTAGGGAATTATGTCCTTTAAGAGGTTGACCAGGGTTGTGTACAAACCCTTGAAACAACAGCATTTTAAGTGTACTGGCCCTTTAAGAGGTGGACCTGGGAAGCTTACGGACCTTTAAAATTGGCAATACTTTAAGGTGACTGGCCTATGAAGAGGATGACCATGGAAGTGGACAGTCCTTAAAGATGCACTATTGTGTGGGTGGCCTTCTAAGAGACAACCCTGGGAATGGACAGACCTTTGGAAATGTCAATGTGGCTTATGAAGTGGAAAGCCACTTGAACATGTGACATGTTTTGTGGACTGGCCCTTTAAGAGGCAGACCCTAGAAGTGGACAAACCCTTGAAGAGGTGACAAATTTAGGGAATTATGTCCTTTAAGAGGTTGACCAGGATTGTGTACAAACCCTCGAAACAACAGCATTTTAAGTGTACTGGCCCTTTAAGAGGTGGACCTGGGAAGCTTACGGACCTTTAAAATTGGCAATACTTTAAGGTGACTGGCCTATGAAGAGGATGACCATGGAAGTGGACAGTCCTTAAAGATGCATTATTGTGTGTGGGTGGCCTTCTAAGAGACAACCCTGGGAATGGACAGACCTTTGGAAATGTCAATGTGGCTTATGAAGTGGAAAGCCACTTGAACATGTGACATGTTTTGATGACTGGCCCTTTAAGAGGCAGACCCTAGATGTGGACAAACCCTTGAAGAGGTGACAAATTTAGGGAATTATGTCCTTTAAGAGGTTGACCAGGGTTGTGTACAAACCCTCGAAACAACAGCATTTTAAGTGTACTGGCCCTTTAAGAGGTGGACCTGGGAAGCTTACGGACCTTTAAAATTGGCAATACTTTAAGGTGACTGGCCTATGAAGAGGATGACCATGGAAGTGGACAGTCCTTAAAGATGCATTATTGTGTGTGGGTGGCCTTCTAAGAGACAACCCTGGGAATGGACAGACCTTTGGAAATGTCAATGTGGCTTATGAAGTGAAAAATCCACTTGAACATGTGACATGTTTTGATGACTGGCCCTTTAAGAGGCAGACCCTAGATGTGGACAAACCCTTGAAGAGGTGACACATTTAGGGAATTATGTCCTTTAAGAGGTTGACCAGGGTTGTGTACAAACCCTCGAAACAACAGCATTTTAAGTGTACTGGCCCTTTAAGAGGTGGACCTGGGAAGCTTACGGACCGTTAAAATTGGCAATACTTTAAGGTGACTGGCCTATGAAGAGGATGACCATGGAAGTGGACAGTCCTTAAAGATGCATTATTGTGTGTGGGTGGCCTTCTAAGAGACAACCCTGGGAATGGACAGACCTTTGGAAATGTCAATGTGGCTTATGAAGTGGAAAGCCACTTGAACATGTGACATGTTTTGCGGACTGGCCCTTTAAGAGGCAGACCCTAGAAGTGGACAAACCCTTGAAGAGGTGACAGATTTAGGGAATTATGTCCTTTAAGAGGTTGACCAGGGTTGTGTACAAACCCTCGAAACAACAGCATTTTAAGTGTACTGGCCCTTTAAGAGGTGGACCTGGGAAGCTTACGGACCTTTAAAATTGGCAATACTTTAAGGTGACTGGCCTATGAAGAGGATGACCATGGAAGTGGACAGTCCTTAAAGATGCATTATTGTGTGTGGGTGGCCTTCTAAGAGACAACCCTGGGAATGGACAGACCTTTGGAAATGTCAATGTGGCTTATGAAGTGAAAAATCCACTTGAACATGTGACATGTTTTGATGACTGGCCCTTTAAGAGGCAGACCCTAGATGTGGACAAACCCTTGAAGAGGTGACACATTTAGGGAATTATGTCCTTTAAGAGGTTGACCAGGGTTGTGTACAAACCCTCGAAACAACAGCATTTTAAGTGTACTGGCCCTTTAAGAGGTGGACCTGGGAAGCTTACGGACCGTTAAAATTGGCAATACTTTAAGGTGACTGGCCTATGAAGAGGATGACCATGGAAGTGGACAGTCCTTAAAGATGCACTATTGTGTGGGTGGCCTTCTAAGAGACAACCCTGGGAATGGACAGACCTTTGGAAATGTCAATGTGGCTTATGAAGTGGAAAGCCACTTGAACATGTGACATGTTTTGTGGACTGGCCCTTTAAGAGGCAGACCCTAGAAGTGGACAAACCCTTGAAGAGGTGACAAATTTAGGGAATTATGTCCTTTAAGAGGTTGACCAGGATTTTGTACAAACCCTCGAAACAACAGCATTTTAAGTGTACTGGCCCTTTAAGAGGTGGACCTGGGAAGCTTACGGACCTTTAAAATTGGCAATACTTTAAGGTGACTGGCCTATGAAGAGGATGACCATGGAAGTGGACAGTCCTTAAAGATGCATTATTGTGTGTGGGTGGCCTTCTAAGAGACAACCCTGGGAATGGACAGACCTTTGGAAATGTCAATGTGGCTTATGAAGTGGAAAGCCACTTGAACATGTGACATGTTTTGATGACTGGCCCTTTAAGAGGCAGACCCTAGATGTGGACAAACCCTTGAAGAGGTGACAAATTTAGGGAATTATGTCCTTTAAGAGGTTGACCAGGGTTGTGTACAAACCCTCGAAACAACAGCATTTTAAGTGTACTGGCCCTTTAAGAGGTGGACCTGGGAAGCTTACGGACCTTTAAAATTGGCAATACTTTAAGGTGACTGGCCTATGAAGAGGATGACCATGGAAGTGGACAGTCCTTAAAGATGCATTATTGTGTGTGGGTGGCCTTCTAAGAGACAACCCTGGGAATGGACAGACCTTTGGAAATGTCAATGTGGCTTATGAAGTGAAAAATCCACTTGAACATGTGACATGTTTTGATGACTGGCCCTTTAAGAGGCAGAAACTAGATGTGGACAAACCCTTGAAGAGGTGACACATTTAGGGAATTATGTCCTTTAAGAGGTTGACCAGGGTTGTGTACAAACCCTCGAAACAACAGCATTTTAAGTGTACTGGCCCTTTAAGAGGTGGACCTGGGAAGCTTACGGACCGTTAAAATTGGCAATACTTTAAGGTGACTGGCCTATGAAGAGGATGACCATGGAAGTGGACAGTCCTTAAAGATGCATTATTGTGTGTGGGTGGCCTTCTAAGAGACAACCCTGGGAATGGACAGACCTTTGGAAATGTCAATGTGGCTTATGAAGTGGGAAGCCACTTGAACATGTGACATGTTTTGCAGACTGGCCCTTTAAGAGGCAGACCCTAGAAGTGGACAAACCCTTGAAGAGGTGACAAATTTAGGGAATTATGTCCTTTAAGAGGTTGACCAGGGTTGTGTACAAACCCTCAAAACAACAGCATTTTAAGTGTACTGGCCCTTTAAGAGGTGGACCTGGGAAGCTTACGGACCTTTAAATTTGGCAATACTTTAAGGTGACTGGCCTATGAAGAGGATGACCATGGAAGTGGACAGTCCTTAAAGATGCATTATTGTGTGTGGGTGGCCTTCTAAGGGACAACCCTGGGAATGGACAGACCTTTGGAAATGTCAATGTGGCTTATGAAGTGGAAAGCCACTTGAACATGTGACATGTTTTGATGACTGGCCCTTTAAGAGGCAGACCCTAGATGTGGACAAACCCTTGAAGAGGTGACACATTTAGGGAATTATGTCCTTTAAGAGGTTGACCAGGGTTGTGTACAAACCCTCGAAACAACAGCATTTTAAGTGTACTGGCCCTTTAAGAGGTGGACCTGGGAAGCTTACGGACCGTTAAAATTGGCAATACTTTAAGGTGACTGGCCTATGAAGAGGATGACCATGGAAGTGGAAAGTCCTTAAAGATGCATTATTGTGTGTGGGTGGCCTTCTAAGAGACAACCCTGGGAATGGACAGACCTTTGGAAATGTCAATGTGGCTTATGAAGTGGAAAGCCACTTGAACATGTGACATGTTTTGCGGACTGGCCCTTTAAGAGGCAGACCCTAGAAGTGGACAAACCCTTGAAGAGGTGACAAATTTAGGGAATTATGTCCTTTAAGAGGTTGACCAGGGTTGTGTACAAACCCTTGAAACAACAGCATTTTAAGTGTACTGGCCCTTTAAGAGGTGGACCTGGGAAGCTTACGGACCTTTAAAATTGGCAATACTTTAAGGTGACTGGCCTATGAAGAGGATGACCATGGAAGTGGACAGTCCTTAAAGATGCATTATTGTGTGTGGGTGGCCTTCTAAGAGACAACCCTGGGAATGGACAGACCTTTGGAAATGTCAATGTGGCTTATGAAGTGGAAAGCCACTTGAACATGTGACATGTTTTGTGGACTGGCCCTTTAAGAGGCAGACCCTAGAAGTGGACAAACCCTTGAAGAGGTGACAAATTTAGGGAATTATGTCCTTTAAGAGGTTGACCAGGGTTGTGTACAAACCCTTGAAACAACAGCATTTTAAGTGTACTGGCCCTTTAAGAGGTGGACCTGGGAAGCTTACGGACCTTTAAAATTGGCAATACTTTAAGCTGACTGGCCTATGAAGAGGATGACCATGGAAGTGGACAGTCCTTAAAGATGCATTATTGTGTGTGGGTGGCCTTCTAAGAGACAACCCTGGGAATGGACAGACCTTTGGAAAAGTCAATGTGGCTTATGAAGTGGAAAGCCACTTGAACATGTGACATGTTTTGCGGACTGGCCCTTTAAGAGGCAGACCCTAGAAGTGGACAAACCCTTGAAGAGGTGACAAATTTAGGGAATTATGTCCTTTAACCCCTTAATGACGCGGCCATTTTTCGTTTTCCATTTTCGTTTTTTCCTCCCCCCTTTAAAAAAATCATAACTCCTTTATTTATCCATCCACGTCACTGTATGAGGGCTTGTTTTTTGCGGGATGAGTTGTATTTTTCAATGGTGCTATTTAAAGTACCATATAATGTACTGAAAAACTTTTAAAAAATTCTAAGTGGAGTAAAATGGAAAAAAAACGACATTTTGCCATCTTTTAGTACGTCTTGCTTCTACGGCGCACAAATGGCAACAAAAACAACATGATAACTTTATTCTATGGGTCGGTACGATTACTACGATGCCAAACTTGTTTAGGTTTTTTTTTACTATACTCCTCTTTTTTTTTTTAAAAGACATAAAAATTTTTTCAATTATTTTCTGTCGTCATTTTGTGCGCGCGATAACTTTTTTATTTTTCCGTCGACGTAGTTGAGCAAGGTCTCATTTTTTGCGGGATGTCCAGTAGTTTCTGACAGTACCATTTTGGAATACATGTGACTTTTTGATCGCTTTTTATTGCGTTTTTTCTTGGAGACAGGGTAACTAAAAAAGTGCATTTCTGGCGTTCTTCATTTTTTGTTTCGGACGACGTTCACCGTGCGGGAAAAATGATGTGCTACTTTGATAGATCGGACTTTTACGGACGCGGCGATATCAAATACATATTTTTAATTTATTATTTAGATTTTTTAATAATAGATATGGCAAAAGGGGGGTGATTTAAACTTTTACAACTTTTTTTTTTTTTCAATTAAAAAAAAACTTTATTGATTCTTTTTTTTACTTCACTTTGAAGTCCCCCTGGGGGACTTTAAGATGCGATGCTTTGATCGCTCCTGCAGTATGACGTAATGCTATAGCATTACGTCATACTGCTTTTTGACAGGCAGCCTATGAAGCCACCCCACGGGGATGGCTTGATAGGCAGTCTGCTAAGGCAGCCCTGGGGCCTTTCATTAGGCCCCCGGCTGCCATGATACGTGCATGGCTCCCCCGATCTCACCGCGGGGGGGCCGCGCGAGACCCCCGAACATCGTTCGGGGGATTTAAATGCCGCTGTCAGAATTGACAGCGGCGTTTAAATGGTTAATAGCCGCGATCGGCCGCGCGGCCGCTCGCGGCTATTGCCCGCGGGTGTCAGCTGTTATAAACAGCTGATGCCCGCACTGTATGAAGAGAGGTTGCCACGCAACCTCTCTTCATACATACCCCGACGCTCCATGACGTACCAGGTACGTCATTGGTCGTTAAGGGGTTATGAGGTTGACCAGGGTTGTGTACAAACCCTCGAAACAACAGCATTTTAAGTGTACTGGCCCTTTAAGAGGTGGACCTGGGAAGCTTACGGACCTTTAAAATTGGCAATACTTTAAGGTGACTGGCCTATGAAGAGGATGACCATGGAAGTGGACAGTCTTTAAAGATGCATTATTGTGTGTGGGTGGCCTTCTAAGAGACAACCCTGGGAATGGACAGACCTTTGGAAATGTCAATGTGGCTTATGAAGTGGAAAGCCACTTGAACATGTGACATGTTTTGCGGACTGGCCCTTTAAGAGGCAGACCCTAGAAGTGGACAAACCCTTGAAGAGGTGACAAATTTAGGGAATTATGTCCTTTAAGAGGTTGACCAGGGTTGTGTACAAACCCTCAAAACAACAGCATTTTAAGTGTACTGGCCCTTTAAGAGGTGGACCTGGGAAGCTTACGGACCTTTAAAATTGGCAATACTTTAAGGTGACTGGCCTATGAAGAGGATGACCATGGAAGTGGACAGTCCTTAAAGATGCATTATTGTGTGTGGGTGGCCTTCTAAGAGACAACCCTGGGAATGGACAGACCTTTGGAAATGTCAATGTGGCTTATGAAGTGGAAAGCCACTTGAACATGTGACATGTTTTGCGGACTGGCCCTTTAAGAGGCAGACCCTAGATGTGGACAAACCCTTGAAGAGGTGACAAATTTAGGGAATTATGTCCTTTAAGAGGTTGACCAGGGTTGTGTACAAACCCTTGAAACAACAGCATTTTAAGTGTACTGGCCCTTTAAGAGGTGGACCTGGGAAGCTTACGGACCTTTAAAATTGGCAATACTTTAAGGTGACTGGCCTATGAAGAGGATGACCATGGAAGTGGACAGTCCTTAAAGATGCATTATTGTGTGTGGGTGGCCTTCTAAGAGACAACCCTGGGAATGGACAGACCTTTGGAAATGTCAATGTGGCTTATGAAGTGGAAAGCCACTTGAACATGTGACATGTTTTGTGGACTGGCCCTTTAAGAGGCAGACACTAGAAGTGGACAAACCCTTGAAGAGGTGACAAATTTAGGGAATTATGTCCTTTAAGAGGTTGACCAGGGTTGTGTACAAACCCTCGAAACAACAGCATTTTAAGTGTACTGGCCCTTTAAGAGGTGGACCTGGGAAGCTTACGGACCTTTAAAATTGGCAATACTTTAAGGTGACTGGCCTATGAAGAGGATGACCATGGAAGTGGACAGTCCTTAAAGATGCATTATTGTGTGTGGGTGGCCTTCTAAGAGACAACCCTGGGAATGGACAGACCTTTGGAAATGTCAATGTGGCTTATGAAGTGGAAAGCCACTTGAACATGTGACATGTTTTGCGGACTGGCCCTTTAAGAGGCAGACCCTAGAAGTGGACAAACCCTTGAAGAGGTGACAAATTTAGGGAATTATGTCCTTTAAGAGGTTGACCAGGGTTGTGTACAAACCCTCGAAACAACAGCATTTTAAGTGTACTGGCCCTTTAAGAGGTGGACCTGGGAAGCTTACGGACCTTTAAAATTGGTAATACTTTAAGGTGACTGGCCTTTGAAGAGGATGACCATGGAAGTGGACAGTCCTTAAAGATGCACTATTGTGTGTGGGTGGCCTTCTAAGAGACAACCCTGGGAATGGACAGACCTTTGGAAATGTCAATGTGGCTTATGAAGTGGAAAGCCACTTGAACATGTGACATGTTTTGCGGACTGGCCCTTTAAGAGGCAGACCCTAGAAGTGGACAAACCCTTGAAGAGGTGACAAATTTAGGGAATTATGTCCTTTAAGAGGTTGACCAGGATTGTGTACAAACCCTCGAAACAACAGCATTTTAAGTGTACTGGCCCTTTAAGAGGTGGACCTGGGAAGCTTACGGACCTTTAAAATTGGCAATACTTTAAGGTGACTGGCCTATGAAGAGGATGACCATGGAAGTGGACAGTCCTTAAAGATGCATTATTGTGTGTGGGTGGCCTTCTAAGAGACAACCCTGGGAATGGACAGACCTTTGGAAATGTCAATGTGGCTTATGAAGTGGAAAGCCACTTGAACATGTGACATGTTTTGATGACTGGCCCTTTAAGAGGCAGACCCTAGATGTGGACAAACCCTTGAAGAGGTGACAAATTTAGGGAATTATGTCCTTTAAGAGGTTGACCAGGGTTGTGTACAAACCCTCGAAACAACAGCATTTTAAGTGTACTGGCCCTTTAAGAGGTGGACCTGGGAAGCTTACGGACCTTTAAAATTGGCAATACTTTAAGGTGACTGGCCTATGAAGAGGATGACCATGGAAGTGGACAGTCCTTAAAGATGCATTATTGTGTGTGGGTGGCCTTCTAAGAGACAACCCTGGGAATGGACAGACCTTTGGAAATGTCAATGTGGCTTATGAAGTGAAAAATCCACTTGAACATGTGACATGTTTTGATGACTGGCCCTTTAAGAGGCAGACCCTAGATGTGGACAAACCCTTGAAGAGGTGACACATTTAGGGAATTATGTCCTTTAAGAGGTTGACCAGGGTTGTGTACAAACCCTCGAAACAACAGCATTTTAAGTGTACTGGCCCTTTAAGAGGTGGACCTGGGAAGCTTACGGACCGTTAAAATTGGCAATACTTTAAGGTGACTGGCCTATGAAGAGGATGACCATGGAAGTGGACAGTCCTTAAAGATGCATTATTGTGTGTGGGTGGCCTTCTAAGAGACAACCCTGGGAATGGACAGACCTTTGGAAATGTCAATGTGGCTTATGAAGTGGAAAGCCACTTGAACATGTGACATGTTTTGCGGACTGGCCCTTTAAGAGGCAGACCCTAGAAGTGGACAAACCCTTGAAGAGGTGACAGATTTAGGGAATTATGTCCTTTAAGAGGTTGACCAGGGTTGTGTACAAACCCTCGAAACAACAGCATTTTAAGTGTACTGGCCCTTTAAGAGGTGGACCTGGGAAGCTTACGGACCTTTAAAATTGGCAATACTTTAAGGTGACTGGCCTATGAAGAGGATGACCATGGAAGTGGACAGTCCTTAAAGATGCATTATTGTGTGTGGGTGGCCTTCTAAGAGACAACCCTGGGAATGGACAGACCTTTGGAAATGTCAATGTGGCTTATGAAGTGGAAAGCCACTTGAACATGTGACATGTTTTGCGGACTGGCCCTTTAAGAGGCAGACCCTAGAAGTGGACAAACCCTTGAAGAGGTGACAAATTTAGGGAATTATGTCCTTTAAGAGGTTGACCAGGGTTGTGTACAAACCCTCGAAACAACAGCATTTTAAGTGTACTGGCCCTTTAAGAGGTGGACCTGGGAAGCTTACGGACCTTTAAAATTGGTAATACTTTAAGGTGACTGGCCTATGAAGAGGATGACCATGGAAGTGGACAGTCCTTAAAGATGCATTATTGTGTGTGGGTGGCCTTCTAAGAGACAACCCTGGGAATGGACAGACCTTTGGAAATGTCAATGTGGCTTATGAAGTGGAAAGCCACTTGAACATGTGACATGTTTTGCGGACTGGCCCTTTAAGAGGCAGACCCTAGAAGTGGACAAACCCTTGAAGAGGTGACAAATTTAGGGAATTATGTCCTTTAAGAGGTTGACCAGGGTTGTGTACAAACCCTCGAAATAACAGCATTTTAAGTGTACTGGCCCTTTAAGAGGTGGACCTGGGAAACTTACGGACCGTTAAAATTGGCAATACTTTAAGGTGACTGGCCTATGAAGAGGATGACCATAGAAGTGGACAGTCCTTAAAGATGCATTATTGTGTGTGGGTGGCCTTCTAAGAGACAACCCTGGGAATTGACAGACCTTTGGAAATGTCAATGTGGCTTATGAAGTGGAAAGCCACTTGAACATGTGACATGTTTTGTGGACTGGCCCTTTAAGAGGCAGACCCTAGAAGTGGACAAACCCTTGAAGAGGTGACAAATTTAGGGAATTATGTCCTTTAAGAGGTTGACCAGGGTTGTGTACAAACCCTCGA
Organism: Eleutherodactylus coqui; assembly: GCF_035609145.1. Classification (NCBI taxonomy): domain Eukaryota; kingdom Metazoa; phylum Chordata; class Amphibia; order Anura; family Eleutherodactylidae; genus Eleutherodactylus; species Eleutherodactylus coqui. The sequence goes on along the minus strand of NW_027101958.1, from coordinate 71,384 downwards.
AACAACAGCATTTTAAGTGTACTGGCCCTTTAAGAGGTGGACCTGGGAAGCTTACGGACCTTTAAAATTGGCAATACTTTAAGGTGACTGGCCTATGAAGAGGATGACCATGGAAGTGGACAGTCCTTAAAGATGCATTATTGTGTGTGGGTGGCCTTCTAAGAGACAACCCTGGGAATGGACAGACCTTTGGAAATGTCAATGTGGCTTATGAAGTGGAAAGCCACTTGAACATGTGACATGTTTTGCGGACTGACCCTTTAAGAGGCAGACCCTAGATGTGGACAAACCCTTGAAGAGGTGACAAATTTAGGGAATTATGTCCTTTAAGAGGTTGACCAGGGTTGTGTACAAACCCTTGAAACAACAGCATTTTAAATGTACTGGCCCTTTAAGAGGTGGACCTGGGAAGCTTACGGACCTTTAAAATTGGCAATACTTTAAGGTGACTGGCCTATGAAGAGGATGACCATGGAAGTGGACAGTCCTTAAAGATGCATTATTGTGTGTGGGTGGCCTTCTAAGAGACAACCCTGGGAATGGACAGACCTTTGGAAATGTCAATGTGGCTTATGAAGTGGAAAGCCACTTGAACATGTGACATGTTTTGTGGACTGGCCCTTTAAGAGGCAGACCCTAGAAGTGGACAAACCCTTGAAGAGGTGACAAATTTAGGGAATTATGTCCTTTAAGAGGTTGACCAGGGTTGTGTACAAACCCTCGAAACAACAGCATTTTAAGTGTACTGGCCCTTTAAGAGGTGGACCTGGGAAGCTTACGGACCTTTAAAATTGGCAATACTTTAAGGTGACTGGCCTATGAAGAGGATGACCATGGAAGTGGACAGTCCTTAAAGATGCATTATTGTGTGTGGGTGGCCTTCTAAGAGACAACCCTGGGAATGGACAGACCTTTGGAAAAGTCAATGTGGCTTATGAAGTGGAAAGCCACTTGAACATGTGACATGTTTTGCGGACTGGCCCTTTAAGAGGCAGACCCTAGAAGTGGACAAACCCTTGAAGAGGTGACAAATTTAGGGAATTATGTCCTTTAAGAGGTTGACCAGGGTTGTGTACAAACCCTCGAAACAACAGCATTTTAAGTGTACTGGCCCTTTAAGAGGTGGACCTGGGAAGCTTACGGACCGTTAAAATTGGCAATACTTTAAGGTGACTGGCCTATGAAGAGGATGACCATGGAAGTGGACAGTCCTTAAAGATGCATTATTGTGTGTGGGTGGCCTTCTAAGAGACAACCCTGGGAATGGACAGACCTTTGGAAATGTCAATGTGGCTTATGAAGTGGAAAGCCACTTGAACATGTGACATGTTTTGCGGACTGGCCCTTTAAGAGGCAGACCCTAGAAGTGGACAAACCCTTGAAGAGGTGACAAATTTAGGGAATTATGTCCTTTAAGAGGTTGACCAGGGTTGTGTACAAACCCTCAAAACAACAGCATTTTAAGTGTACTGGCCCTTTAAGAGGTGGACCTGGGAAGCTTACGGACCTTTAAAATTGGTAATACTTTAAGGTGACTGGCCTTTGAAGAGGATGACCATGGAAGTGGACAGTCCTTAAAGATGCACTATTGTGTGTGGGTGGCCTTCTAAGAGACAACCCTGGGAATGGACAGACCTTTGGAAATGTCAATGTGGCTTATGAAGTGGAAAGCCACTTGAACATGTGACATGTTTTGATGACTGGCCCTTTAAGAGGCAGACCCTAGATGTGGACAAACCCTTGAAGAGGTGACAAATTTAGGGAATTATGTCCTTTAAGAGGTTGACCAGGGTTGTGTACAAACCCTCGAAACAACAGCATTTTAAGTGTACTGGCCCTTTAAGAGGTGGACCTGGGAAGCTTACGGACCTTTAAAATTGGCAATACTTTAAGGTGACTGGCCTATGAAGAGGATGACCATGGAAGTGGACAGTCCTTAAAGATGCATTATTGTGTGTGGGTGGCCTTCTAAGAGACAACCCTGGGAATGGACAGACCTTTGGAAATGTCAATGTGGCTTATGAAGTGAAAAATCCACTTGAACATGTGACATGTTTTGATGACTGGCCCTTTAAGAGGCAGACCCTAGATGTGGACAAACCCTTGAAGAGGTGACACATTTAGGGAATTATGTCCTTTAAGAGGTTGACCAGGGTTGTGTACAAACCCTCGAAACAACAGCATTTTAAGTGTACTGGCCCTTTAAGAGGTGGACCTGGGAAGCTTACGGACCGTTAAAATTGGCAATACTTTAAGGTGACTGGCCTATGAAGAGGATGACCATGGAAGTGGACAGTCCTTAAAGATGCATTATTGTGTGTGGGTGGCCTTCTAAGAGACAACCCTGGGAATGGACAGACCTTTGGAAATGTCAATGTGGCTTATGAAGTGGAAAGCCACTTGAACATGTGACATGTTTTGCGGACTGGCCCTTTAAAGGGGTTGTCCCGCGCCGAAACGGGTTTTTTTTTTTTTCAACCCCCCCCCCGTTCGGCGCGAGACAACCCCGATGCAGGGAGGTAAAGAAAGCTCACCGGAGCGCTTACCTGAATCCCCGCGCTCCGGTGACTTCTCTACTCACCGCTGAAGATGGCCTCTTCCTCCGTGGACCGCAGCTCTTCTGTGCGGTCCACTGCCGATTCCAGCCTCCTGATTGGCTGGAATCGGCACGTGACGGGGCGGAGCTACACGGAGCTACACGGAGCCCCATAGAAGACTGCAGAAGACCCGGACTGCGCAAGCGCGGCTAATTTGGCCATCGGAGGGCGAAAATTAGTCGGCACCATGGAGACGAGGACGCCAGCAACGGAACAGGTAAGTATAAAACTTTTTATAACTTCTGCATGGCTCATAATTAATGCACAATGTACATTACAAAGTGCATTATTATGGCCATGCAGAAGTGTACAGACCCACTTGCTGCCTCGGGACAACCCCTTTAAGAGGCAGACCCTAGAAGTGGACAAACCCTTGAAGAGGTGACAGATTTAGGGAATTATGTCCTTTAAGAGGTTGACCAGGGTTGTGTACAAACCCTCGAAACAACAGCATTTTAAGTGTACTGGCCCTTTAAGAGGTGGACCTGGGAAGCTTACGGACCTTTAAAATTGGCAATACTTTAAGGTGACTGGCCTATGAAGAGGATGACCATGGAAGTGGACAGTCCTTAAAGATGCATTATTGTGTGTGGGTGGCCTTCTAAGAGACAACCCTGGGAATGGACAGACCTTTGGAAATGTCAATGTGGCTTATGAAGTGGAAAGCCACTTGAACATGTGACATGTTTTGCGGACTGGCCCTTTAAGAGGCAGACCCTAGAAGTGGACAAACCCTTGAAGAGGTGACAAATTTAGGGAATTATGTCCTTTAAGAGGTTGACCAGGGTTGTGTACAAACCCTCGAAACAACAGCATTTTAAGTGTACTGGCCCTTTAAGAGGTGGACCTGGGAAGCTTACGGACCTTTAAAATTGGTAATACTTTAAGGTGACTGGCCTATGAAGAGGATGACCATGGAAGTGGACAGTCCTTAAAGATGCATTATTGTGTGTGGGTGGCCTTCTAAGAGACAACCCTGGGAATGGACAGACCTTTGGAAATGTCAATGTGGCTTATGAAGTGGAAAGCCACTTGAACATGTGACATGTTTTGCGGACTGGCCCTTTAAGAGGCAGACCCTAGAAGTGGACAAACCCTTGAAGAGGTGACAAATTTAGGGAATTATGTCCTTTAAGAGGTTGACCAGGGTTGTGTACAAACCCTCGAAATAACAGCATTTTAAGTGTACTGGCCCTTTAAGAGGTGGACCTGGGAAACTTACGGACCGTTAAAATTGGCAATACTTTAAGGTGACTGGCCTATGAAGAGGATGACCATAGAAGTGGACAGTCCTTAAAGATGCATTATTGTGTGTGGGTGGCCTTCTAAGAGACAACCCTGGGAATTGACAGACCTTTGGAAATGTCAATGTGGCTTATGAAGTGGAAAGCCACTTGAACATGTGACATGTTTTGTGGACTGGCCCTTTAAGAGGCAGACCCTAGAAGTGGACAAACCCTTGAAGAGGTGACAAATTTAGGGAATTATGTCCTTTAAGAGGTTGACCAGGGTTGTGTACAAACCCTCGAAACAACAGCATTTTAAGTGTACTGGCCCTTTAAGAGGTGGACCTGGGAAGCTTACGGACCTTTAAAATTGGCAATACTTTAAGGTGACTGGCCTATGAAGAGGATGACCATGGAAGTGGACAGTCCTTAAAGATGCATTATTGTGTGTGGGTGGCCTTCTAAGAGACAACCCTGGGAATGGACAGACCTTTGGAAATGTCAATGTGGCTTATGAAGTGGAAAGCCACTTGAACATGTGACATGTTTTGCGGACTGACCCTTTAAGAGGCAGACCCTAGATGTGGACAAACCCTTGAAGAGGTGACAAATTTAGGGAATTATGTCCTTTAAGAGGTTGACCAGGGTTGTGTACAAACCCTTGAAACAACAGCATTTTAAATGTACTGGCCCTTTAAGAGGTGGACCTGGGAAGCTTACGGACCTTTAAAATTGGCAATACTTTAAGGTGACTGGCCTATGAAGAGGATGACCATGGAAGTGGACAGTCCTTAAAGATGCATTATTGTGTGTGGGTGGCCTTCTAAGAGACAACCCTGGGAATGGACAGACCTTTGGAAATGTCAATGTGGCTTATGAAGTGGAAAGCCACTTGAACATGTGACATGTTTTGTGGACTGGCCCTTTAAGAGGCAGACCCTAGAAGTGGACAAACCCTTGAAGAGGTGACAAATTTAGGGAATTATGTCCTTTAAGAGGTTGACCAGGGTTGTGTACAAACCCTCGAAACAACAGCATTTTAAGTGTACTGGCCCTTTAAGAGGTGGACCTGGGAAGCTTACGGACCTTTAAAATTGGCAATACTTTAAGGTGACTGGCCTATGAAGAGGATGACCATGGAAGTGGACAGTCCTTAAAGATGCATTATTGTGTGTGGGTGGCCTTCTAAGAGACAACCCTGGGAATGGACAGACCTTTGGAAAAGTCAATGTGGCTTATGAAGTGGAAAGCCACTTGAACATGTGACATGTTTTGCGGACTGGCCCTTTAAGAGGCAGACCCTAGAAGTGGACAAACCCTTGAAGAGGTGACAAATTTAGGGAATTATGTCCTTTAAGAGGTTGACCAGGGTTGTGTACAAACCCTCGAAACAACAGCATTTTAAGTGTACTGGCCCTTTAAGAGGTGGACCTGGGAAGCTTACGGACCGTTAAAATTGGCAATACTTTAAGGTGACTGGCCTATGAAGAGGATGACCATGGAAGTGGACAGTCCTTAAAGATGCATTATTGTGTGTGGGTGGCCTTCTAAGAGACAACCCTGGGAATGGACAGACCTTTGGAAATGTCAATGTGGCTTATGAAGTGGAAAGCCACTTGAACATGTGACATGTTTTGCGGACTGGCCCTTTAAGAGGCAGACCCTAGAAGTGGACAAACCCTTGAAGAGGTGACAAATTTAGGGAATTATGTCCTTTAAGAGGTTGACCAGGGTTGTGTACAAACCCTCAAAACAACAGCATTTTAAGTGTACTGGCCCTTTAAGAGGTGGACCTGGGAAGCTTACGGACCTTTAAAATTGGCAATACTTTAAGGTGACTGGCCTATGAAGAGGATGACCATGGAAGTGGACAGTCCTTAAAGATGCATTATTGTGTGTGGGTGGCCTTCTAAGAGACAACCCTGGGAATGGACAGACCTTTGGAAATGTCAATGTGGCTTATGAAGTGGAAATCCACTTGAACATGTGACATGTTTTGATGACTGGCCCTTTAAGAGGCAGACCCTAGATGTGGACAAACCCTTGAAGAGGTGACAAATTTAGGGAATTATGTCCTTTAAGAGGTTGACCAGGGTTGTGTACAAACCCTTGAAACAACAGCATTTTAAGTGTACTGGCCCTTTAAGAGGTGGACCTGGGAAGCTTACGGACCTTTAAAATTGGCAATACTTTAAGGTGACTGGCCTATGAAGAGGATGACCATGGAAGTGGACAGTCCTTAAAGATGCACTATTGTGTGGGTGGCCTTCTAAGAGACAACCCTGGGAATGGACAGACCTTTGGAAATGTCAATGTGGCTTATGAAGTGGAAAGCCACTTGAACATGTGACATGTTTTGTGGACTGGCCCTTTAAGAGGCAGACCCTAGAAGTGGACAAACCCTTGAAGAGGTGACAAATTTAGGGAATTATGTCCTTTAAGAGGTTGACCAGGATTGTGTACAAACCCTCGAAACAACAGCATTTTAAGTGTACTGGCCCTTTAAGAGGTGGACCTGGGAAGCTTACGGACCTTTAAAATTGGCAATACTTTAAGGTGACTGGCCTATGAAGAGGATGACCATGGAAGTGGACAGTCCTTAAAGATGCATTATTGTGTGTGGGTGGCCTTCTAAGAGACAACCCTGGGAATGGACAGACCTTTGGAAATGTCAATGTGGCTTATGAAGTGGAAAGCCACTTGAACATGTGACATGTTTTGATGACTGGCCCTTTAAGAGGCAGACCCTAGATGTGGACAAACCCTTGAAGAGGTGACAAATTTAGGGAATTATGTCCTTTAAGAGGTTGACCAGGGTTGTGTACAAACCCTCGAAACAACAGCATTTTAAGTGTACTGGCCCTTTAAGAGGTGGACCTGGGAAGCTTACGGACCTTTAAAATTGGCAATACTTTAAGGTGACTGGCCTATGAAGAGGATGACCATGGAAGTGGACAGTCCTTAAAGATGCATTATTGTGTGTGGGTGGCCTTCTAAGAGACAACCCTGGGAATGGACAGACCTTTGGAAATGTCAATGTGGCTTATGAAGTGAAAAATCCACTTGAACATGTGACATGTTTTGATGACTGGCCCTTTAAGAGGCAGACCCTAGATGTGGACAAACCCTTGAAGAGGTGACACATTTAGGGAATTATGTCCTTTAAGAGGTTGACCAGGGTTGTGTACAAACCCTCGAAACAACAGCATTTTAAGTGTACTGGCCCTTTAAGAGGTGGACCTGGGAAGCTTACGGACCGTTAAAATTGGCAATACTTTAAGGTGACTGGCCTATGAAGAGGATGACCATGGAAGTGGACAGTCCTTAAAGATGCATTATTGTGTGTGGGTGGCCTTCTAAGAGACAACCCTGGGAATGGACAGACCTTTGGAAATGTCAATGTGGCTTATGAAGTGGAAAGCCACTTGAACATGTGACATGTTTTGCGGACTGGCCCTTTAAGAGGCAGACCCTAGAAGTGGACAAACCCTTGAAGAGGTGACAGATTTAGGGAATTATGTCCTTTAAGAGGTTGACCAGGGTTGTGTACAAACCCTCGAAACAACAGCATTTTAAGTGTACTGGCCCTTTAAGAGGTGGACCTGGGAAGCTTACGGACCTTTAAAATTGGCAATACTTTAAGGTGACTGGCCTATGAAGAGGATGACCATGGAAGTGGACAGTCCTTAAAGATGCATTATTGTGTGTGGGTGGCCTTCTAAGAGACAACCCTGGGAATGGACAGACCTTTGGAAATGTCAATGTGGCTTATGAAGTGAAAAATCCACTTGAACATGTGACATGTTTTGATGACTGGCCCTTTAAGAGGCAGACCCTAGATGTGGACAAACCCTTGAAGAGGTGACACATTTAGGGAATTATGTCCTTTAAGAGGTTGACCAGGGTTGTGTACAAACCCTCGAAACAACAGCATTTTAAGTGTACTGGCCCTTTAAGAGGTGGACCTGGGAAGCTTACGGACCGTTAAAATTGGCAATACTTTAAGGTGACTGGCCTATGAAGAGGATGACCATGGAAGTGGACAGTCCTTAAAGATGCACTATTGTGTGGGTGGCCTTCTAAGAGACAACCCTGGGAATGGACAGACCTTTGGAAATGTCAATGTGGCTTATGAAGTGGAAAGCCACTTGAACATGTGACATGTTTTGTGGACTGGCCCTTTAAGAGGCAGACCCTAGAAGTGGACAAACCCTTGAAGAGGTGACAAATTTAGGGAATTATGTCCTTTAAGAGGTTGACCAGGATTTTGTACAAACCCTCGAAACAACAGCATTTTAAGTGTACTGGCCCTTTAAGAGGTGGACCTGGGAAGCTTACGGACCTTTAAAATTGGCAATACTTTAAGGTGACTGGCCTATGAAGAGGATGACCATGGAAGTGGACAGTCCTTAAAGATGCATTATTGTGTGTGGGTGGCCTTCTAAGAGACAACCCTGGGAATGGACAGACCTTTGGAAATGTCAATGTGGCTTATGAAGTGGAAAGCCACTTGAACATGTGACATGTTTTGATGACTGGCCCTTTAAGAGGCAGACCCTAGATGTGGACAAACCCTTGAAGAGGTGACAAATTTAGGGAATTATGTCCTTTAAGAGGTTGACCAGGGTTGTGTACAAACCCTCGAAACAACAGCATTTTAAGTGTACTGGCCCTTTAAGAGGTGGACCTGGGAAGCTTACGGACCTTTAAAATTGGCAATACTTTAAGGTGACTGGCCTATGAAGAGGATGACCATGGAAGTGGACAGTCCTTAAAGATGCATTATTGTGTGTGGGTGGCCTTCTAAGAGACAACCCTGGGAATGGACAGACCTTTGGAAATGTCAATGTGGCTTATGAAGTGAAAAATCCACTTGAACATGTGACATGTTTTGATGACTGGCCCTTTAAGAGGCAGAAACTAGATGTGGACAAACCCTTGAAGAGGTGACACATTTAGGGAATTATGTCCTTTAAGAGGTTGACCAGGGTTGTGTACAAACCCTCGAAACAACAGCATTTTAAGTGTACTGGCCCTTTAAGAGGTGGACCTGGGAAGCTTACGGACCGTTAAAATTGGCAATACTTTAAGGTGACTGGCCTATGAAGAGGATGACCATGGAAGTGGACAGTCCTTAAAGATGCATTATTGTGTGTGGGTGGCCTTCTAAGAGACAACCCTGGGAATGGACAGACCTTTGGAAATGTCAATGTGGCTTATGAAGTGGGAAGCCACTTGAACATGTGACATGTTTTGCAGACTGGCCCTTTAAGAGGCAGACCCTAGAAGTGGACAAACCCTTGAAGAGGTGACAAATTTAGGGAATTATGTCCTTTAAGAGGTTGACCAGGGTTGTGTACAAACCCTCAAAACAACAGCATTTTAAGTGTACTGGCCCTTTAAGAGGTGGACCTGGGAAGCTTACGGACCTTTAAATTTGGCAATACTTTAAGGTGACTGGCCTATGAAGAGGATGACCATGGAAGTGGACAGTCCTTAAAGATGCATTATTGTGTGTGGGTGGCCTTCTAAGGGACAACCCTGGGAATGGACAGACCTTTGGAAATGTCAATGTGGCTTATGAAGTGGAAAGCCACTTGAACATGTGACATGTTTTGATGACTGGCCCTTTAAGAGGCAGACCCTAGATGTGGACAAACCCTTGAAGAGGTGACACATTTAGGGAATTATGTCCTTTAAGAGGTTGACCAGGGTTGTGTACAAACCCTCGAAACAACAGCATTTTAAGTGTACTGGCCCTTTAAGAGGTGGACCTGGGAAGCTTACGGACCGTTAAAATTGGCAATACTTTAAGGTGACTGGCCTATGAAGAGGATGACCATGGAAGTGGAAAGTCCTTAAAGATGCATTATTGTGTGTGGGTGGCCTTCTAAGAGACAACCCTGGGAATGGACAGACCTTTGGAAATGTCAATGTGGCTTATGAAGTGGAAAGCCACTTGAACATGTGACATGTTTTGCGGACTGGCCCTTTAAGAGGCAGACCCTAGAAGTGGACAAACCCTTGAAGAGGTGACAAATTTAGGGAATTATGTCCTTTAAGAGGTTGACCAGGGTTGTGTACAAACCCTTGAAACAACAGCATTTTAAGTGTACTGGCCCTTTAAGAGGTGGACCTGGGAAGCTTACGGACCTTTAAAATTGGCAATACTTTAAGGTGACTGGCCTATGAAGAGGATGACCATGGAAGTGGACAGTCCTTAAAGATGCATTATTGTGTGTGGGTGGCCTTCTAAGAGACAACCCTGGGAATGGACAGACCTTTGGAAATGTCAATGTGGCTTATGAAGTGGAAAGCCACTTGAACATGTGACATGTTTTGTGGACTGGCCCTTTAAGAGGCAGACCCTAGAAGTGGACAAACCCTTGAAGAGGTGACAAATTTAGGGAATTATGTCCTTTAAGAGGTTGACCAGGGTTGTGTACAAACCCTTGAAACAACAGCATTTTAAGTGTACTGGCCCTTTAAGAGGTGGACCTGGGAAGCTTACGGACCTTTAAAATTGGCAATACTTTAAGCTGACTGGCCTATGAAGAGGATGACCATGGAAGTGGACAGTCCTTAAAGATGCATTTTTGTGTGTGGGTGGCCTTCTAAGAGACAACCCTGGGAATGGACAGACCTTTGGAAAAGTCAATGTGGCTTATGAAGTGGAAAGCCACTTGAACATATGACATGTTTTGCGGACTGGCCCTTTAAGAGGCAGACCCTAGAAGTGGACAAACCCTTGAAGAGGTGACAAATTTAGGGAATTATGTCCTTTAAGAGGTTGACCAGGGTTGTGTACAAACCCTCGAAACAACAGCATTTTAAGTGTACTGGCCCTTTAAGAGGTGGACCTGGGAAGCTTACGGACCTTTAAAATTGGCAATACTTTAAGGTGACTGGCCTATGAAGAGGATGACCATGGAAGTGGACAGTCTTTAAAGATGCATTATTGTGTGTGGGTGGCCTTCTAAGAGACAACCCTGGGAATGGACAGACCTTTGGAAATGTCAATGTGGCTTATGAAGTGGAAAGCCACTTGAACATGTGACATGTTTTGCGGACTGGCCCTTTAAGAGGCAGACCCTAGAAGTGGACAAACCCTTGAAGAGGTGACAAATTTAGGGAATTATGTCCTTTAAGAGGTTGACCAGGGTTGTGTACAAACCCTCAAAACAACAGCATTTTAAGTGTACTGGCCCTTTAAGAGGTGGACCTGGGAAGCTTACGGACCTTTAAAATTGGCAATACTTTAAGGTGACTGGCCTATGAAGAGGATGACCATGGAAGTGGACAGTCCTTAAAGATGCATTATTGTGTGTGGGTGGCCTTCTAAGAGACAACCCTGGGAATGGACAGACCTTTGGAAATGTCAATGTGGCTTATGAAGTGGAAATCCACTTGAACATGTGACATGTTTTGATGACTGGCCCTTTAAGAGGCAGACCCTAGATGTGGACAAACCCTTGAAGAGGTGACAAATTTAGGGAATTATGTCCTTTAAGAGGTTGACCAGGGTTGTGTACAAACCCTTGAAACAACAGCATTTTAAGTGTACTGGCCCTTTAAGAGGTGGACCTGGGAAGCTTACGGACCTTTAAAATTGGCAATACTTTAAGGTGACTGGCCTATGAAGAGGATGACCATGGAAGTGGACAGTCCTTAAAGATGCATTATTGTGTGTGGGTGGCCTTCTAAGAGACAACCCTGGGAATGGACAGACCTTTGGAAATGTCAATGTGGCTTATGAAGTGGAAAGCCACTTGAACATGTGACATGTTTTGCGGACTGGCCCTTTAAGAGGCAGACCCTAGAAGTGGACAAACCCTTGAAGAGGTGACAAATTTAGGGAATTATGTCCTTTAAGAGGTTGACCAGGGTTGTGTACAAACCCTCGAAACAACAGCATTTTAAGTGTACTGGCCCTTTAAGAGGTGGACCTGGGAAGCTTACGGACCTTTAAAATTGGCAATACTTTAAGGTGACTGGCCTATGAAGAGGATGACCATGGAAGTGGACAGTCCTTAAAGATGCATTATTGTGTGTGGGTGGCCTTCTAAGAGACAACCCTGGGAATGGACAGACCTTTGGAAATGTCAATGTGGCTTATGAAGTGAAAAATCCACTTGAACATGTGACATGTTTTGATGACTGGCCCTTTAAGAGGCAGACCCTAGATGTGGACAAACCCTTGAAGAGGTGACACATTTAGGGAATTATGTCCTTTAAGAGGTTGACCAGGGTTGTGTACAAACCCTCGAAACAACAGCATTTTAAGTGTACTGGCCCTTTAAGAGGTGGACCTGGGAAGCTTACGGACCGTTAAAATTGGCAATACTTTAAGGTGACTGGCCTATGAAGAGGATGACCATGGAAGTGGACAGTCCTTAAAGATGCATTATTGTGTGTGGGTGGCCTTCTAAGAGACAACCCTGGGAATGGACAGACCTTTGGAAATGTCAATGTGGCTTATGAAGTGGAAAGCCACTTGAACATGTGACATGTTTTGATGACTGGCCCTTTAAGAGGCAGACCCTAGATGTGGACAAACCCTTGAAGAGGTGACAAATTTAGGGAATTATGTCCTTTAAGAGGTTGACCAGGGTTGTGTACAAACCCTCGAAACAACAGCATTTTAAGTGTACTGGCCCTTTAAGAGGTGGACCTGGGAAGCTTACGGACCTTTAAAATTGGCAATACTTTAAGGTGACTGGCCTATGAAGAGGATGACCATGGAAGTGGACAGTCCTTAAAGATGCATTATTGTGTGTGGGTGGCCTTCTAAGAGACAACCCTGGGAATGGACAGACCTTTGGAAATGTCAATGTGGCTTATGAAGTGAAAAATCCACTTGAACATGTGACATGTTTTGATGACTGGCCCTTTAAGAGGCAGACCCTAGATGTGGACAAACCCTTGAAGAGGTGACACATTTAGGGAATTATGTCCTTTAAGAGGTTGACCAGGGTTGTGTACAAACCCTCGAAACAACAGCATTTTAAGTGTACTGGCCCTTTAAGAGGTGGACCTGGGAAGCTTACGGACCGTTAAAATTGGCAATACTTTAAGGTGACTGGCCTATGAAGAGGATGACCATGGAAGTGGACAGTCCTTAAAGATGCATTATTGTGTGTGGGTGGCCTTCTAAGAGACAACCCTGGGAATGGACAGACCTTTGGAAATGTCAATGTGGCTTATGAAGTGGAAAGCCACTTGAACATGTGACATGTTTTGCGGACTGGCCCTTTAAGAGGCAGACCCTAGAAGTGGACAAACCCTTGAAGAGGTGACAGATTTAGGGAATTATGTCCTTTAAGAGGTTGACCAGGGTTGTGTACAAACCCTCGAAACAACAGCATTTTAAGTGTACTGGCCCTTTAAGAGGTGGACCTGGGAAGCTTACGGACCTTTAAAATTGGCAATACTTTAAGGTGACTGGCCTATGAAGAGGATGACCATGGAAGTGGACAGTCCTTAAAGATGCATTATTGTGTGTGGGTGGCCTTCTAAGAGACAACCCTGGGAATGGACAGACCTTTGGAAATGTCAATGTGGCTTATGAAGTGGAAAGCCACTTGAACATGTGACATGTTTTGCGGACTGGCCCTTTAAGAGGCAGACCCTAGAAGTGGACAAACCCTTGAAGAGGTGACAAATTTAGGGAATTATGTCCTTTAAGAGGTTGACCAGGGTTGTGTACAAACCCTCGAAACAACAGCATTTTAAGTGTACTGGCCCTTTAAGAGGTGGACCTGGGAAGCTTACGGACCTTTAAAATTGGTAATACTTTAAGGTGACTGGCCTATGAAGAGGATGACCATGGAAGTGGACAGTCCTTAAAGATGCATTATTGTGTGTGGGTGGCCTTCTAAGAGACAACCCTGGGAATGGACAGACCTTTGGAAATGTCAATGTGGCTTATGAAGTGGAAAGCCACTTGAACATGTGACATGTTTTGCGGACTGGCCCTTTAAGAGGCAGACCCTAGAAGTGGACAAACCCTTGAAGAGGTGACAAATTTAGGGAATTATGTCCTTTAAGAGGTTGACCAGGGTTGTGTACAAACCCTCGAAATAACAGCATTTTAAGTGTACTGGCCCTTTAAGAGGTGGACCTGGGAAACTTACGGACCGTTAAAATTGGCAATACTTTAAGGTGACTGGCCTATGAAGAGGATGACCATGGAAGTGGACAGTCCTTAAAGATGCATTATTGTGTGTGGGTGGCCTTCTAAGAGACAACCCTGGGAATTGACAGACCTTTGGAAATGTCAATGTGGCTTATGAAGTGGAAAGCCACTTGAACATGTGACATGTTTTGTGGACTGGCCCTTTAAGAGGCAGACCCTAGAAGTGGACAAACCCTTGAAGAGGTGACAAATTTAGGGAATTATGTCCTTTAAGAGGTTGACCAGGGTTGTGTACAAACCCTCGAAACAACAGCATTTTAAGTGTACTGGCCCTTTAAGAGGTGGACCTGGGAAGCTTACGGACCTTTAAAATTGGCAATACTTTAAGGTGACTGGCCTATGAAGAGGATGACCATGGAAGTGGACAGTCCTTAAAGATGCATTATTGTGTGTGGGTGGCCTTCTAAGAGACAACCCTGGGAATGGACAGACCTTTGGAAATGTCAATGTGGCTTATGAAGTGGAAAGCCACTTGAACATGTGACATGTTTTGCGGACTGGCCCTTTAAGAGGCAGACCCTAGAAGTGGACAAACCCTTGAAGAGGTGACAAATTTAGGGAATTATGTCCTTTAAGAGGTTGACCAGGGTTGTGTACAAACCCTCGAAACAACAGCATTTTAAGTGTACTGGCCCTTTAAGAGGTGGACCTGGGAAGCTTACGGACCTTTAAAATTGGCAATACTTTAAGGTGACTGGCCTATGAAGAGGATGACCATGGAAGTGGACAGTCCTTAAAGATGCATTATTGTGTGTGGGTGGCCTTCTAAGAGACAACCCTGGGAATGGACAGACCTTTGGAAATGTCAATGTGGCTTATGAAGTGAAAAATCCACTTGAACATGTGACATGTTTTGATGACTGGCCCTTTAAGAGGCAGACCCTAGATGTGGACAAACCCTTGAAGAGGTGACACATTTAGGGAATTATGTCCTTTAAGAGGTTGACCAGGGTTGTGTACAAACCCTCGAAACAACAGCATTTTAAGTGTACTGGCCCTTTAAGAGGTGGACCTGGGAAGCTTACGGACCGTTAAAATTGGCAATACTTTAAGGTGACTGGCCTATGAAGAGGATGACCATGGAAGTGGACAGTCCTTAAAGATGCACTATTGTGTGGGTGGCCTTCTAAGAGACAACCCTGGGAATGGACAGACCTTTGGAAATGTCAATGTGGCTTATGAAGTGGAAAGCCACTTGAACATGTGACATGTTTTGTGGACTGGCCCTTTAAGAGGCAGACCCTAGAAGTGGACAAACCCTTGAAGAGGTGACAAATTTAGGGAATTATGTCCTTTAAGAGGTTGACCAGGATTGTGTACAAACCCTCGAAACAACAGCATTTTAAGTGTACTGGCCCTTTAAGAGGTGGACCTGGGAAGCTTACGGACCTTTAAAATTGGCAATACTTTAAGGTGACTGGCCTATGAAGAGGATGACCATGGAAGTGGACAGTCCTTAAAGATGCATTATTGTGTGTGGGTGGCCTTCTAAGAGACAACCCTGGGAATGGACAGACCTTTGGAAATGTCAATGTGGCTTATGAAGTGGAAAGCCACTTGAACATGTGACATCTTTTGATGACTGGCCCTTTAAGAGGCAGACCCTAGATGTGGACAAACCCTTGAAGAGGTGACAAATTTAGGGAATTATGTCCTTTAAGAGGTTGACCAGGGTTGTGTACAAACCCTCGAAACAACAGCATTTTAAGTGTACTGGCCCTTTAAGAGGTGGACCTGGGAAGCTTACGGACCTTTAAAATTGGCAATACTTTAAGGTGACTGGCCTATGAAGAGGATGACCATGGAAGTGGACAGTCCTTAAAGATGCATTATTGTGTGTGGGTGGCCTTCTAAGAGACAACCCTGGGAATGGACAGACCTTTGGAAATGTCAATGTGGCTTATGAAGTGAAAAATCCACTTGAACATGTGACATGTTTTGATGACTGGCCCTTTAAGAGGCAGACCCTAGATGTGGACAAACCCTTGAAGAGGTGACACATTTAGGGAATTATGTCCTTTAAGAGGTTGACCAGGGTTGTGTACAAACCCTCGAAACAACAGCATTTTAAGTGTACTGGCCCTTTAAGAGGTGGACCTGGGAAGCTTACGGACCGTTAAAATTGGCAATACTTTAAGGTGACTGGCCTATGAAGAGGATGACCATGGAAGTGGACAGTCCTTAAAGATGCATTATTGTGTGTGGGTGGCCTTCTAAGAGACAACCCTGGGAATGGACAGACCTTTGGAAATGTCAATGTGGCTTATGAAGTGGAAAGCCACTTGAACATGTGACATGTTTTGCGGACTGGCCCTTTAAGAGGCAGACCCTAGAAGTGGACAAACCCTTGAAGAGGTGACAGATTTAGGGAATTATGTCCTTTAAGAGGTTGACCAGGGTTGTGTACAAACCCTCGAAACAACAGCATTTTAAGTGTACTGGCCCTTTAAGAGGTGGACCTGGGAAGCTTACGGACCTTTAAAATTGGCAATACTTTAAGGTGACTGGCCTATGAAGAGGATGACCATGGAAGTGGACAGTCCTTAAAGATGCATTATTGTGTGTGGGTGGCCTTCTAAGAGACAACCCTGGGAATGGACAGACCTTTGGAAATGTCAATGTGGCTTATGAAGTGGAAAGCCACTTGAACATGTGACATGTTTTGCGGACTGGCCCTTTAAGAGGCAGACCCTAGAAGTGGACAAACCCTTGAAGAGGTGACAAATTTAGGGAATTATGTCCTTTAAGAGGTTGACCAGGGTTGTGTACAAACCCTCGAAACAACAGCATTTTAAGTGTACTGGCCCTTTAAGAGGTGGACCTGGGAAGCTTACGGACCTTTAAAATTGGTAATACTTTAAGGTGACTGGCCTATGAAGAGGATGACCATGGAAGTGGACAGTCCTTAAAGATGCATTATTGTGTGTGGGTGGCCTTCTAAGAGACAACCCTGGGAATGGACAGACCTTTGGAAATGTCAATGTGGCTTATGAAGTGGAAAGCCACTTGAACATGTGACATGTTTTGCGGACTGGCCCTTTAAGAGGCAGACCCTAGAAGTGGACAAACCCTTGAAGAGGTGACAAATTTAGGGAATTATGTCCTTTAAGAGGTTGACCAGGGTTGTGTACAAACCCTCGAAATAACAGCATTTTAAGTGTACTGGCCCTTTAAGAGGTGGACCTGGGAAACTTACGGACCGTTAAAATTGGCAATACTTTAAGGTGACTGGCCTATGAAGAGGATGACCATGGAAGTGGACAGTCCTTAAAGATGCATTATTGTGTGTGGGTGGCCTTCTAAGAGACAACCCTGGGAATTGACAGACCTTTGGAAATGTCAATGTGGCTTATGAAGTGGAAAGCCACTTGAACATGTGACATGTTTTGTGGACTGGCCCTTTAAGAGGCAGACCCTAGAAGTGGACAAACCCTTGAAGAGGTGACAAATTTAGGGAATTATGTCCTTTAAGAGGTTGACCAGGGTTGTGTACAAACCCTCGAAACAACAGCATTTTAAGTGTACTGGCCCTTTAAGAGGTGGACCTGGGAAGCTTACGGACCTTTAAAATTGGCAATACTTTAAGGTGACTGGCCTATGAAGAGGATGACCATGGAAGTGGACAGTCCTTAAAGATGCATTATTGTGTGTGGGTGGCCTTCTAAGAGACAACCCTGGGAATGGACAGACCTTTGGAAATGTCAATGTGGCTTATGAAGTGGAAAGCCACTTGAACATGTGACATGTTTTGCGGACTGGCCCTTTAAGAGGCAGACCCTAGATGTGGACAAACCCTTGAAGAGGTGACAAATTTAGGGAATTATGTCCTTTAAGAGGTTGACCAGGGTTGTGTACAAACCCTTGAAACAACAGCATTTTAAATGTACTGGCCCTTTAAGAGGTGGACCTGGGAAGCTTACGGACCTTTAAAATTGGCAATACTTTAAGGTGACTGGCCTATGAAGAGGATGACCATGGAAGTGGACAGTCCTTAAAGATGCATTATTGTGTGTGGGTGGCCTTCTAAGAGACAACCCTGGGAATGGACAGACCTTTGGAAATGTCAATGTGGCTTATGAAGTGGAAAGCCACTTGAACATGTGACATGTTTTGTGGACTGGCCCTTTAAGAGGCAGACCCTAGAAGTGGACAAACCCTTGAAGAGGTGACAAATTTAGGGAATTATGTCCTTTAAGAGGTTGACCAGGGTTGTGTACAAACCCTCGAAACAACAGCATTTTAAGTGTACTGGCCCTTTAAGAGGTGGACCTGGGAAGCTTACGGACCTTTAAAATTGGCAATACTTTAAGGTGACTGGCCTATGAAGAGGATGACCATGGAAGTGGACAGTCCTTAAAGATGCATTATTGTGTGTGGGTGGCCTTCTAAGAGACAACCCTGGGAATGGACAGACCTTTGGAAAAGTCAATGTGGCTTATGAAGTGGAAAGCCACTTGAACATGTGACATGTTTTGCGGACTGGCCCTTTAAGAGGCAGACCCTAGAAGTGGACAAACCCTTGAAGAGGTGACAAATTTAGGGAATTATGTCCTTTAAGAGGTTGACCAGGGTTGTGTACAAACCCTCGAAACAACAGCATTTTAAGTGTACTGGCCCTTTAAGAGGTGGACCTGGGAAGCTTACGGACCGTTAAAATTGGCAATACTTTAAGGTGACTGGCCTATGAAGAGGATGACCATGGAAGTGGACAGTCCTTAAAGATGCATTATTGTGTGTGGGTGGCCTTCTAAGAGACAACCCTGGAATGGACAGACCTTTGGAAATGTCAATGTGGCTTATGAAGTGGAAAGCCACTTGAACATGTGACATGTTTTGCGGACTGGCCCTTTAAGAGGCAGACCCTAGAAGTGGACAAACCCTTGAAGAGGTGACAAATTTAGGGAATTATGTCCTTTAAGAGGTTGACCAGGGTTGTGTACAAACCCTCAAAACAACAGCATTTTAAGTGTACTGGCCCTTTAAGAGGTGGACCTGGGAAGCTTACGGACCTTTAAAATTGGCAATACTTTAAGGTGACTGGCCTATGAAGAGGATGACCATGGAAGTGGACAGTCCTTAAAGATGCATTATTGTGTGTGGGTGGCCTTCTAAGAGACAACCCTGGGAATGGACAGACCTTTGGAAATGTCAATGTGGCTTATGAAGTGGAAATCCACTTGAACATGTGACATGTTTTGATGACTGGCCCTTTAAGAGGCAGACCCTAGATGTGGACAAACCCTTGAAGAGGTGACAAATTTAGGGAATTATGTCCTTTTAGAGGTTGACCAGGGTTGTGTACAAACCCTTGAAACAACAGCATTTTAAGTGTACTGGCCCTTTAAGAGGTGGACCTGGGAAGCTTACGGACCTTTAAAATTGGCAATACTTTAAGGTGACTGGCCTATGAAGAGGATGACCATGGAAGTGGACAGTCCTTAAAGATGCACTATTGTGTGGGTGGCCTTCTAAGAGACAACCCTGGGAATGGACAGACCTTTGGAAATGTCAATGTGGCTTATGAAGTGGAAAGCCACTTGAACATGTGACATGTTTTGTGGACTGGCCCTTTAAGAGGCAGACCCTAGAAGTGGACAAACCCTTGAAGAGGTGACAAATTTAGGGAATTATGTCCTTTAAGAGGTTGACCAGGATTGTGTACAAACCCTCGAAACAACAGCATTTTAAGTGTACTGGCCCTTTAAGAGGTGGACCTGGGAAGCTTACGGACCTTTAAAATTGGCAATACTTTAAGGTGACTGGCCTATGAAGAGGATGACCATGGAAGTGGACAGTCCTTAAAGATGCATTATTGTGTGTGGGTGGCCTTCTAAGAGACAACCCTGGGAATGGACAGACCTTTGGAAATGTCAATGTGGCTTATGAAGTGGAAAGCCACTTGAACATGTGACATGTTTTGATGACTGGCCCTTTAAGAGGCAGACCCTAGATGTGGACAAACCCTTGAAGAGGTGACAAATTTAGGGAATTATGTCCTTTAAGAGGTTGACCAGGGTTGTGTACAAACCCTCGAAACAACAGCATTTTAAGTGTACTGGCCCTTTAAGAGGTGGACCTGGGAAGCTTACGGACCTTTAAAATTGGCAATACTTTAAGGTGACTGGCCTATGAAGAGGATGACCATGGAAGTGGACAGTCCTTAAAGATGCATTATTGTGTGTGGGTGGCCTTCTAAGAGACAACCCTGGGAATGGACAGACCTTTGGAAATGTCAATGTGGCTTATGAAGTGAAAAATCCACTTGAACATGTGACATGTTTTGATGACTGGCCCTTTAAGAGGCAGACCCTAGATGTGGACAAACCCTTGAAGAGGTGACACATTTAGGGAATTATGTCCTTTAAGAGGTTGACCAGGGTTGTGTACAAACCCTCGAAACAACAGCATTTTAAGTGTACTGGCCCTTTAAGAGGTGGACCTGGGAAGCTTACGGACCGTTAAAATTGGCAATACTTTAAGGTGACTGGCCTATGAAGAGGATGACCATGGAAGTGGACAGTCCTTAAAGATGCATTATTGTGTGTGGGTGGCCTTCTAAGAGACAACCCTGGGAATGGACAGACCTTTGGAAATGTCAATGTGGCTTATGAAGTGGAAAGCCACTTGAACATGTGACATGTTTTGCGGACTGGCCCTTTAAGAGGCAGACCCTAGAAGTGGACAAACCCTTGAAGAGGTGACAGATTTAGGGAATTATGTCCTTTAAGAGGTTGACCAGGGTTGTGTACAAACCCTCGAAACAACAGCATTTTAAGTGTACTGGCCCTTTAAGAGGTGGACCTGGGAAGCTTACGGACCTTTAAAATTGGCAATACTTTAAGGTGACTGGCCTATGAAGAGGATGACCATGGAAGTGGACAGTCCTTAAAGATGCATTATTGTGTGTGGGTGGCCTTCTAAGAGACAACCCTGGGAATGGACAGACCTTTGGAAATGTCAATGTGGCTTATGAAGTGGAAAGCCACTTGAACATGTGACATGTTTTGTGGACTGGCCTTTTAAGAGGCAGACCCTAGAAGTGGACAAACCCTTGAAGAGGTGACAAATTTAGGGAATTATGTCCTTTAAGAGGTTGACCATTGTTGTGTACAAACCCTTGAAACAACAGCATTTTAAGTGTACTGGCCCTTTAAGAGGTGGACCTGGGAAGCTTACGGACCTTTAAAATTGGCAATACTTTAAGCTGACTGGCCTATGAAGAGGATGACCATGGAAGTGGACAGTCCTTAAAGATGCATTATTGTGTGTGGGTGGCCTTCTAAGAGACAACCCTGGGAATGGACAGACCTTTGGAAAAGTCAATGTGGCTTATGAAGTGGAAAGCCACTTGAACATGTGACATGTTTTGCGGACTGGCCCTTTAAGAGGCAGACCCTAGAAGTGGACAAACCCTTGAAGAGGTGACAAATTTAGGGAATTATGTCCTTTAAGAGGTTGACCAGGGTTGTGTACAAACCCTCGAAACAACAGCATTTTAAGTGTACTGGCCCTTTAAGAGGTGGACCTGGGAAGCTTACGGACCTTTAAAATTGGCAATACTTTAAGGTGACTGGCCTATGAAGAGGATGACCATGGAAGTGGACAGTCCTTAAAGATGCATTATTGTGTGTGGGTGGCCTTCTAAGAGACAACCCTGGGAATGGACAGACCTTTGGAAATGTCAATGTGGCTTATGAAGTGGAAAGCCACTTGAACATGTGACATGTTTTGCGGACTGGCCCTTTAAGAGGCAGACCCTAGAAGTGGACAAACCCTTGAAGAGGTGACAAATTTAGGGAATTATGTCCTTTAAGAGGTTGACCAGGGTTGTGTACAAACCCTCAAAACAACAGCATTTTAAGTGTACTGGCCCTTTAAGAGGTGGACCTGGGAAGCTTACGGACCTTTAAAATTGGCAATACTTTAAGGTGACTGGCCTATGAAGAGGATGACCATGGAAGTGGACAGTCCTTAAAGATGCATTATTGTGTGTGGGTGGCCTTCTAAGAGACAACCCTGGGAATGGACAGACCTTTGGAAATGTCAATGTGGCTTATGAAGTGGAAAGCCACTTGAACATGTGACATGTTTTGTGGACTGGCCCTTTAAGAGGCAGACCCTAGAAGTGGACAAACCCTTGAAGAGGTGACAAATTTAGGGAATTATGTCCTTTAAGAGGTTGACCAGGGTTGTGTACAAACCCTTGAAACAACAGCATTTTAAGTGTACTGGCCCTTTAAGAGGTGGACCTGGGAAGCTTACGGACCTTTAAAATTGGCAATACTTTAAGCTGACTGGCCTATGAAGAGGATGACCATGGAAGTGGACAGTCCTTAAAGATGCATTATTGTGTGTGGGTGGCCTTCTAAGAGACAACCCTGGGAATGGACAGACCTTTGGAAAAGTCAATGTGGCTTATGAAGTGGAAAGCCACTTGAACATGTGACATGTTTTGCGGACTGGCCCTTTAAGAGGCAGACCCTAGAAGTGGACAAACCCTTGAAGAGGTGACAAATTTAGGGAATTATGTCCTTTAAGAGGTTGACCAGGGTTGTGTACAAACCCTCGAAACAACAGCATTTTAAGTGTACTGGCCCTTTAAGAGGTGGACCTGGGAAGCTTACGGACCTTTAAAATTGGCAATACTTTAAGGTGACTGGCCTATGAAGAGGATGACCATGGAAGTGGACAGTCCTTAAAGATGCATTATTGTGTGTGGGTGGCCTTCTAAGAGACAACCCTGGGAATGGACAGACCTTTGGAAATGTCAATGTGGCTTATGAAGTGGAAAGCCACTTGAACATGTGACATGTTTTGCGGACTGGCCCTTTAAGAGGCAGACCCTAGAAGTGGACAAACCCTTGAAGAGGTGACAAATTTAGGGAATTATGTCCTTTAAGAGGTTGACCAGGGTTGTGTACAAACCCTCAAAACAACAGCATTTTAAGTGTACTGGCCCTTTAAGAGGTGGACCTGGGAAGCTTACGGACCTTTAAAATTGGCAATACTTTAAGGTGACTGGCCTATGAAGAGGATGACCATGGAAGTGGACAGTCCTTAAAGATGCATTATTGTGTGTGGGTGGCCTTCTAAGAGACAACCCTGGGAATGGACAGACCTTTGGAAATGTCAATGTGGCTTATGAAGTGGAAATCCACTTGAACATGTGACATGTTTTGATGACTGGCCCTTTAAGAGGCAGACCCTAGATGTGGACAAACCCTTGAAGAGGTGACAAATTTAGGGAATTATGTCCTTTAAGAGGTTGACCAGGGTTGTGTACAAACCCTTGAAACAACAGCATTTTAAGTGTACTGGCCCTTTAAGAGGTGGACCTGGGAAGCTTACGGACCTTTAAAATTGGCAATACTTTAAGGTGACTGGCCTATGAAGAGGATGACCATGGAAGTGGACAGTCCTTAAAGATGCATTATTGTGTGTGGGTGGCCTTCTAAGAGACAACCCTGGGAATGGACAGACCTTTGGAAATGTCAATGTGGCTTATGAAGTGGAAAGCCACTTGAACATGTGACATGTTTTGCGGACTGGCCCTTTAAGAGGCAGACCCTAGAAGTGGACAAACCCTTGAAGAGGTGACAAATTTAGGGAATTATGTCCTTTAAGAGGTTGACCAGGGTTGTGTACAAACCCTCGAAACAACAGCATTTTAAGTGTACTGGCCCTTTAAGAGGTGGACCTGGGAAGCTTACGGACCTTTAAAATTGGCAATACTTTAAGGTGACTGGCCTATGAAGAGGATGACCATGGAAGTGGACAGTCCTTAAAGATGCATTATTGTGTGTGGGTGGCCTTCTAAGAGACAACCCTGGGAATGGACAGACCTTTGGAAATGTCAATGTGGCTTATGAAGTGAAAAATCCACTTGAACATGTGACATGTTTTGATGACTGGCCCTTTAAGAGGCAGACCCTAGATGTGGACAAACCCTTGAAGAGGTGACACATTTAGGGAATTATGTCCTTTAAGAGGTTGACCAGGGTTGTGTACAAACCCTCGAAACAACAGCATTTTAAGTGTACTGGCCCTTTAAGAGGTGGACCTGGGAAGCTTACGGACCGTTAAAATTGGCAATACTTTAAGGTGACTGGCCTATGAAGAGGATGACCATGGAAGTGGACAGTCCTTAAAGATGCACTATTGTGTGGGTGGCCTTCTAAGAGACAACCCTGGGAATGGACAGACCTTTGGAAATGTCAATGTGGCTTATGAAGTGGAAAGCCACTTGAACATGTGACATGTTTTGTGGACTGGCCCTTTAAGAGGCAGACCCTAGAAGTGGACAAACCCTTGAAGAGGTGACAAATTTAGGGAATTATGTCCTTTAAGAGGTTGACCAGGATTGTGTACAAACCCTCGAAACAACAGCATTTTAAGTGTACTGGCCCTTTAAGAGGTGGACCTGGGAAGCTTACGGACCTTTAAAATTGGCAATACTTTAAGGTGACTGGCCTATGAAGAGGATGACCATGGAAGTGGACAGTCCTTAAAGATGCATTATTGTGTGTGGGTGGCCTTCTAAGAGACAACCCTGGGAATGGACAGACCTTTGGAAATGTCAATGTGGCTTATGAAGTGGAAAGCCACTTGAACATGTGACATGTTTTGATGACTGGCCCTTTAAGAGGCAGACCCTAGATGTGGACAAACCCTTGAAGAGGTGACAAATTTAGGGAATTATGTCCTTTAAGAGGTTGACCAGGGTTGTGTACAAACCCTCGAAACAACAGCATTTTAAGTGTACTGGCCCTTTAAGAGGTGGACCTGGGAAGCTTACGGACCTTTAAAATTGGCAATACTTTAAGGTGACTGGCCTATGAAGAGGATGACCATGGAAGTGGACAGTCCTTAAAGATGCATTATTGTGTGTGGGTGGCCTTCTAAGAGACAACCCTGGGAATGGACAGACCTTTGGAAATGTCAATGTGGCTTATGAAGTGAAAAATCCACTTGAACATGTGACATGTTTTGATGACTGGCCCTTTAAGAGGCAGACCCTAGATGTGGACAAACCCTTGAAGAGGTGACACATTTAGGGAATTATGTCCTTTAAGAGGTTGACCAGGGTTGTGTACAAACCCTCGAAACAACAGCATTTTAAGTGTACTGGCCCTTTAAGAGGTGGACCTGGGAAGCTTACGGACCGTTAAAATTGGCAATACTTTAAGGTGACTGGCCTATGAAGAGGATGACCATGGAAGTGGACAGTCCTTAAAGATGCATTATTGTGTGTGGGTGGCCTTCTAAGAGACAACCCTGGGAATGGACAGACCTTTGGAAATGTCAATGTGGCTTATGAAGTGGAAAGCCACTTGAACATGTGACATGTTTTGCGGACTGGCCCTTTAAGAGGCAGACCCTAGAAGTGGACAAACCCTTGAAGAGGTGACAGATTTAGGGAATTATGTCCTTTAAGAGGTTGACCAGGGTTGTGTACAAACCCTCGAAACAACAGCATTTTAAGTGTACTGGCCCTTTAAGAGGTGGACCTGGGAAGCTTACGGACCTTTAAAATTGGCAATACTTTAAGGTGACTGGCCTATGAAGAGGATGACCATGGAAGTGGACAGTCCTTAAAGATGCATTATTGTGTGTGGGTGGCCTTCTAAGAGACAACCCTGGGAATGGACAGACCTTTGGAAATGTCAATGTGGCTTATGAAGTGGAAAGCCACTTGAACATGTGACATGTTTTGCGGACTGGCCCTTTAAGAGGCAGACCCTAGAAGTGGACAAACCCTTGAAGAGGTGACAAATTTAGGGAATTATGTCCTTTAAGAGGTTGACCAGGGTTGTGTACAAACCCTCGAAACAACAGCATTTTAAGTGTACTGGCCCTTTAAGAGGTGGACCTGGGAAGCTTACGGACCTTTAAAATTGGTAATACTTTAAGGTGACTGGCCTATGAAGAGGATGACCATGGAAGTGGACAGTCCTTAAAGATGCATTATTGTGTGTGGGTGGCCTTCTAAGAGACAACCCTGGGAATGGACAGACCTTTGGAAATGTCAATGTGGCTTATGAAGTGGAAAGCCACTTGAACATGTGACATGTTTTGCGGACTGGCCCTTTAAGAGGCAGACCCTAGAAGTGGACAAACCCTTGAAGAGGTGACAAATTTAGGGAATTATGTCCTTTAAGAGGTTGACCAGGGTTGTGTACAAACCCTCGAAATAACAGCATTTTAAGTGTACTGGCCCTTTAAGAGGTGGACCTGGGAAACTTACGGACCGTTAAAATTGGCAATACTTTAAGGTGACTGGCCTATGAAGAGGATGACCATGGAAGTGGACAGTCCTTAAAGATGCATTATTGTGTGTGGGTGGCCTTCTAAGAGACAACCCTGGGAATTGACAGACCTTTGGAAATGTCAATGTGGCTTATGAAGTGGAAAGCCACTTGAACATGTGACATGTTTTGTGGACTGGCCCTTTAAGAGGCAGACCCTAGAAGTGGACAAACCCTTGAAGAGGTGACAAATTTAGGGAATTATGTCCTTTAAGAGGTTGACCAGGGTTGTGTACAAACCCTCGAAACAACAGCATTTTAAGTGTACTGGCCCTTTAAGAGGTGGACCTGGGAAGCTTACGGACCTTTAAAATTGGCAATACTTTAAGGTGACTGGCCTATGAAGAGGATGACCATGGAAGTGGACAGTCCTTAAAGATGCATTATTGTGTGTGGGTGGCCTTCTAAGAGACAACCCTGGGAATGGACAGACCTTTGGAAATGTCAATGTGGCTTATGAAGTGGAAAGCCACTTGAACATGTGACATGTTTTGTGGACTGGCCCTTTAAGAGGCAGACCCTAGAAGTGGACAAACCCTTGAAGAGGTGACAAATTTAGGGAATTATGTCCTTTAAGAGGTTGACCAGGGTTGTGTACAAACCCTTGAAACAACAGCATTTTAAGTGTACTGGCCCTTTAAGAGGTGGACCTGGGAAGCTTACGGACCTTTAAAATTGGCAATACTTTAAGCTGACTGGCCTATGAAGAGGATGACCATGGAAGTGGACAGTCCTTAAAGATGCATTATTGTGTGTGGGTGGCCTTCTAAGAGACAACCCTGGGAATGGACAGACCTTTGGAAAAGTCAATGTGGCTTATGAAGTGGAAAGCCACTTGAACATGTGACATGTTTTGCGGACTGGCCCTTTAAGAGGCAGACCCTAGAAGTGGACAAACCCTTGAAGAGGTGACAAATTTAGGGAATTATGTCCTTTAAGAGGTTGACCAGGGTTGTGTACAAACCCTCGAAACAACAGCATTTTAAGTGTACTGGCCCTTTAAGAGGTGGACCTGGGAAGCTTACGGACCTTTAAAATTGGCAATACTTTAAGGTGACTGGCCTATGAAGAGGATGACCATGGAAGTGGACAGTCCTTAAAGATGCATTATTGTGTGTGGGTGGCCTTCTAAGAGACAACCCTGGGAATGGACAGACCTTTGGAAATGTCAATGTGGCTTATGAAGTGGAAAGCCACTTGAACATGTGACATGTTTTGCGGACTGGCCCTTTAAGAGGCAGACCCTAGAAGTGGACAAACCCTTGAAGAGGTGACAAATTTAGGGAATTATGTCCTTTAAGAGGTTGACCAGGGTTGTGTACAAACCCTCAAAACAACAGCATTTTAAGTGTACTGGCCCTTTAAGAGGTGGACCTGGGAAGCTTACGGACCTTTAAAATTGGCAATACTTTAAGGTGACTGGCCTATGAAGAGGATGACCATGGAAGTGGACAGTCCTTAAAGATGCATTATTGTGTGTGGGTGGCCTTCTAAGAGACAACCCTGGGAATGGACAGACCTTTGGAAATGTCAATGTGGCTTATGAAGTGGAAATCCACTTGAACATGTGACATGTTTTGATGACTGGCCCTTTAAGAGGCAGACCCTAGATGTGGACAAACCCTTGAAGAGGTGACAAATTTAGGGAATTATGTCCTTTAAGAGGTTGACCAGGGTTGTGTACAAACCCTTGAAACAACAGCATTTTAAGTGTACTGGCCCTTTAAGAGGTGGACCTGGGAAGCTTACGGACCTTTAAAATTGGCAATACTTTAAGGTGACTGGCCTATGAAGAGGATGACCATGGAAGTGGACAGTCCTTAAAGATGCATTATTGTGTGTGGGTGGCCTTCTAAGAGACAACCCTGGGAATGGACAGACCTTTGGAAATGTCAATGTGGCTTATGAAGTGGAAAGCCACTTGAACATGTGACATGTTTTGCGGACTGGCCCTTTAAGAGGCAGACCCTAGAAGTGGACAAACCCTTGAAGAGGTGACAAATTTAGGGAATTATGTCCTTTAAGAGGTTGACCAGGGTTGTGTACAAACCCTCGAAACAACAGCATTTTAAGTGTACTGGCCCTTTAAGAGGTGGACCTGGGAAGCTTACGGACCTTTAAAATTGGCAATACTTTAAGGTGACTGGCCTATGAAGAGGATGACCATGGAAGTGGACAGTCCTTAAAGATGCATTATTGTGTGTGGGTGGCCTTCTAAGAGACAACCCTGGGAATGGACAGACCTTTGGAAATGTCAATGTGGCTTATGAAGTGAAAAATCCACTTGAACATGTGACATGTTTTGATGACTGGCCCTTTAAGAGGCAGACCCTAGATGTGGACAAACCCTTGAAGAGGTGACACATTTAGGGAATTATGTCCTTTAAGAGGTTGACCAGGGTTGTGTACAAACCCTCGAAACAACAGCATTTTAAGTGTACTGGCCCTTTAAGAGGTGGACCTGGGAAGCTTACGGACCGTTAAAATTGGCAATACTTTAAGGTGACTGGCCTATGAAGAGGATGACCATGGAAGTGGACAGTCCTTAAAGATGCACTATTGTGTGGGTGGCCTTCTAAGAGACAACCCTGGGAATGGACAGACCTTTGGAAATGTCAATGTGGCTTATGAAGTGGAAAGCCACTTGAACATGTGACATGTTTTGTGGACTGGCCCTTTAAGAGGCAGACCCTAGAAGTGGACAAACCCTTGAAGAGGTGACAAATTTAGGGAATTATGTCCTTTAAGAGGTTGACCAGGATTGTGTACAAACCCTCGAAACAACAGCATTTTAAGTGTACTGGCCCTTTAAGAGGTGGACCTGGGAAGCTTACGGACCTTTAAAATTGGCAATACTTTAAGGTGACTGGCCTATGAAGAGGATGACCATGGAAGTGGACAGTCCTTAAAGATGCATTATTGTGTGTGGGTGGCCTTCTAAGAGACAACCCTGGGAATGGACAGACCTTTGGAAATGTCAATGTGGCTTATGAAGTGGAAAGCCACTTGAACATGTGACATGTTTTGATGACTGGCCCTTTAAGAGGCAGACCCTAGATGTGGACAAACCCTTGAAGAGGTGACAAATTTAGGGAATTATGTCCTTTAAGAGGTTGACCAGGGTTGTGTACAAACCCTCGAAACAACAGCATTTTAAGTGTACTGGCCCTTTAAGAGGTGGACCTGGGAAGCTTACGGACCTTTAAAATTGGCAATACTTTAAGGTGACTGGCCTATGAAGAGGATGACCATGGAAGTGGACAGTCCTTAAAGATGCATTATTGTGTGTGGGTGGCCTTCTAAGAGACAACCCTGGGAATGGACAGACCTTTGGAAATGTCAATGTGGCTTATGAAGTGAAAAATCCACTTGAACATGTGACATGTTTTGATGACTGGCCCTTTAAGAGGCAGACCCTAGATGTGGACAAACCCTTGAAGAGGTGACACATTTAGGGAATTATGTCCTTTAAGAGGTTGACCAGGGTTGTGTACAAACCCTCGAAACAACAGCATTTTAAGTGTACTGGCCCTTTAAGAGGTGGACCTGGGAAGCTTACGGACCGTTAAAATTGGCAATACTTTAAGGTGACTGGCCTATGAAGAGGATGACCATGGAAGTGGACAGTCCTTAAAGATGCATTATTGTGTGTGGGTGGCCTTCTAAGAGACAACCCTGGGAATGGACAGACCTTTGGAAATGTCAATGTGGCTTATGAAGTGGAAAGCCACTTGAACATGTGACATGTTTTGCGGACTGGCCCTTTAAGAGGCAGACCCTAGAAGTGGACAAACCCTTGAAGAGGTGACAGATTTAGGGAATTATGTCCTTTAAGAGGTTGACCAGGGTTGTGTACAAACCCTCGAAACAACAGCATTTTAAGTGTACTGGCCCTTTAAGAGGTGGACCTGGGAAGCTTACGGACCTTTAAAATTGGCAATACTTTAAGGTGACTGGCCTATGAAGAGGATGACCATGGAAGTGGACAGTCCTTAAAGATGCATTATTGTGTGTGGGTGGCCTTCTAAGAGACAACCCTGGGAATGGACAGACCTTTGGAAATGTCAATGTGGCTTATGAAGTGGAAAGCCACTTGAACATGTGACATGTTTTGCGGACTGGCCCTTTAAGAGGCAGACCCTAGAAGTGGACAAACCCTTGAAGAGGTGACAAATTTAGGGAATTATGTCCTTTAAGAGGTTGACCAGGGTTGTGTACAAACCCTCGAAACAACAGCATTTTAAGTGTACTGGCCCTTTAAGAGGTGGACCTGGGAAGCTTACGGACCTTTAAAATTGGTAATACTTTAAGGTGACTGGCCTATGAAGAGGATGACCATGGAAGTGGACAGTCCTTAAAGATGCATTATTGTGTGTGGGTGGCCTTCTAAGAGACAACCCTGGGAATGGACAGACCTTTGGAAATGTCAATGTGGCTTATGAAGTGGAAAGCCACTTGAACATGTGACATGTTTTGCGGACTGGCCCTTTAAGAGGCAGACCCTAGAAGTGGACAAACCCTTGAAGAGGTGACAAATTTAGGGAATTATGTCCTTTAAGAGGTTGACCAGGGTTGTGTACAAACCCTCGAAATAACAGCATTTTAAGTGTACTGGCCCTTTAAGAGGTGGACCTGGGAAACTTACGGACCGTTAAAATTGGCAATACTTTAAGGTGACTGGCCTATGAAGAGGATGACCATGGAAGTGGACAGTCCTTAAAGATGCATTATTGTGTGTGGGTGGCCTTCTAAGAGACAACCCTGGGAATTGACAGACCTTTGGAAATGTCAATGTGGCTTATGAAGTGGAAAGCCACTTGAACATGTGACATGTTTTGTGGACTGGCCCTTTAAGAGGCAGACCCTAGAAGTGGACAAACCCTTGAAGAGGTGACAAATTTAGGGAATTATGTCCTTTAAGAGGTTGACCAGGGTTGTGTACAAACCCTCGAAACAACAGCATTTTAAGTGTACTGGCCCTTTAAGAGGTGGACCTGGGAAGCTTACGGACCTTTAAAATTGGCAATACTTTAAGGTGACTGGCCTATGAAGAGGATGACCATGGAAGTGGACAGTCCTTAAAGATGCATTATTGTGTGTGGGTGGCCTTCTAAGAGACAACCCTGGGAATGGACAGACCTTTGGAAATGTCAATGTGGCTTATGAAGTGGAAAGCCACTTGAACATGTGACATGTTTTGCGGACTGGCCCTTTAAGAGGCAGACCCTAGATGTGGACAAACCCTTGAAGAGGTGACAAATTTAGGGAATTATGTCCTTTAAGAGGTTGACCAGGGTTGTGTACAAACCCTTGAAACAACAGCATTTTAAATGTACTGGCCCTTTAAGAGGTGGACCTGGGAAGCTTACGGACCTTTAAAATTGGCAATACTTTAAGGTGACTGGCCTATGAAGAGGATGACCATGGAAGTGGACAGTCCTTAAAGATGCATTATTGTGTGTGGGTGGCCTTCTAAGAGACAACCCTGGGAATGGACAGACCTTTGGAAATGTCAATGTGGCTTATGAAGTGGAAAGCCACTTGAACATGTGACATGTTTTGTGGACTGGCCCTTTAAGAGGCAGACCCTAGAAGTGGACAAACCCTTGAAGAGGTGACAAATTTAGGGAATTATGTCCTTTAAGAGGTTGACCAGGGTTGTGTACAAACCCTCGAAACAACAGCATTTTAAGTGTACTGGCCCTTTAAGAGGTGGACCTGGGAAGCTTACGGACCTTTAAAATTGGCAATACTTTAAGGTGACTGGCCTATGAAGAGGATGACCATGGAAGTGGACAGTCCTTAAAGATGCATTATTGTGTGTGGGTGGCCTTCTAAGAGACAACCCTGGGAATGGACAGACCTTTGGAAAAGTCAATGTGGCTTATGAAGTGGAAAGCCACTTGAACATGTGACATGTTTTGCGGACTGGCCCTTTAAGAGGCAGACCCTAGAAGTGGACAAACCCTTGAAGAGGTGACAAATTTAGGGAATTATGTCCTTTAAGAGGTTGACCAGGGTTGTGTACAAACCCTCGAAACAACAGCATTTTAAGTGTACTGGCCCTTTAAGAGGTGGACCTGGGAAGCTTACGGACCGTTAAAATTGGCAATACTTTAAGGTGACTGGCCTATGAAGAGGATGACCATGGAAGTGGACAGTCCTTAAAGATGCATTATTGTGTGTGGGTGGCCTTCTAAGAGACAACCCTGGGAATGGACAGACCTTTGGAAATGTCAATGTGGCTTATGAAGTGGAAAGCCACTTGAACATGTGACATGTTTTGCGGACTGGCCCTTTAAGAGGCAGACCCTAGAAGTGGACAAACCCTTGAAGAGGTGACAAATTTAGGGAATTATGTCCTTTAAGAGGTTGACCAGGGTTGTGTACAAACCCTCAAAACAACAGCATTTTAAGTGTACTGGCCCTTTAAGAGGTGGACCTGGGAAGCTTACGGACCTTTAAAATTGGCAATACTTTAAGGTGACTGGCCTATGAAGAGGATGACCATGGAAGTGGACAGTCCTTAAAGATGCATTATTGTGTGTGGGTGGCCTTCTAAGAGACAACCCTGGGAATGGACAGACCTTTGGAAATGTCAATGTGGCTTATGAAGTGGAAATCCACTTGAACATGTGACATGTTTTGATGACTGGCCCTTTAAGAGGCAGACCCTAGATGTGGACAAACCCTTGAAGAGGTGACAAATTTAGGGAATTATGTCCTTTAAGAGGTTGACCAGGGTTGTGTACAAACCCTTGAAACAACAGCATTTTAAGTGTACTGGCCCTTTAAGAGGTGGACCTGGGAAGCTTACGGACCTTTAAAATTGGCAATACTTTAAGGTGACTGGCCTATGAAGAGGATGACCATGGAAGTGGACAGTCCTTAAAGATGCACTATTGTGTGGGTGGCCTTCTAAGAGACAACCCTGGGAATGGACAGACCTTTGGAAATGTCAATGTGGCTTATGAAGTGGAAAGCCACTTGAACATGTGACATGTTTTGTGGACTGGCCCTTTAAGAGGCAGACCCTAGAAGTGGACAAACCCTTGAAGAGGTGACAAATTTAGGGAATTATGTCCTTTAAGAGGTTGACCAGGATTGTGTACAAACCCTCGAAACAACAGCATTTTAAGTGTACTGGCCCTTTAAGAGGTGGACCTGGGAAGCTTACGGACCTTTAAAATTGGCAATACTTTAAGGTGACTGGCCTATGAAGAGGATGACCATGGAAGTGGACAGTCCTTAAAGATGCATTATTGTGTGTGGGTGGCCTTCTAAGAGACAACCCTGGGAATGGACAGACCTTTGGAAATGTCAATGTGGCTTATGAAGTGGAAAGCCACTTGAACATGTGACATGTTTTGATGACTGGCCCTTTAAGAGGCAGACCCTAGAT
The DNA here is from genome assembly GCF_035609145.1 of Eleutherodactylus coqui. Taxonomy (NCBI): domain Eukaryota; kingdom Metazoa; phylum Chordata; class Amphibia; order Anura; family Eleutherodactylidae; genus Eleutherodactylus; species Eleutherodactylus coqui. The sequence goes on along the minus strand of NW_027101958.1, from coordinate 37,659 downwards.
GTGGACAAACCCTTGAAGAGGTGACAAATTTAGGGAATTATGTCCTTTAAGAGGTTGACCAGGGTTGTGTACAAACCCTCGAAACAACAGCATTTTAAGTGTACTGGCCCTTTAAGAGGTGGACCTGGGAAGCTTACGGACCTTTAAAATTGGCAATACTTTAAGGTGACTGGCCTATGAAGAGGATGACCATGGAAGTGGACAGTCCTTAAAGATGCATTATTGTGTGTGGGTGGCCTTCTAAGAGACAACCCTGGGAATGGACAGACCTTTGGAAATGTCAATGTGGCTTATGAAGTGAAAAATCCACTTGAACATGTGACATGTTTTGATGACTGGCCCTTTAAGAGGCAGACCCTAGATGTGGACAAACCCTTGAAGAGGTGACACATTTAGGGAATTATGTCCTTTAAGAGGTTGACCAGGGTTGTGTACAAACCCTCGAAACAACAGCATTTTAAGTGTACTGGCCCTTTAAGAGGTGGACCTGGGAAGCTTACGGACCGTTAAAATTGGCAATACTTTAAGGTGACTGGCCTATGAAGAGGATGACCATGGAAGTGGACAGTCCTTAAAGATGCATTATTGTGTGTGGGTGGCCTTCTAAGAGACAACCCTGGGAATGGACAGACCTTTGGAAATGTCAATGTGGCTTATGAAGTGGAAAGCCACTTGAACATGTGACATGTTTTGCGGACTGGCCCTTTAAGAGGCAGACCCTAGAAGTGGACAAACCCTTGAAGAGGTGACAGATTTAGGGAATTATGTCCTTTAAGAGGTTGACCAGGGTTGTGTACAAACCCTCGAAACAACAGCATTTTAAGTGTACTGGCCCTTTAAGAGGTGGACCTGGGAAGCTTACGGACCTTTAAAATTGGCAATACTTTAAGGTGACTGGCCTATGAAGAGGATGACCATGGAAGTGGACAGTCCTTAAAGATGCATTATTGTGTGTGGGTGGCCTTCTAAGAGACAACCCTGGGAATGGACAGACCTTTGGAAATGTCAATGTGGCTTATGAAGTGGAAAGCCACTTGAACATGTGACATGTTTTGCGGACTGGCCCTTTAAGAGGCAGACCCTAGAAGTGGACAAACCCTTGAAGAGGTGACAAATTTAGGGAATTATGTCCTTTAAGAGGTTGACCAGGGTTGTGTACAAACCCTCGAAACAACAGCATTTTAAGTGTACTGGCCCTTTAAGAGGTGGACCTGGGAAGCTTACGGACCTTTAAAATTGGTAATACTTTAAGGTGACTGGCCTATGAAGAGGATGACCATGGAAGTGGACAGTCCTTAAAGATGCATTATTGTGTGTGGGTGGCCTTCTAAGAGACAACCCTGGGAATGGACAGACCTTTGGAAATGTCAATGTGGCTTATGAAGTGGAAAGCCACTTGAACATGTGACATGTTTTGCGGACTGGCCCTTTAAGAGGCAGACCCTAGAAGTGGACAAACCCTTGAAGAGGTGACAAATTTAGGGAATTATGTCCTTTAAGAGGTTGACCAGGGTTGTGTACAAACCCTCGAAATAACAGCATTTTAAGTGTACTGGCCCTTTAAGAGGTGGACCTGGGAAACTTACGGACCGTTAAAATTGGCAATACTTTAAGGTGACTGGCCTATGAAGAGGATGACCATGGAAGTGGACAGTCCTTAAAGATGCATTATTGTGTGTGGGTGGCCTTCTAAGAGACAACCCTGGGAATTGACAGACCTTTGGAAATGTCAATGTGGCTTATGAAGTGGAAAGCCACTTGAACATGTGACATGTTTTGTGGACTGGCCCTTTAAGAGGCAGACCCTAGAAGTGGACAAACCCTTGAAGAGGTGACAAATTTAGGGAATTATGTCCTTTAAGAGGTTGACCAGGGTTGTGTACAAACCCTCGAAACAACAGCATTTTAAGTGTACTGGCCCTTTAAGAGGTGGACCTGGGAAGCTTACGGACCTTTAAAATTGGCAATACTTTAAGGTGACTGGCCTATGAAGAGGATGACCATGGAAGTGGACAGTCCTTAAAGATGCATTATTGTGTGTGGGTGGCCTTCTAAGAGACAACCCTGGGAATGGACAGACCTTTGGAAATGTCAATGTGGCTTATGAAGTGGAAAGCCACTTGAACATGTGACATGTTTTGCGGACTGGCCCTTTAAGAGGCAGACCCTAGATGTGGACAAACCCTTGAAGAGGTGACAAATTTAGGGAATTATGTCCTTTAAGAGGTTGACCAGGGTTGTGTACAAACCCTTGAAACAACAGCATTTTAAATGTACTGGCCCTTTAAGAGGTGGACCTGGGAAGCTTACGGACCTTTAAAATTGGCAATACTTTAAGGTGACTGGCCTATGAAGAGGATGACCATGGAAGTGGACAGTCCTTAAAGATGCATTATTGTGTGTGGGTGGCCTTCTAAGAGACAACCCTGGGAATGGACAGACCTTTGGAAATGTCAATGTGGCTTATGAAGTGGAAAGCCACTTGAACATGTGACATGTTTTGTGGACTGGCCCTTTAAGAGGCAGACCCTAGAAGTGGACAAACCCTTGAAGAGGTGACAAATTTAGGGAATTATGTCCTTTAAGAGGTTGACCAGGGTTGTGTACAAACCCTCGAAACAACAGCATTTTAAGTGTACTGGCCCTTTAAGAGGTGGACCTGGGAAGCTTACGGACCTTTAAAATTGGCAATACTTTAAGGTGACTGGCCTATGAAGAGGATGACCATGGAAGTGGACAGTCCTTAAAGATGCATTATTGTGTGTGGGTGGCCTTCTAAGAGACAACCCTGGGAATGGACAGACCTTTGGAAAAGTCAATGTGGCTTATGAAGTGGAAAGCCACTTGAACATGTGACATGTTTTGCGGACTGGCCCTTTAAGAGGCAGACCCTAGAAGTGGACAAACCCTTGAAGAGGTGACAAATTTAGGGAATTATGTCCTTTAAGAGGTTGACCAGGGTTGTGTACAAACCCTCGAAACAACAGCATTTTAAGTGTACTGGCCCTTTAAGAGGTGGACCTGGGAAGCTTACGGACCGTTAAAATTGGCAATACTTTAAGGTGACTGGCCTATGAAGAGGATGACCATGGAAGTGGACAGTCCTTAAAGATGCATTATTGTGTGTGGGTGGCCTTCTAAGAGACAACCCTGGGAATGGACAGACCTTTGGAAATGTCAATGTGGCTTATGAAGTGGAAAGCCACTTGAACATGTGACATGTTTTGCGGACTGGCCCTTTAAGAGGCAGACCCTAGAAGTGGACAAACCCTTGAAGAGGTGACAAATTTAGGGAATTATGTCCTTTAAGAGGTTGACCAGGGTTGTGTACAAACCCTCAAAACAACAGCATTTTAAGTGTACTGGCCCTTTAAGAGGTGGACCTGGGAAGCTTACGGACCTTTAAAATTGGCAATACTTTAAGGTGACTGGCCTATGAAGAGGATGACCATGGAAGTGGACAGTCCTTAAAGATGCATTATTGTGTGTGGGTGGCCTTCTAAGAGACAACCCTGGGAATGGACAGACCTTTGGAAATGTCAATGTGGCTTATGAAGTGGAAATCCACTTGAACATGTGACATGTTTTGATGACTGGCCCTTTAAGAGGCAGACCCTAGATGTGGACAAACCCTTGAAGAGGTGACAAATTTAGGGAATTATGTCCTTTTAGAGGTTGACCAGGGTTGTGTACAAACCCTTGAAACAACAGCATTTTAAGTGTACTGGCCCTTTAAGAGGTGGACCTGGGAAGCTTACGGACCTTTAAAATTGGCAATACTTTAAGGTGACTGGCCTATGAAGAGGATGACCATGGAAGTGGACAGTCCTTAAAGATGCACTATTGTGTGGGTGGCCTTCTAAGAGACAACCCTGGGAATGGACAGACCTTTGGAAATGTCAATGTGGCTTATGAAGTGGAAAGCCACTTGAACATGTGACATGTTTTGTGGACTGGCCCTTTAAGAGGCAGACCCTAGAAGTGGACAAACCCTTGAAGAGGTGACAAATTTAGGGAATTATGTCCTTTAAGAGGTTGACCAGGATTGTGTACAAACCCTCGAAACAACAGCATTTTAAGTGTACTGGCCCTTTAAGAGGTGGACCTGGGAAGCTTACGGACCTTTAAAATTGGCAATACTTTAAGGTGACTGGCCTATGAAGAGGATGACCATGGAAGTGGACAGTCCTTAAAGATGCATTATTGTGTGTGGGTGGCCTTCTAAGAGACAACCCTGGGAATGGACAGACCTTTGGAAATGTCAATGTGGCTTATGAAGTGGAAAGCCACTTGAACATGTGACATGTTTTGATGACTGGCCCTTTAAGAGGCAGACCCTAGATGTGGACAAACCCTTGAAGAGGTGACAAATTTAGGGAATTATGTCCTTTAAGAGGTTGACCAGGGTTGTGTACAAACCCTCGAAACAACAGCATTTTAAGTGTACTGGCCCTTTAAGAGGTGGACCTGGGAAGCTTACGGACCTTTAAAATTGGCAATACTTTAAGGTGACTGGCCTATGAAGAGGATGACCATGGAAGTGGACAGTCCTTAAAGATGCATTATTGTGTGTGGGTGGCCTTCTAAGAGACAACCCTGGGAATGGACAGACCTTTGGAAATGTCAATGTGGCTTATGAAGTGAAAAATCCACTTGAACATGTGACATGTTTTGATGACTGGCCCTTTAAGAGGCAGACCCTAGATGTGGACAAACCCTTGAAGAGGTGACACATTTAGGGAATTATGTCCTTTAAGAGGTTGACCAGGGTTGTGTACAAACCCTCGAAACAACAGCATTTTAAGTGTACTGGCCCTTTAAGAGGTGGACCTGGGAAGCTTACGGACCGTTAAAATTGGCAATACTTTAAGGTGACTGGCCTATGAAGAGGATGACCATGGAAGTGGACAGTCCTTAAAGATGCATTATTGTGTGTGGGTGGCCTTCTAAGAGACAACCCTGGGAATGGACAGACCTTTGGAAATGTCAATGTGGCTTATGAAGTGGAAAGCCACTTGAACATGTGACATGTTTTGCGGACTGGCCCTTTAAGAGGCAGACCCTAGAAGTGGACAAACCCTTGAAGAGGTGACAGATTTAGGGAATTATGTCCTTTAAGAGGTTGACCAGGGTTGTGTACAAACCCTCGAAACAACAGCATTTTAAGTGTACTGGCCCTTTAAGAGGTGGACCTGGGAAGCTTACGGACCTTTAAAATTGGCAATACTTTAAGGTGACTGGCCTATGAAGAGGATGACCATGGAAGTGGACAGTCCTTAAAGATGCATTATTGTGTGTGGGTGGCCTTCTAAGAGACAACCCTGGGAATGGACAGACCTTTGGAAATGTCAATGTGGCTTATGAAGTGGAAAGCCACTTGAACATGTGACATGTTTTGTGGACTGGCCCTTTAAGAGGCAGACCCTAGAAGTGGACAAACCCTTGAAGAGGTGACAAATTTAGGGAATTATGTCCTTTAAGAGGTTGACCAGGGTTGTGTACAAACCCTTGAAACAACAGCATTTTAAGTGTACTGGCCCTTTAAGAGGTGGACCTGGGAAGCTTACGGACCTTTAAAATTGGCAATACTTTAAGCTGACTGGCCTATGAAGAGGATGACCATGGAAGTGGACAGTCCTTAAAGATGCATTATTGTGTGTGGGTGGCCTTCTAAGAGACAACCCTGGGAATGGACAGACCTTTGGAAAAGTCAATGTGGCTTATGAAGTGGAAAGCCACTTGAACATGTGACATGTTTTGCGGACTGGCCCTTTAAGAGGCAGACCCTAGAAGTGGACAAACCCTTGAAGAGGTGACAAATTTAGGGAATTATGTCCTTTAAGAGGTTGACCAGGGTTGTGTACAAACCCTCGAAACAACAGCATTTTAAGTGTACTGGCCCTTTAAGAGGTGGACCTGGGAAGCTTACGGACCTTTAAAATTGGCAATACTTTAAGGTGACTGGCCTATGAAGAGGATGACCATGGAAGTGGACAGTCCTTAAAGATGCATTATTGTGTGTGGGTGGCCTTCTAAGAGACAACCCTGGGAATGGACAGACCTTTGGAAATGTCAATGTGGCTTATGAAGTGGAAAGCCACTTGAACATGTGACATGTTTTGCGGACTGGCCCTTTAAGAGGCAGACCCTAGAAGTGGACAAACCCTTGAAGAGGTGACAAATTTAGGGAATTATGTCCTTTAAGAGGTTGACCAGGGTTGTGTACAAACCCTCAAAACAACAGCATTTTAAGTGTACTGGCCCTTTAAGAGGTGGACCTGGGAAGCTTACGGACCTTTAAAATTGGCAATACTTTAAGGTGACTGGCCTATGAAGAGGATGACCATGGAAGTGGACAGTCCTTAAAGATGCATTATTGTGTGTGGGTGGCCTTCTAAGAGACAACCCTGGGAATGGACAGACCTTTGGAAATGTCAATGTGGCTTATGAAGTGGAAATCCACTTGAACATGTGACATGTTTTGATGACTGGCCCTTTAAGAGGCAGACCCTAGATGTGGACAAACCCTTGAAGAGGTGACAAATTTAGGGAATTATGTCCTTTAAGAGGTTGACCAGGGTTGTGTACAAACCCTTGAAACAACAGCATTTTAAGTGTACTGGCCCTTTAAGAGGTGGACCTGGGAAGCTTACGGACCTTTAAAATTGGCAATACTTTAAGGTGACTGGCCTATGAAGAGGATGACCATGGAAGTGGACAGTCCTTAAAGATGCATTATTGTGTGTGGGTGGCCTTCTAAGAGACAACCCTGGGAATGGACAGACCTTTGGAAATGTCAATGTGGCTTATGAAGTGGAAAGCCACTTGAACATGTGACATGTTTTGCGGACTGGCCCTTTAAGAGGCAGACCCTAGAAGTGGACAAACCCTTGAAGAGGTGACAAATTTAGGGAATTATGTCCTTTAAGAGGTTGACCAGGGTTGTGTACAAACCCTCGAAACAACAGCATTTTAAGTGTACTGGCCCTTTAAGAGGTGGACCTGGGAAGCTTACGGACCTTTAAAATTGGCAATACTTTAAGGTGACTGGCCTATGAAGAGGATGACCATGGAAGTGGACAGTCCTTAAAGATGCATTATTGTGTGTGGGTGGCCTTCTAAGAGACAACCCTGGGAATGGACAGACCTTTGGAAATGTCAATGTGGCTTATGAAGTGAAAAATCCACTTGAACATGTGACATGTTTTGATGACTGGCCCTTTAAGAGGCAGACCCTAGATGTGGACAAACCCTTGAAGAGGTGACACATTTAGGGAATTATGTCCTTTAAGAGGTTGACCAGGGTTGTGTACAAACCCTCGAAACAACAGCATTTTAAGTGTACTGGCCCTTTAAGAGGTGGACCTGGGAAGCTTACGGACCGTTAAAATTGGCAATACTTTAAGGTGACTGGCCTATGAAGAGGATGACCATGGAAGTGGACAGTCCTTAAAGATGCACTATTGTGTGGGTGGCCTTCTAAGAGACAACCCTGGGAATGGACAGACCTTTGGAAATGTCAATGTGGCTTATGAAGTGGAAAGCCACTTGAACATGTGACATGTTTTGTGGACTGGCCCTTTAAGAGGCAGACCCTAGAAGTGGACAAACCCTTGAAGAGGTGACAAATTTAGGGAATTATGTCCTTTAAGAGGTTGACCAGGATTGTGTACAAACCCTCGAAACAACAGCATTTTAAGTGTACTGGCCCTTTAAGAGGTGGACCTGGGAAGCTTACGGACCTTTAAAATTGGCAATACTTTAAGGTGACTGGCCTATGAAGAGGATGACCATGGAAGTGGACAGTCCTTAAAGATGCATTATTGTGTGTGGGTGGCCTTCTAAGAGACAACCCTGGGAATGGACAGACCTTTGGAAATGTCAATGTGGCTTATGAAGTGGAAAGCCACTTGAACATGTGACATGTTTTGATGACTGGCCCTTTAAGAGGCAGACCCTAGATGTGGACAAACCCTTGAAGAGGTGACAAATTTAGGGAATTATGTCCTTTAAGAGGTTGACCAGGGTTGTGTACAAACCCTCGAAACAACAGCATTTTAAGTGTACTGGCCCTTTAAGAGGTGGACCTGGGAAGCTTACGGACCTTTAAAATTGGCAATACTTTAAGGTGACTGGCCTATGAAGAGGATGACCATGGAAGTGGACAGTCCTTAAAGATGCATTATTGTGTGTGGGTGGCCTTCTAAGAGACAACCCTGGGAATGGACAGACCTTTGGAAATGTCAATGTGGCTTATGAAGTGAAAAATCCACTTGAACATGTGACATGTTTTGATGACTGGCCCTTTAAGAGGCAGACCCTAGATGTGGACAAACCCTTGAAGAGGTGACACATTTAGGGAATTATGTCCTTTAAGAGGTTGACCAGGGTTGTGTACAAACCCTCGAAACAACAGCATTTTAAGTGTACTGGCCCTTTAAGAGGTGGACCTGGGAAGCTTACGGACCGTTAAAATTGGCAATACTTTAAGGTGACTGGCCTATGAAGAGGATGACCATGGAAGTGGACAGTCCTTAAAGATGCATTATTGTGTGTGGGTGGCCTTCTAAGAGACAACCCTGGGAATGGACAGACCTTTGGAAATGTCAATGTGGCTTATGAAGTGGAAAGCCACTTGAACATGTGACATGTTTTGCGGACTGGCCCTTTAAGAGGCAGACCCTAGAAGTGGACAAACCCTTGAAGAGGTGACAGATTTAGGGAATTATGTCCTTTAAGAGGTTGACCAGGGTTGTGTACAAACCCTCGAAACAACAGCATTTTAAGTGTACTGGCCCTTTAAGAGGTGGACCTGGGAAGCTTACGGACCTTTAAAATTGGCAATACTTTAAGGTGACTGGCCTATGAAGAGGATGACCATGGAAGTGGACAGTCCTTAAAGATGCATTATTGTGTGTGGGTGGCCTTCTAAGAGACAACCCTGGGAATGGACAGACCTTTGGAAATGTCAATGTGGCTTATGAAGTGGAAAGCCACTTGAACATGTGACATGTTTTGCGGACTGGCCCTTTAAGAGGCAGACCCTAGAAGTGGACAAACCCTTGAAGAGGTGACAAATTTAGGGAATTATGTCCTTTAAGAGGTTGACCAGGGTTGTGTACAAACCCTCGAAACAACAGCATTTTAAGTGTACTGGCCCTTTAAGAGGTGGACCTGGGAAGCTTACGGACCTTTAAAATTGGTAATACTTTAAGGTGACTGGCCTATGAAGAGGATGACCATGGAAGTGGACAGTCCTTAAAGATGCATTATTGTGTGTGGGTGGCCTTCTAAGAGACAACCCTGGGAATGGACAGACCTTTGGAAATGTCAATGTGGCTTATGAAGTGGAAAGCCACTTGAACATGTGACATGTTTTGCGGACTGGCCCTTTAAGAGGCAGACCCTAGAAGTGGACAAACCCTTGAAGAGGTGACAAATTTAGGGAATTATGTCCTTTAAGAGGTTGACCAGGGTTGTGTACAAACCCTCGAAATAACAGCATTTTAAGTGTACTGGCCCTTTAAGAGGTGGACCTGGGAAACTTACGGACCGTTAAAATTGGCAATACTTTAAGGTGACTGGCCTATGAAGAGGATGACCATGGAAGTGGACAGTCCTTAAAGATGCATTATTGTGTGTGGGTGGCCTTCTAAGAGACAACCCTGGGAATTGACAGACCTTTGGAAATGTCAATGTGGCTTATGAAGTGGAAAGCCACTTGAACATGTGACATGTTTTGTGGACTGGCCCTTTAAGAGGCAGACCCTAGAAGTGGACAAACCCTTGAAGAGGTGACAAATTTAGGGAATTATGTCCTTTAAGAGGTTGACCAGGGTTGTGTACAAACCCTCGAAACAACAGCATTTTAAGTGTACTGGCCCTTTAAGAGGTGGACCTGGGAAGCTTACGGACCTTTAAAATTGGCAATACTTTAAGGTGACTGGCCTATGAAGAGGATGACCATGGAAGTGGACAGTCCTTAAAGATGCATTATTGTGTGTGGGTGGCCTTCTAAGAGACAACCCTGGGAATGGACAGACCTTTGGAAATGTCAATGTGGCTTATGAAGTGGAAAGCCACTTGAACATGTGACATGTTTTGCGGACTGGCCCTTTAAGAGGCAGACCCTAGATGTGGACAAACCCTTGAAGAGGTGACAAATTTAGGGAATTATGTCCTTTAAGAGGTTGACCAGGGTTGTGTACAAACCCTTGAAACAACAGCATTTTAAATGTACTGGCCCTTTAAGAGGTGGACCTGGGAAGCTTACGGACCTTTAAAATTGGCAATACTTTAAGGTGACTGGCCTATGAAGAGGATGACCATGGAAGTGGACAGTCCTTAAAGATGCATTATTGTGTGTGGGTGGCCTTCTAAGAGACAACCCTGGGAATGGACAGACCTTTGGAAATGTCAATGTGGCTTATGAAGTGGAAAGCCACTTGAACATGTGACATGTTTTGTGGACTGGCCCTTTAAGAGGCAGACCCTAGAAGTGGACAAACCCTTGAAGAGGTGACAAATTTAGGGAATTATGTCCTTTAAGAGGTTGACCAGGGTTGTGTACAAACCCTCGAAACAACAGCATTTTAAGTGTACTGGCCCTTTAAGAGGTGGACCTGGGAAGCTTACGGACCTTTAAAATTGGCAATACTTTAAGGTGACTGGCCTATGAAGAGGATGACCATGGAAGTGGACAGTCCTTAAAGATGCATTATTGTGTGTGGGTGGCCTTCTAAGAGACAACCCTGGGAATGGACAGACCTTTGGAAAAGTCAATGTGGCTTATGAAGTGGAAAGCCACTTGAACATGTGACATGTTTTGCGGACTGGCCCTTTAAGAGGCAGACCCTAGAAGTGGACAAACCCTTGAAGAGGTGACAAATTTAGGGAATTATGTCCTTTAAGAGGTTGACCAGGGTTGTGTACAAACCCTCGAAACAACAGCATTTTAAGTGTACTGGCCCTTTAAGAGGTGGACCTGGGAAGCTTACGGACCGTTAAAATTGGCAATACTTTAAGGTGACTGGCCTATGAAGAGGATGACCATGGAAGTGGACAGTCCTTAAAGATGCATTATTGTGTGTGGGTGGCCTTCTAAGAGACAACCCTGGGAATGGACAGACCTTTGGAAATGTCAATGTGGCTTATGAAGTGGAAAGCCACTTGAACATGTGACATGTTTTGCGGACTGGCCCTTTAAGAGGCAGACCCTAGAAGTGGACAAACCCTTGAAGAGGTGACAAATTTAGGGAATTATGTCCTTTAAGAGGTTGACCAGGGTTGTGTACAAACCCTCAAAACAACAGCATTTTAAGTGTACTGGCCCTTTAAGAGGTGGACCTGGGAAGCTTACGGACCTTTAAAATTGGCAATACTTTAAGGTGACTGGCCTATGAAGAGGATGACCATGGAAGTGGACAGTCCTTAAAGATGCATTATTGTGTGTGGGTGGCCTTCTAAGAGACAACCCTGGGAATGGACAGACCTTTGGAAATGTCAATGTGGCTTATGAAGTGGAAATCCACTTGAACATGTGACATGTTTTGATGACTGGCCCTTTAAGAGGCAGACCCTAGATGTGGACAAACCCTTGAAGAGGTGACAAATTTAGGGAATTATGTCCTTTAAGAGGTTGACCAGGGTTGTGTACAAACCCTTGAAACAACAGCATTTTAAGTGTACTGGCCCTTTAAGAGGTGGACCTGGGAAGCTTACGGACCTTTAAAATTGGCAATACTTTAAGGTGACTGGCCTATGAAGAGGATGACCATGGAAGTGGACAGTCCTTAAAGATGCACTATTGTGTGGGTGGCCTTCTAAGAGACAACCCTGGGAATGGACAGACCTTTGGAAATGTCAATGTGGCTTATGAAGTGGAAAGCCACTTGAACATGTGACATGTTTTGTGGACTGGCCCTTTAAGAGGCAGACCCTAGAAGTGGACAAACCCTCGAAGAGGTGACAAATTTAGGGAATTATGTCCTTTAAGAGGTTGACCAGGATTGTGTACAAACCCTCGAAACAACAGCATTTTAAGTGTACTGGCCCTTTAAGAGGTGGACCTGGGAAGCTTACGGACCTTTAAAATTGGCAATACTTTAAGGTGACTGGCCTATGAAGAGGATGACCATGGAAGTGGACAGTCCTTAAAGATGCATTATTGTGTGTGGGTGGCCTTCTAAGAGACAACCCTGGGAATGGACAGACCTTTGGAAATGTCAATGTGGCTTATGAAGTGGAAAGCCACTTGAACATGTGACATGTTTTGATGACTGGCCCTTTAAGAGGCAGACCCTAGATGTGGACAAACCCTTGAAGAGGTGACAAATTTAGGGAATTATGTCCTTTAAGAGGTTGACCAGGGTTGTGTACAAACCCTCGAAACAACAGCATTTTAAGTGTACTGGCCCTTTAAGAGGTGGACCTGGGAAGCTTACGGACCTTTAAAATTGGCAATACTTTAAGGTGACTGGCCTATGAAGAGGATGACCATGGAAGTGGACAGTCCTTAAAGATGCATTATTGTGTGTGGGTGGCCTTCTAAGAGACAACCCTGGGAATGGACAGACCTTTGGAAATGTCAATGTGGCTTATGAAGTGAAAAATCCACTTGAACATGTGACATGTTTTGATGACTGGCCCTTTAAGAGGCAGACCCTAGATGTGGACAAACCCTTGAAGAGGTGACACATTTAGGGAATTATGTCCTTTAAGAGGTTGACCAGGGTTGTGTACAAACCCTCGAAACAACAGCATTTTAAGTGTACTGGCCCTTTAAGAGGTGGACCTGGGAAGCTTACGGACCGTTAAAATTGGCAATACTTTAAGGTGACTGGCCTATGAAGAGGATGACCATGGAAGTGGACAGTCCTTAAAGATGCATTATTGTGTGTGGGTGGCCTTCTAAGAGACAACCCTGGGAATGGACAGACCTTTGGAAATGTCAATGTGGCTTATGAAGTGGAAAGCCACTTGAACATGTGACATGTTTTGCGGACTGGCCCTTTAAGAGGCAGACCCTAGAAGTGGACAAACCCTTGAAGAGGTGACAGATTTAGGGAATTATGTCCTTTAAGAGGTTGACCAGGGTTGTGTACAAACCCTCGAAACAACAGCATTTTAAGTGTACTGGCCCTTTAAGAGGTGGACCTGGGAAGCTTACGGACCTTTAAAATTGGCAATACTTTAAGGTGACTGGCCTATGAAGAGGATGACCATGGAAGTGGACAGTCCTTAAAGATGCATTATTGTGTGTGGGTGGCCTTCTAAGAGACAACCCTGGGAATGGACAGACCTTTGGAAATGTCAATGTGGCTTATGAAGTGAAAAATCCACTTGAACATGTGACATGTTTTGATGACTGGCCCTTTAAGAGGCAGACCCTAGATGTGGACAAACCCTTGAAGAGGTGACACATTTAGGGAATTATGTCCTTTAAGAGGTTGACCAGGGTTGTGTACAAACCCTCGAAACAACAGCATTTTAAGTGTACTGGCCCTTTAAGAGGTGGACCTGGGAAGCTTACGGACTGTTAAAATTGGCAATACTTTAAGGTGACTGGCCTATGAAGAGGATGACCATGGAAGTGGACAGTCCTTAAAGATGCACTATTGTGTGGGTGGCCTTCTAAGAGACAACCCTGGGAATGGACAGACCTTTGGAAATGTCAATGTGGCTTATGAAGTGGAAAGCCACTTGAACATGTGACATGTTTTGTGGACTGGCCCTTTAAGAGGCAGACCCTAGAAGTGGACAAACCCTTGAAGAGGTGACAAATTTAGGGAATTATGTCCTTTAAGAGGTTGACCAGGATTGTGTACAAACCCTCGAAACAACAGCATTTTAAGTGTACTGGCCCTTTAAGAGGTGGACCTGGGAAGCTTACGGACCTTTAAAATTGGCAATACTTTAAGGTGACTGGCCTATGAAGAGGATGACCATGGAAGTGGACAGTCCTTAAAGATGCATTATTGTGTGTGGGTGGCCTTCTAAGAGACAACCCTGGGAATGGACAGACCTTTGGAAATGTCAATGTGGCTTATGAAGTGGAAAGCCACTTGAACATGTGACATGTTTTGATGACTGGCCCTTTAAGAGGCAGACCCTAGATGTGGACAAACCCTTGAAGAGGTGACAAATTTAGGGAATTATGTCCTTTAAGAGGTTGACCAGGGTTGTGTACAAACCCTCGAAACAACAGCATTTTAAGTGTACTGGCCCTTTAAGAGGTGGACCTGGGAAGCTTACGGACCTTTAAAATTGGCAATACTTTAAGGTGACTGGCCTATGAAGAGGATGACCATGGAAGTGGACAGTCCTTAAAGATGCATTATTGTGTGTGGGTGGCCTTCTAAGAGACAACCCTGGGAATGGACAGACCTTTGGAAATGTCAATGTGGCTTATGAAGTGAAAAATCCACTTGAACATGTGACATGTTTTGATGACTGGCCCTTTAAGAGGCAGACCCTAGATGTGGACAAACCCTTGAAGAGGTGACACATTTAGGGAATTATGTCCTTTAAGAGGTTGACCAGGGTTGTGTACAAACCCTCGAAACAACAGCATTTTAAGTGTACTGGCCCTTTAAGAGGTGGACCTGGGAAGCTTACGGACCGTTAAAATTGGCAATACTTTAAGGTGACTGGCCTATGAAGAGGATGACCATGGAAGTGGACAGTCCTTAAAGATGCATTATTGTGTGTGGGTGGCCTTCTAAGAGACAACCCTGGGAATGGACAGACCTTTGGAAATGTCAATGTGGCTTATGAAGTGGGAAGCCACTTGAACATGTGACATGTTTTGCAGACTGGCCCTTTAAGAGGCAGACCCTAGAAGTGGACAAACCCTTGAAGAGGTGACAAATTTAGGGAATTATGTCCTTTAAGAGGTTGACCAGGGTTGTGTACAAACCCTCAAAACAACAGCATTTTAAGTGTACTGGCCCTTTAAGAGGTGGACCTGGGAAGCTTACGGACCTTTAAATTTGGCAATACTTTAAGGTGACTGGCCTATGAAGAGGATGACCATGGAAGTGGACAGTCCTTAAAGATGCATTATTGTGTGTGGGTGGCCTTCTAAGGGACAACCCTGGGAATGGACAGACCTTTGGAAATGTCAATGTGGCTTATGAAGTGGAAAGCCACTTGAACATGTGACATGTTTTGATGACTGGCCCTTTAAGAGGCAGACCCTAGATGTGGACAAACCCTTGAAGAGGTGACACATTTAGGGAATTATGTCCTTTAAGAGGTTGACCAGGGTTGTGTACAAACCCTCGAAACAACAGCATTTTAAGTGTACTGGCCCTTTAAGAGGTGGACCTGGGAAGCTTACGGACCGTTAAAATTGGCAATACTTTAAGGTGACTGGCCTATGAAGAGGATGACCATGGAAGTGGACAGTCCTTAAAGATGCATTATTGTGTGTGGGTGGCCTTCTAAGAGACAACCCTGGGAATGGACAGACCTTTGGAAATGTCAATGTGGCTTATGAAGTGGGAAGCCACTTGAACATGTGACATGTTTTGCAGACTGGCCCTTTAAGAGGCAGACCCTAGAAGTGGACAAACCCTTGAAGAGGTGACAAATTTAGGGAATTATGTCCTTTAAGAGGTTGACCAGGGTTGTGTACAAACCCTCAAAACAACAGCATTTTAAGTGTACTGGCCCTTTAAGAGGTGGACCTGGGAAGCTTACGGACCTTTAAATTTGGCAATACTTTAAGGTGACTGGCCTATGAAGAGGATGACCATGGAAGTGGACAGTCCTTAAAGATGCATTATTGTGTGTGGGTGGCCTTCTAAGGGACAACCCTGGGAATGGACAGACCTTTGGAAATGTCAATGTGGCTTATGAAGTGGAAAGCCACTTGAACATGTGACATGTTTTGATGACTGGCCCTTTAAGAGGCAGACCCTAGATGTGGACAAACCCTTGAAGAGGTGACACATTTAGGGAATTATGTCCTTTAAGAGGTTGACCAGGGTTGTGTACAAACCCTCGAAACAACAGCATTTTAAGTGTACTGGCCCTTTAAGAGGTGGACCTGGGAAGCTTACGGACCGTTAAAATTGGCAATACTTTAAGGTGACTGGCCTATGAAGAGGATGACCATGGAAGTGGAAAGTCCTTAAAGATGCATTATTGTGTGTGGGTGGCCTTCTAAGAGACAACCCTGGGAATGGACAGACCTTTGGAAATGTCAATGTGGCTTATGAAGTGGAAAGCCACTTGAACATGTGACATGTTTTGCGGACTGGCCCTTTAAGAGGCAGACCCTAGAAGTGGACAAACCCTTGAAGAGGTGACAAATTTAGGGAATTATGTCCTTTAAGAGGTTGACCAGGGTTGTGTACAAACCCTTGAAACAACAGCATTTTAAGTGTACTGGCCCTTTAAGAGGTGGACCTGGGAAGCTTACGGACCTTTAAAATTGGCAATACTTTAAGGTGACTGGCCTATGAAGAGGATGACCATGGAAGTGGACAGTCCTTAAAGATGCATTATTGTGTGTGGGTGGCCTTCTAAGAGACAACCCTGGGAATGGACAGACCTTTGGAAATGTCAATGTGGCTTATGAAGTGGAAAGCCACTTGAACATGTGACATGTTTTGTGGACTGGCCCTTTAAGAGGCAGACCCTAGAAGTGGACAAACCCTTGAAGAGGTGACAAATTTAGGGAATTATGTCCTTTAAGAGGTTGACCAGGGTTGTGTACAAACCCTCGAAACAACAGCATTTTAAGTGTACTGGCCCTTTAAGAGGTGGACCTGGGAAGCTTACGGACCTTTAAAATTGGCAATACTTTAAGGTGACTGGCCTATGAAGAGGATGACCATGGAAGTGGACAGTCCTTAAAGATGCATTATTGTGTGTGGGTGGCCTTCTAAGAGACAACCCTGGGAATGGACAGACCTTTGGAAATGTCAATGTGGCTTATGAAGTGGAAAGCCACTTGAAAATGTGACATGTTTTGCGGACTGGCCCTTTAAGAGGCAGACCCTAGAAGTGGACAAACCCTTGAAGAGGTGACAAATTTAGGGAATTATGTCCTTTAAGAGGTTGACCAGGGTTGTGTACAAACCCTCAAAACAACAGCATTTTAAGTGTACTGGCCCTTTAAGAGGTGGACCTGGGAAGCTTACGGACCTTTAAAATTGGCAATACTTTAAGGTGACTGGCCTATGAAGAGGATGACCATGGAAGTGGACAGTCCTTAAAGATGCATTATTGTGTGTGGGTGGCCTTCTAAGAGACAACCCTGGGAATGGACAGACCTTTGGAAATGTCAATGTGGCTTATGAAGTGGAAAGCCACTTGAACATGTGACATGTTTTGCGGACTGGCCCTTTAAGAGGCAGACCCTAGAAGTGGACAAACCCTTGAAGAGGTGACAAATTTAGGGAATTATGTCCTTTAAGAGGTTGACCAGGGTTGTGTACAAACCCTCGAAACAACAGCATTTTAAGTGTACTGGCCCTTTAAGAGGTGGACCTGGGAAGCTTACGGACCTTTAAAATTGGCAATACTTTAAGGTGACTGGCCTATGAAGAGGATGACCATGGAAGTGGACAGTCCTTAAAGATGCATTATTGTGTGTGGGTGGCCTTCTAAGAGACAACCCTGGGAATGGACAGACCTTTGGAAATGTCAATGTGGCTTATGAAGTGAAAAATCCACTTGAACATGTGACATGTTTTGATGACTGGCCCTTTAAGAGGCAGACCCTAGATGTGGACAAACCCTTGAAGAGGTGACACATTTAGGGAATTATGTCCTTTAAGAGGTTGACCAGGGTTGTGTACAAACCCTCGAAACAACAGCATTTTAAGTGTACTGGCCCTTTAAGAGGTGGACCTGGGAAGCTTACGGACCGTTAAAATTGGCAATACTTTAAGGTGACTGGCCTATGAAGAGGATGACCATGGAAGTGGACAGTCCTTAAAGATGCACTATTGTGTGGGTGGCCTTCTAAGAGACAACCCTGGGAATGGACAGACCTTTGGAAATGTCAATGTGGCTTATGAAGTGGAAAGCCACTTGAACATGTGACATGTTTTGTGGACTGGCCCTTTAAGAGGCAGACCCTAGAAGTGGACAAACCCTTGAAGAGGTGACAAATTTAGGGAATTATGTCCTTTAAGAGGTTGACCAGGATTGTGTACAAACCCTCGAAACAACAGCATTTTAAGTGTACTGGCCCTTTAAGAGGTGGACCTGGGAAGCTTACGGACCTTTAAAATTGGCAATACTTTAAGGTGACTGGCCTATGAAGAGGATGACCATGGAAGTGGACAGTCCTTAAAGATGCATTATTGTGTGTGGGTGGCCTTCTAAGAGACAACCCTGGGAATGGACAGACCTTTGGAAATGTCAATGTGGCTTATGAAGTGGAAAGCCACTTGAACATGTGACATGTTTTGATGACTGGCCCTTTAAGAGGCAGACCCTAGATGTGGACAAACCCTTGAAGAGGTGACAAATTTAGGGAATTATGTCCTTTAAGAGGTTGACCAGGGTTGTGTACAAACCCTCGAAACAACAGCATTTTAAGTGTACTGGCCCTTTAAGAGGTGGACCTGGGAAGCTTACGGACCTTTAAAATTGGCAATACTTTAAGGTGACTGGCCTATGAAGAGGATGACCATGGAAGTGGACAGTCCTTAAAGATGCATTATTGTGTGTGGGTGGCCTTCTAAGAGACAACCCTGGGAATGGACAGACCTTTGGAAATGTCAATGTGGCTTATGAAGTGAAAAATCCACTTGAACATGTGACATGTTTTGATGACTGGCCCTTTAAGAGGCAGACCCTAGATGTGGACAAACCCTTGAAGAGGTGACACATTTAGGGAATTATGTCCTTTAAGAGGTTGACCAGGGTTGTGTACAAACCCTCGAAACAACAGCATTTTAAGTGTACTGGCCCTTTAAGAGGTGGACCTGGGAAGCTTACGGACCGTTAAAATTGGCAATACTTTAAGGTGACTGGCCTATGAAGAGGATGACCATGGAAGTGGACAGTCCTTAAAGATGCATTATTGTGTGTGGGTGGCCTTCTAAGAGACAACCCTGGGAATGGACAGACCTTTGGAAATGTCAATGTGGCTTATGAAGTGGGAAGCCACTTGAACATGTGACATGTTTTGCAGACTGGCCCTTTAAGAGGCAGACCCTAGAAGTGGACAAACCCTTGAAGAGGTGACAAATTTAGGGAATTATGTCCTTTAAGAGGTTGACCAGGGTTGTGTACAAACCCTCAAAACAACAGCATTTTAAGTGTACTGGCCCTTTAAGAGGTGGACCTGGGAAGCTTACGGACCTTTAAATTTGGCAATACTTTAAGGTGACTGGCCTATGAAGAGGATGACCATGGAAGTGGACAGTCCTTAAAGATGCATTATTGTGTGTGGGTGGCCTTCTAAGGGACAACCCTGGGAATGGACAGACCTTTGGAAATGTCAATGTGGCTTATGAAGTGGAAAGCCACTTGAACATGTGACATGTTTTGATGACTGGCCCTTTAAGAGGCAGACCCTAGATGTGGACAAACCCTTGAAGAGGTGACACATTTAGGGAATTATGTCCTTTAAGAGGTTGACCAGGGTTGTGTACAAACCCTCGAAACAACAGCATTTTAAGTGTACTGGCCCTTTAAGAGGTGGACCTGGGAAGCTTACGGACCGTTAAAATTGGCAATACTTTAAGGTGACTGGCCTATGAAGAGGATGACCATGGAAGTGGACAGTCCTTAAAGATGCATTATTGTGTGTGGGTGGCCTTCTAAGAGACAACCCTGGGAATGGACAGACCTTTGGAAATGTCAATGTGGCTTATGAAGTGAAAAATCCACTTGAACATGTGACATGTTTTGATGACTGGCCCTTTAAGAGGCAGACCCTAGATGTGGACAAACCCTTGAAGAGGTGACACATTTAGGGAATTATGTCCTTTAAGAGGTTGACCAGGGTTGTGTACAAACCCTCGAAACAACAGCATTTTAAGTGTACTGGCCCTTTAAGAGGTGGACCTGGGAAGCTTACGGACCGTTAAAATTGGCAATACTTTAAGGTGACTGGCCTATGAAGAGGATGACCATGGAAGTGGACAGTCCTTAAAGATGCATTATTGTGTGTGGGTGGCCTTCTAAGAGACAACCCTGGGAATGGACAGACCTTTGGAAATGTCAATGTGGCTTATGAAGTGGGAAGCCACTTGAACATGTGACATGTTTTGCAGACTGGCCCTTTAAGAGGCAGACCCTAGAAGTGGACAAACCCTTGAAGAGGTGACAAATTTAGGGAATTATGTCCTTTAAGAGGTTGACCAGGGTTGTGTACAAACCCTCAAAACAACAGCATTTTAAGTGTACTGGCCCTTTAAGAGGTGGACCTGGGAAGCTTACGGACCTTTAAATTTGGCAATACTTTAAGGTGACTGGCCTATGAAGAGGATGACCATGGAAGTGGACAGTCCTTAAAGATGCATTATTGTGTGTGGGTGGCCTTCTAAGGGACAACCCTGGGAATGGACAGACCTTTGGAAATGTCAATGTGGCTTATGAAGTGGAAAGCCACTTGAACATGTGACATGTTTTGATGACTGGCCCTTTAAGAGGCAGACCCTAGATGTGGACAAACCCTTGAAGAGGTGACACATTTAGGGAATTATGTCCTTTAAGAGGTTGACCAGGGTTGTGTACAAACCCTCGAAACAACAGCATTTTAAGTGTACTGGCCCTTTAAGAGGTGGACCTGGGAAGCTTACGGACCGTTAAAATTGGCAATACTTTAAGGTGACTGGCCTATGAAGAGGATGACCATGGAAGTGGACAGTCCTTAAAGATGCATTATTGTGTGTGGGTGGCCTTCTAAGAGACAACCCTGGGAATGGACAGACCTTTGGAAATGTCAATGTGGCTTATGAAGTGGGAAGCCACTTGAACATGTGACATGTTTTGCAGACTGGCCCTTTAAGAGGCAGACCCTAGAAGTGGACAAACCCTTGAAGAGGTGACAAATTTAGGGAATTATGTCCTTTAAGAGGTTGACCAGGGTTGTGTACAAACCCTCAAAACAACAGCATTTTAAGTGTACTGGCCCTTTAAGAGGTGGACCTGGGAAGCTTACGGACCTTTAAATTTGGCAATACTTTAAGGTGACTGGCCTATGAAGAGGATGACCATGGAAGTGGACAGTCCTTAAAGATGCATTATTGTGTGTGGGTGGCCTTCTAAGGGACAACCCTGGGAATGGACAGACCTTTGGAAATGTCAATGTGGCTTATGAAGTGGAAAGCCACTTGAACATGTGACATGTTTTGATGACTGGCCCTTTAAGAGGCAGACCCTAGATGTGGACAAACCCTTGAAGAGGTGACACATTTAGGGAATTATGTCCTTTAAGAGGTTGACCAGGGTTGTGTACAAACCCTCGAAACAACAGCATTTTAAGTGTACTGGCCCTTTAAGAGGTGGACCTGGGAAGCTTACGGACCGTTAAAATTGGCAATACTTTAAGGTGACTGGCCTATGAAGAGGATGACCATGGAAGTGGAAAGTCCTTAAAGATGCATTATTGTGTGTGGGTGGCCTTCTAAGAGACAACCCTGGGAATGGACAGACCTTTGGAAATGTCAATGTGGCTTATGAAGTGGAAAGCCACTTGAACATGTGACATGTTTTGCGGACTGGCCCTTTAAGAGGCAGACCCTAGAAGTGGACAAACCCTTGAAGAGGTGACAAATTTAGGGAATTATGTCCTTTAAGAGGTTGACCAGGGTTGTGTACAAACCCTTGAAACAACAGCATTTTAAGTGTACTGGCCCTTTAAGAGGTGGACCTGGGAAGCTTACGGACCTTTAAAATTGGCAATACTTTAAGGTGACTGGCCTATGAAGAGGATGACCATGGAAGTGGACAGTCCTTAAAGATGCATTATTGTGTGTGGGTGGCCTTCTAAGAGACAACCCTGGGAATGGACAGACCTTTGGAAATGTCAATGTGGCTTATGAAGTGGAAAGCCACTTGAACATGTGACATGTTTTGTGGACTGGCCCTTTAAGAGGCAGACCCTAGAAGTGGACAAACCCTTGAAGAGGTGACAAATTTAGGGAATTATGTCCTTTAAGAGGTTGACCAGGGTTGTGTACAAACCCTCGAAACAACAGCATTTTAAGTGTACTGGCCCTTTAAGAGGTGGACCTGGGAAGCTTACGGACCTTTAAAATTGGCAATACTTTAAGGTGACTGGCCTATGAAGAGGATGACCATGGAAGTGGACAGTCCTTAAAGATGCATTATTGTGTGTGGGTGGCCTTCTAAGAGACAACCCTGGGAATGGACAGACCTTTGGAAATGTCAATGTGGCTTATGAAGTGGAAAGCCACTTGAAAATGTGACATGTTTTGCGGACTGGCCCTTTAAGAGGCAGACCCTAGAAGTGGACAAACCCTTGAAGAGGTGACAAATTTAGGGAATTATGTCCTTTAAGAGGTTGACCAGGGTTGTGTACAAACCCTCAAAACAACAGCATTTTAAGTGTACTGGCCCTTTAAGAGGTGGACCTGGGAAGCTTACGGACCTTTAAAATTGGCAATACTTTAAGGTGACTGGCCTATGAAGAGGATGACCATGGAAGTGGACAGTCCTTAAAGATGCATTATTGTGTGTGGGTGGCCTTCTAAGAGACAACCCTGGGAATGGACAGACCTTTGGAAATGTCAATGTGGCTTATGAAGTGGAAAGCCACTTGAACATGTGACATGTTTTGCGGACTGGCCCTTTAAGAGGCAGACCCTAGAAGTGGACAAACCCTTGAAGAGGTGACAAATTTAGGGAATTATGTCCTTTAAGAGGTTGACCAGGGTTGTGTACAAACCCTCGAAACAACAGCATTTTAAGTGTACTGGCCCTTTAAGAGGTGGACCTGGGAAGCTTACGGACCTTTAAAATTGGCAATACTTTAAGGTGACTGGCCTATGAAGAGGATGACCATGGAAGTGGACAGTCCTTAAAGATGCATTATTGTGTGTGGGTGGCCTTCTAAGAGACAACCCTGGGAATGGACAGACCTTTGGAAATGTCAATGTGGCTTATGAAGTGAAAAATCCACTTGAACATGTGACATGTTTTGATGACTGGCCCTTTAAGAGGCAGACCCTAGATGTGGACAAACCCTTGAAGAGGTGACACATTTAGGGAATTATGTCCTTTAAGAGGTTGACCAGGGTTGTGTACAAACCCTCGAAACAACAGCATTTTAAGTGTACTGGCCCTTTAAGAGGTGGACCTGGGAAGCTTACGGACCGTTAAAATTGGCAATACTTTAAGGTGACTGGCCTATGAAGAGGATGACCATGGAAGTGGACAGTCCTTAAAGATGCACTATTGTGTGGGTGGCCTTCTAAGAGACAACCCTGGGAATGGACAGACCTTTGGAAATGTCAATGTGGCTTATGAAGTGGAAAGCCACTTGAACATGTGACATGTTTTGTGGACTGGCCCTTTAAGAGGCAGACCCTAGAAGTGGACAAACCCTTGAAGAGGTGACAAATTTAGGGAATTATGTCCTTTAAGAGGTTGACCAGGATTGTGTACAAACCCTCGAAACAACAGCATTTTAAGTGTACTGGCCCTTTAAGAGGTGGACCTGGGAAGCTTACGGACCTTTAAAATTGGCAATACTTTAAGGTGACTGGCCTATGAAGAGGATGACCATGGAAGTGGACAGTCCTTAAAGATGCATTATTGTGTGTGGGTGGCCTTCTAAGAGACAACCCTGGGAATGGACAGACCTTTGGAAATGTCAATGTGGCTTATGAAGTGGAAAGCCACTTGAACATGTGACATGTTTTGATGACTGGCCCTTTAAGAGGCAGACCCTAGATGTGGACAAACCCTTGAAGAGGTGACAAATTTAGGGAATTATGTCCTTTAAGAGGTTGACCAGGGTTGTGTACAAACCCTCGAAACAACAGCATTTTAAGTGTACTGGCCCTTTAAGAGGTGGACCTGGGAAGCTTACGGACCTTTAAAATTGGCAATACTTTAAGGTGACTGGCCTATGAAGAGGATGACCATGGAAGTGGACAGTCCTTAAAGATGCATTATTGTGTGTGGGTGGCCTTCTAAGAGACAACCCTGGGAATGGACAGACCTTTGGAAATGTCAATGTGGCTTATGAAGTGAAAAATCCACTTGAACATGTGACATGTTTTGATGACTGGCCCTTTAAGAGGCAGACCCTAGATGTGGACAAACCCTTGAAGAGGTGACACATTTAGGGAATTATGTCCTTTAAGAGGTTGACCAGGGTTGTGTACAAACCCTCGAAACAACAGCATTTTAAGTGTACTGGCCCTTTAAGAGGTGGACCTGGGAAGCTTACGGACCGTTAAAATTGGCAATACTTTAAGGTGACTGGCCTATGAAGAGGATGACCATGGAAGTGGACAGTCCTTAAAGATGCATTATTGTGTGTGGGTGGCCTTCTAAGAGACAACCCTGGGAATGGACAGACCTTTGGAAATGTCAATGTGGCTTATGAAGTGGGAAGCCACTTGAACATGTGACATGTTTTGCAGACTGGCCCTTTAAGAGGCAGACCCTAGAAGTGGACAAACCCTTGAAGAGGTGACAAATTTAGGGAATTATGTCCTTTAAGAGGTTGACCAGGGTTGTGTACAAACCCTCAAAACAACAGCATTTTAAGTGTACTGGCCCTTTAAGAGGTGGACCTGGGAAGCTTACGGACCTTTAAATTTGGCAATACTTTAAGGTGACTGGCCTATGAAGAGGATGACCATGGAAGTGGACAGTCCTTAAAGATGCATTATTGTGTGTGGGTGGCCTTCTAAGGGACAACCCTGGGAATGGACAGACCTTTGGAAATGTCAATGTGGCTTATGAAGTGGAAAGCCACTTGAACATGTGACATGTTTTGATGACTGGCCCTTTAAGAGGCAGACCCTAGATGTGGACAAACCCTTGAAGAGGTGACACATTTAGGGAATTATGTCCTTTAAGAGGTTGACCAGGGTTGTGTACAAACCCTCGAAACAACAGCATTTTAAGTGTACTGGCCCTTTAAGAGGTGGACCTGGGAAGCTTACGGACCGTTAAAATTGGCAATACTTTAAGGTGACTGGCCTATGAAGAGGATGACCATGGAAGTGGAAAGTCCTTAAAGATGCATTATTGTGTGTGGGTGGCCTTCTAAGAGACAACCCTGGGAATGGACAGACCTTTGGAAATGTCAATGTGGCTTATGAAGTGGAAAGCCACTTGAACATGTGACATGTTTTGCGGACTGGCCCTTTAAGAGGCAGACCCTAGAAGTGGACAAACCCTTGAAGAGGTGACAAATTTAGGGAATTATGTCCTTTAAGAGGTTGACCAGGGTTGTGTACAAACCCTTGAAACAACAGCATTTTAAGTGTACTGGCCCTTTAAGAGGTGGACCTGGGAAGCTTACGGACCTTTAAAATTGGCAATACTTTAAGGTGACTGGCCTATGAAGAGGATGACCATGGAAGTGGACAGTCCTTAAAGATGCATTATTGTGTGTGGGTGGCCTTCTAAGAGACAACCCTGGGAATGGACAGACCTTTGGAAATGTCAATGTGGCTTATGAAGTGGAAAGCCACTTGAACATGTGACATGTTTTGTGGACTGGCCCTTTAAGAGGCAGACCCTAGAAGTGGACAAACCCTTGAAGAGGTGACAAATTTAGGGAATTATGTCCTTTAAGAGGTTGACCAGGGTTGTGTACAAACCCTTGAAACAACAGCATTTTAAGTGTACTGGCCCTTTAAGAGGTGGACCTGGGAAGCTTACGGACCTTTAAAATTGGCAATACTTTAAGCTGACTGGCCTATGAAGAGGATGACCATGGAAGTGGACAGTCCTTAAAGATGCATTATTGTGTGTGGGTGGCCTTCTAAGAGACAACCCTGGGAATGGACAGACCTTTGGAAAAGTCAATGTGGCTTATGAAGTGGAAAGCCACTTGAACATGTGACATGTTTTGCGGACTGGCCCTTTAAGAGGCAGACCCTAGAAGTGGACAAACCCTTGAAGAGGTGACAAATTTAGGGAATTATGTCCTTTAAGAGGTTGACCAGGGTTGTGTACAAACCCTCGAAACAACAGCATTTTAAGTGTACTGGCCCTTTAAGAGGTGGACCTGGGAAGCTTACGGACCTTTAAAATTGGCAATACTTTAAGGTGACTGGCCTATGAAGAGGATGACCATGGAAGTGGACAGTCCTTAAAGATGCATTATTGTGTGTGGGTGGCCTTCTAAGAGACAACCCTGGGAATGGACAGACCTTTGGAAATGTCAATGTGGCTTATGAAGTGGAAAGCCACTTGAACATGTGACATGTTTTGCGGACTGGCCCTTTAAGAGGCAGACCCTAGAAGTGGACAAACCCTTGAAGAGGTGACAAATTTAGGGAATTATGTCCTTTAAGAGGTTGACCAGGGTTGTGTACAAACCCTCAAAACAACAGCATTTTAAGTGTACTGGCCCTTTAAGAGGTGGACCTGGGAAGCTTACGGACCTTTAAAATTGGCAATACTTTAAGGTGACTGGCCTATGAAGAGGATGACCATGGAAGTGGACAGTCCTTAAAGATGCATTATTGTGTGTGGGTGGCCTTCTAAGAGACAACCCTGGGAATGGACAGACCTTTGGAAATGTCAATGTGGCTTATGAAGTGGAAATCCACTTGAACATGTGACATGTTTTGATGACTGGCCCTTTAAGAGGCGGACCCTAGATGTGGACAAACCCTTGAAGAGGTGACAAATTTAGGGAATTATGTCCTTTAAGAGGTTGACCAGGGTTGTGTACAAACCCTTGAAACAACAGCATTTTAAGTGTACTGGCCCTTTAAGAGGTGGACCTGGGAAGCTTACGGACCTTTAAAATTGGCAATACTTTAAGGTGACTGGCCTATGAAGAGGATGACCATGGAAGTGGACAGTCCTTAAAGATGCATTATTGTGTGTGGGTGGCCTTCTAAGAGACAACCCTGGGAATGGACAGACCTTTGGAAATGTCAATGTGGCTTATGAAGTGGAAAGCCACTTGAACATGTGACATGTTTTGCGGACTGGCCCTTTAAGAGGCAGACCCTAGAAGTGGACAAACCCTTGAAGAGGTGACAAATTTAGGGAATTATGTCCTTTAAGAGGTTGACCAGGGTTGTGTACAAACCCTCAAAACAACAGCATTTTAAGTGTACTGGCCCTTTAAGAGGTGGACCTGGGAAGCTTACGGACCTTTAAAATTGGCAATACTTTAAGGTGACTGGCCTATGAAGAGGATGACCATGGAAGTGGACAGTCCTTAAAGATGCATTATTGTGTGTGGGTGGCCTTCTAAGAGACAACCCTGGGAATGGACAGACCTTTGGAAATATCAATGTGGCTTATGAAGTGGAAATCCACTTGAACATGTGACATGTTTTGATGACTGGCCCTTTAAGAGGCAGACCCTAGATGTGGACAAACCCTTGAAGAGGTGACAAATTTAGGGAATTATGTCCTTTAAGAGGTTGACCAGGGTTGTGTACAAACCCTTGAAACAACAGCATTTTAAGTGTACTGGCCCTTTAAGAGGTGGACCTGGGAAGCTTACGGACCTTTAAAATTGGCAATACTTTAAGGTGACTGGCCTATGAAGAGGATGACCATGGAAGTGGACAGTCCTTAAAGATGCATTATTGTGTGTGGGTGGCCTTCTAAGAGACAACCCTGGGAATGGACAGACCTTTGGAAATGTCAATGTGGCTTATGAAGTGGAAAGCCACTTGAACATGTGACATGTTTTGTGGACTGGCCCTTTAAGAGGCAGACCCTAGAAGTGGACAAACCCTTGAAGAGGTGACAAATTTAGGGAATTATGTCCTTTAAGAGGTTGACCAGGGTTGTGTACAAACCCTCGAAACAACAGCATTTTAAGTGTACTGGCCCTTTAAGAGGTGGACCTGGGAAGCTTACGGACCTTTAAAATTGGCAATACTTTAAGGTGACTGGCCTATGAAGAGGATGACCATGGAAGTGGACAGTCCTTAAAGATGCATTATTGTGTGTGGGTGGCCTTCTAAGAGACAACCCTGGGAATGGACAGACCTTTGGAAATGTCAATGTGGCTTATGAAGTGGAAAGCCACTTGAAAATGTGACATGTTTTGCGGACTGGCCCTTTAAGAGGCAGACCCTAGAAGTGGACAAACCCTTGAAGAGGTGACAAATTTAGGGAATTATGTCCTTTAAGAGGTTGACCAGGGTTGTGTACAAACCCTCAAAACAACAGCATTTTAAGTGTACTGGCCCTTTAAGAGGTGGACCTGGGAAGCTTACGGACCTTTAAAATTGGCAATACTTTAAGGTGACTGGCCTATGAAGAGGATGACCATGGAAGTGGACAGTCCTTAAAGATGCATTATTGTGTGTGGGTGGCCTTCTAAGAGACAACCCTGGGAATGGACAGACCTTTGGAAAAGTCAATGTGGCTTATGAAGTGGAAAGCCACTTGAACATGTGACATGTTTTGCGGACTGGCCCTTTAAGAGGCAGACCCTAGAAGTGGACAAACCCTTGAAGAGGTGACAAATTTAGGGAATTATGTCCTTTAAGAGGTTGACCAGGGTTGTGTACAAACCCTCAAAACAACAGCATTTTAAGTGTACTGGCCCTTTAAGAGGTGGACCTGGGAAGCTTACGGACCTTTAAAATTGGCAATACTTTAAGGTGACTGGCCTATGAAGAGGATGACCATGGAAGTGGACAGTCCTTAAAGATGCATTATTGTGTGTGGGTGGCCTTCTAAGAGACAACCCTGGGAATGGACAGACCTTTGGAAATGTCAATGTGGCTTATGAAGTGGAAAGCCACTTGAACATGTGACATGTTTTGCGGACTGGCCCTTTGAGAGGCAGACCCTAGAAGTGGACAAACCCTTGAAGAGGTGACAAATTTAGGGAATTATGTCCTTTACGAGGTTGACCAGGGTTGTGTACAAACCCTCAAAACAACAGCATTTTAAGTGTACTGGCCCTTTAAGAGGTGGACCTGGGAAGCTTACGGACCTTTAAAATTGGCAATACTTTAAGGTGACTGGCCTATGAAGAGGATGACCATGGAAGTGGACAGTCCTTAAAGATGCATTATTGTGTGTGGGTGGCCTTCTAAGAGACAACCCTGGGAATGGACAGACCTTTGGAAAAGTCAATGTGGCTTATGAAGTGGAAAGCCACTTGAACATGTGACATGTTTTGCGGACTGGCCCTTTAAGAGGCAGACCCTAGAAGTGGACAAACCCTTGAAGAGGTGACAAATTTAGGGAATTATGTCCTTTAAGAGGTTGACCAGGGTTGTGTACAAACCCTCGAAACAACAGCATTTTAAGTGTACTGGCCCTTTAAGAGGTGGACCTGGGAAGCTTACGGACCTTTAAAATTGGCAATACTTTAAGGTGACTGGCCTATGAAGAGGATGACCATGGAAGTGGACAGTCCTTAAAGATGCATTATTGTGTGTGGGTGGCCTTCTAAGAGACAACCCTGGGAATGGACAGACCTTTGGAAATGTCAATGTGGCTTATGAAGTGGAAAGCCACTTGAACATGTGACATGTTTTGCGGACTGGCCCTTTAAGAGGCAGACCCTAGAAGTGGACAAACCCTTGAAGAGGTGACAAATTTAGGGAATTATGTCCTTTAAGAGGTTGACCAGGGTTGTGTACAAACCCTCAAAACAACAGCATTTTAAGTGTACTGGCCCTTTAAGAGGTGGACCTGGGAAGCTTACGGACCTTTAAAATTGGCAATACTTTAAGGTGACTGGCCTATGAAGAGGATGACCATGGAAGTGGACAGTCCTTAAAGATGCATTATTGTGTGTGGGTGGCCTTCTAAGAGACAACCCTGGGAATGGACAGACCTTTGGAAATGTCAATGTGGCTTATGAAGTGGAAATCCACTTGAACATGTGACATGTTTTGATGACTGGCCCTTTAAGAGGCAGACCCTAGATGTGGACAAACCCTTGAAGAGGTGACAAATTTAGGGAATTATGTCCTTTAAGAGGTTGACCAGGGTTGTGTACAAACCCTTGAAACAACAGCATTTTAAGTGTACTGGCCCTTTAAGAGGTGGACCTGGGAAGCTTACGGACCTTTAAAATTGGCAATACTTTAAGGTGACTGGCCTATGAAGAGGATGACCATGGAAGTGGACAGTCCTTAAAGATGCACTATTGTGTGGGTGGCCTTCTAAGAGACAACCCTGGGAATGGACAGACCTTTGGAAATGTCAATGTGGCTTATGAAGTGGAAAGCCACTTGAACATGTGACATGTTTTGTGGACTGGCCCTTTAAGAGGCAGACCCTAGAAGTGGACAAACCCTTGAAGAGGTGACAAATTTAGGGAATTATGTCCTTTAAGAGGTTGACCAGGATTGTGTACAAACCCTCGAAACAACAGCATTTTAAGTGTACTGGCCCTTTAAGAGGTGGACCTGGGAAGCTTACGGACCTTTAAAATTGGCAATACTTTAAGGTGACTGGCCTATGAAGAGGATGACCATGGAAGTGGACAGTCCTTAAAGATGCATTATTGTGTGTGGGTGGCCTTCTAAGAGACAACCCTGGGAATGGACAGACCTTTGGAAATGTCAATGTGGCTTATGAAGTGGAAATCCACTTGAACATGTGACATGTTTTGATGACTGGCCCTTTAAGAGGCAGACCCTAGATGTGGACAAACCCTTGAAGAGGTGACAAATTTAGGGAATTATGTCCTTTAAGAGGTTGACCAGGGTTGTGTACAAACCCTTGAAACAACAGCATTTTAAGTGTACTGGCCCTTTAAGAGGTGGACCTGGGAAGCTTACGGACCTTTAAAATTGGCAATACTTTAAGGTGACTGGCCTATGAAGAGGATGACCATGGAAGTGGACAGTCCTTAAAGATGCACTATTGTGTGGGTGGCCTTCTAAGAGACAACCCTGGGAATGGACAGACCTTTGGAAATGTCAATGTGGCTTATGAAGTGGAAAGCCACTTGAACATGTGACATGTTTTGTGGACTGGCCCTTTAAGAGGCAGACCCTAGAAGTGGACAAACCCTTGAAGAGGTGACAAATTTAGGGAATTATGTCCTTTAAGAGGTTGACCAGGATTGTGTACAAACCCTCGAAACAACAGCATTTTAAGTGTACTGGCCCTTTAAGAGGTGGACCTGGGAAGCTTACGGACCTTTAAAATTGGCAATACTTTAAGGTGACTGGCCTATGAAGAGGATGACCATGGAAGTGGACAGTCCTTAAAGATGCATTATTGTGTGTGGGTGGCCTTCTAAGAGACAACCCTGGGAATGGACAGACCTTTGGAAATGTCAATGTGGCTTATGAAGTGGAAAGCCACTTGAACATGTGACATGTTTTGATGACTGGCCCTTTAAGAGGCAGACCCTAGATGTGGACAAACCCTTGAAGAGGTGACAAATTTAGGGAATTATGTCCTTTAAGAGGTTGACCAGGGTTGTGTACAAACCCTCGAAACAACAGCATTTTAAGTGTACTGGCCCTTTAAGAGGTGGACCTGGGAAGCTTACGGACCTTTAAAATTGGCAATACTTTAAGGTGACTGGCCTATGAAGAGGATGACCATGGAAGTGGACAGTCCTTAAAGATGCATTATTGTGTGTGGGTGGCCTTCTAAGAGACAACCCTGGGAATGGACAGACCTTTGGAAATGTCAATGTGGCTTATGAAGTGAAAAATCCACTTGAACATGTGACATGTTTTGATGACTGGCCCTTTAAGAGGCAGACCCTAGATGTGGACAAACCCTTGAAGAGGTGACACATTTAGGGAATTATGTCCTTTAAGAGGTTGACCAGGGTTGTGTACAAACCCTCGAAACAACAGCATTTTAAGTGTACTGGCCCTTTAAGAGGTGGACCTGGGAAGCTTACGGACCTTTAAAATTGGCAATACTTTAAGGTGACTGGCCTATGAAGAGGATGACCATGGAAGTGGACAGTCCTTAAAGATGCATTATTGTGTGTGGGTGGCCTTCTAAGAGACAACCCTGGGAATGGACAGACCTTTGGAAATGTCAATGTGGCTTATGAAGTGAAAAATCCACTTGAACATGTGACATGTTTTGATGACTGGCCCTTTAAGAGGCAGACCCTAGATGTGGACAAACCCTTGAAGAGGTGACACATTTAGGGAATTATGTCCTTTAAGAGGTTGACCAGGGTTGTGTACAAACCCTCGAAACAACAGCATTTTAAGTGTACTGGCCCTTTAAGAGGTGGACCTGGGAAGCTTACGGACCGTTAAAATTGGCAATACTTTAAGGTGACTGGCCTATGAAGAGGATGACCATGGAAGTGGACAGTCCTTAAAGATGCATTATTGTGTGTGGGTGGCCTTCTAAGAGACAACCCTGGGAATGGACAGACCTTTGGAAATGTCAATGTGGCTTATGAAGTGGAAAGCCACTTGAACATGTGACATGTTTTGCAGACTGGCCCTTTAAGAGGCAGACCCTAGAAGTGGACAAACCCTTGAAGAGGTGACAAATTTAGGGAATTATGTCCTTTAAGAGGTTGACCAGGGTTGTGTACAAACCCTCAAAACAACAGCATTTTAAGTGTACTGGCCCTTTAAGAGGTGGACCTGGGAAGCTTACGGACCTTTAAATTTGGCAATACTTTAAGGTGACTGGCCTATGAAGAGGATGACCATGGAAGTGGACAGTCCTTAAAGATGCATTATTGTGTGTGGGTGGCCTTCTAAGAGACAACCCTGGGAATGGACAGACCTTTGGAAATGTCAATGTGGCTTATGAAGTGGAAAGCCACTTGAACATGTGACATGTTTTGATGACTGGCCCTTTAAGAGGCAGACCCTAGATGTGGACAAACCCTTGAAGAGGTGACACATTTAGGGAATTATGTCCTTTAAGAGGTTGACCAGGGTTGTGTACAAACCCTCGAAACAACAGCATTTTAAGTGTACTGGCCCTTTAAGAGGTGGACCTGGGAAGCTTACGGACCGTTAAAATTGGCAATACTTTAAGGTGACTGGCCTATGAAGAGGATGACCATGGAAGTGGACAGTCCTTAAAGATGCATTATTGTGTGTGGGTGGCCTTCTAAGAGACAACCCTGGGAATGGACAGACCTTTGGAAATGTCAATGTGGCTTATGAAGTGGAAAGCCACTTGAACATGTGACATGTTTTGCGGACTGGCCCTTTAAGAGGCAGACCCTAGAAGTGGACAAACCCTTGAAGAGGTGACAAATTTAGGGAATTATGTCCTTTAAGAGGTTGACCAGGGTTGTGTACAAACCCTCAAAACAACAGCATTTTAAGTGTACTGGCCCTTTAAGAGGTGGACCTGGGAAGCTTACGGACCTTTAAAATTGGCAATACTTTAAGGTGACTGGCCTATGAAGAGGATGACCATGGAAGTGGACAGTCCTTAAAGATGCATTATTGTGTGTGGGTGGCCTTCTAAGAGACAACCCTGGGAATGGACAGACCTTTGGAAATGTCAATGTGGCTTATGAAGTGGAAATCCACTTGAACATGTGACATGTTTTGATGACTGGCCCTTTAAGAGGCAGACCCTAGATGTGGACAAACCCTTGAAGAGGTGACAAATTTAGGGAATTATGTCCTTTAAGAGGTTGACCAGGGTTGTGTACAAACCCTTGAAACAACAGCATTTTAAGTGTACTGGCCCTTTAAGAGGTGGACCTGGGAAGCTTACGGACCTTTAAAATTGGCAATACTTTAAGGTGACTGGCCTATGAAGAGGATGACCATGGAAGTGGACAGTCCTTAAAGATGCATTATTGTGTGTGGGTGGCCTTCTAAGAGACAACCCTGGGAATGGACAGACCTTTGGAAATGTCAATGTGGCTTATGAAGTGGAAAGCCACTTGAACATGTGACATGTTTTGTGGACTGGCCCTTTAAGAGGCAGACCCTAGAAGTGGACAAACCCTTGAAGAGGTGACAAATTTAGGGAATTATGTCCTTTAAGAGGTTGACCAGGGTTGTGTACAAACCCTCGAAACAACAGCATTTTAAGTGTACTGGCCCTTTAAGAGGTGGACCTGGGAAGCTTACGGACCTTTAAAATTGGCAATACTTTAAGGTGACTGGCCTATGAAGAGGATGACCATGGAAGTGGACAGTCCTTAAAGATGCATTATTGTGTGTGGGTGGCCTTCTAAGAGACAACCCTGGGAATGGACAGACCTTTGGAAAAGTCAATGTGGCTTATGAAGTGGAAAGCCACTTGAACATGTGACATGTTTTGCGGACTGGCCCTTTAAGAGGCAGACCCTAGAAGTGGACAAACCCTTGAAGAGGTGACAAATTTAGGGAATTATGTCCTTTAAGAGGTTGACCAGGGTTGTGTACAAACCCTCGAAACAACAGCATTTTAAGTGTACTGGCCCTTTAAGAGGTGGACCTGGGAAGCTTACGGACCTTTAAAATTGGCAATACTTTAAGGTGACTGGCCTATGAAGAGGATGACCATGGAAGTGGACAGTCCTTAAAGATGCATTATTGTGTTGTGGGTGGCCTTCTAAGAGACAACCCTGGGAATGGACAGACCTTTGGAAATGTCAATGTGGCTTATGAAGTGGAAATTCCACTTGAACATGTGACATTTTTTGATGACTGGCCCTTTAAGAGGCAGACCCTAGATGTGGACAAACCCTTGAAGAGGTGACAAATTTAGGGAATTATGTCCTTTAAGAGGTTGACCAGGGTTGTGTACAAACCCTTGAAACAACAGCATTTAAGTGTACTGGCCCTTTAAGAGGTGGACCTGGGAAGCTTACGGACCTTTAAAATTGGGCAATACTTTAAGGTGACTGGCCTAGGAAGAGGATGACCATGGAAGTGTGGACAGTCCTTAAAGATGCACTATTGTGTGGGTGGCCTTCTAAGAGACAACCCTGGGAATGGACAGACCTTTGGAAATGTCAATGTGGCTTATGAAGTGGAAAGCCACTTGAACATGTGACATGTTTTGTGGACTGGCCCTTTAAGAGGCAGACCCTAGAAGTGGACAAACACCTTGAAGAGGTGACAAATTTAGGGAATTATGTCCTTTAAGAGGTTGACCAGGATTGTGTACAAACCCTCGAAACAACAGCATTTTAAGTGTACTGGCCCTTTAAGAGGTGGACCTGGGAAGCTTACGGACCTTTAAAATTGGCAATACTTTAAGGTGACCTGGCCTATGAAGAGGATGACCATGGAAGTGGACAGTCCTTAAAGATGCATTATTGTGTGCTGGGTGGCCTTCTAAGAGACAACCCTGGGAATGGACAGACCTTTGGAAATGTCAATGTGGCTTATGAAGTGGAAAGCCACTGGAACATGTGACATGTTTTGATGACTGGCCCTTTAAGAGGCAGACCCTAGATGTGGACAAACCCTTGAAGAGGTGACAAATTTAGGGAATTATGTCCTTTAAAGAGGTTGACCAGGGTTGTGTACAAACCCTCGAAACGAACAGCATTTTAAGTGTACTGGCCCTTTAAGAGGTGGACCTGGGAAGCTTACGGACCTTTAAAATTGGCAATACTTTAAGGTGACTGGCCTATGAAGAGGATGACCATGGAAGTGGACAGTCCTTAAAGATGCATTATTGTGTGTGGGTGGCCTTCTAAGAGACAACCCTGGGAATGACAGACCTTTGGAAATGTCAATGTGGCTTATGAAGTGAAAAATCCACTTGAACATGTGACATGTTTTGATGACTGGCCCTTTAAGAGGCAGACCCTAGATGTGGACAAACCCTTGAAGAGGTGACACATTTAGGGAATTATGTCCTTTAAGAGGTTGACCAGGGTTGTGTACAAACCCTCGAAACAACAGCATTTTAAGTGTACTGGCCTTTAAGAGGTGGACCTGGGAAGCTTACGGGACCTTTAAAAATTGGCAATACTTTAAGGTGACTGGCCTATGAAGAGGATGACCATGGAAGTGGACAGTCCTTAAAGATGCATTATTGTGTGTGGGTGGCCTTCTAAGAGACAACCCTGGGAATGGACAGACCTTTGAAATGTCAATGTGGCTTATGAAGTGAAAAATCCACTTGAACATGTGACATGTTTTGATGACTGGCCCTTTAAGAGGCAGACCCTAGATGTGGACAAACCCTTGAAGAGGTGACACATTTAGGGAATTATGTCCTTTAAGAGGTTGACCAGGGTTGTGTACAAACCCTCGAAACAACAGCATTTTAAGTGTACTGGCCCTTTAAGAGGTGGACCTGGGAAGCTTACGGACCGTTAAAATGGCAATACTTTAAGGTGACTGGCCTATGAAGAGGATGACCATGGAAGTGGACAGTCTTAAAGATGCATTATTGTGTGTGGGTGGCCTTCTAAGAGACAACCCTGGGAATGGACAGACCTTTGGAAATGTCAAGTGTGGCTTATGAAGTGAAAGCCACTTGAACATGTGACATGTTTTGCAGACTGGCCCTTTAAGAGGCAGACCTAGAAGTGGACAAACCCTTGAAGAGGTGACAAATTTAGGGAATTATGTCCTTTAAGAGGTTGACCAGGGTTGTGTACAAACCCTCAAAACAACAGCATTTTAAGTGTACTGGCCCTTAAGAGGTGGACCTGGGAAGCTTACGGACCTTTAAATTTGGCAATACTTTAAGGTGACTGGCCTATGAAGAGGATGACCATGGAGTGGACAGTCCTTAAAGATGCATTATTGTGTGTGGGTGGCCTTCTAAGAGACAACCCTGGGAATGGACAGACCTTTGGAAATGTCAATGTGGCTTATGAAGTGGAAAGCCACTTGAACATGTGACATGTTTGATGACTGGCCCTTTACGAGGCAGACCCTAGATGTGGACAAACCCTTGAAGAGGTGACACATTTAGGGAATTATGTCCTTTAAGAGGTTGACCAGGGTGTGTGTACAAACCCTCGAAAACAACAGCATTTTAAGTGTACTGGCCCTTTAAGAGGTGGACCTGGAAGCTTACGGACCGTTAAAATTGGCAATACTTTAAGGTGACTGGCCTATGAAGAGGATGACCATGGAAGTGGACAGTCCTTAAAGATGCATTATTGTGTGTGGGTGGCCTTCTAAGAGACAACCCTGGGAATCGGACCAGACCTTTGGAAATGTCAATGTGGCTTATGAAGTGGAAAGCACTTGAACATGTGACATGTTTTGCGGACTGGCCCTTTAAGAGGCAGACCCTAGAAGTGGACAAACCCTTGAAGAGGTGACAAATTTAGGGAATTATGTCCTTTAAGAGGTTGACCTGGGTTGTGTACAAACCCTCGAAACAACAGCATTTTAAGTGTACTGGCCCTTTAAGAGGTGGACCTGGGAAGCTTACGGACCTTTAAAATTGGCAATACTTTAAGGTGACTGGCCTATGAAGAGGATGACCATGGAAGTGGACAGTCCTTAAAGATGCATTATTGTGTGTGGGTGGCCTTCTAAGAGACAACCCTGGGAATGGACAGACCTTTGGAAATGTCAATGTGGCTTATGAAGTGGAAACTCCACTTGAACATGTGACATGTTTTGATGACTGGCCCTTTAAGAGGCAGACCCTAGATGTGGACAA